>NW_022110581.1:98145-120728 GCF_000313985.2 Echinops telfairi
CCCCCCCGCAACGCCCATTGTATCTGGGACCTTCTATTGTGTCCCTGGTCAGGATGGCCAGAAAGAGGTAGCTGGGCACCATCTAGTCCTTCTGGTCTCAGTTAACTGAGTGTTAACTGAGTGTTAATACTAAGTTGATAGTGATGCTTGCCTAATTGGCGTAGGTGTTTCCCTCTTTTTGCTCACCAAAATATATGTTTGACCAGATAAGCCACTTTCTTACTATGCCCTGTACCATGAGCACTAAAAATGACATTCTAATTGTATTTTTGATTTTTATAATCCTTGGCTGAAGAGCTGTGTGAGATGGTTGCTTCTCCCCTTTTTTAGGGAAGACACCCTTCCCCATGATTGTTGGCATTTAGCTGTTGTTTCAATCCATTGGTTGTTTCCATCCAAATGCATCAGATGAACGAACTAGAATACAAAACATGGCTTTTAAGATCTGTCATATCCTTGGGTAAAGTTAGGAATTGTTTGCATGTACGTATGTATGTGTGCATGTGGAGGAAGAATATTGGTAAATTTGGAAAAGGAATAGCTAATCTTTGTGTTGATCTACATTCACATCCTATTCTAACTGGGAAAGTGTGTGCCTGTCTACTTGTCTGGGTTTAGGCCAAAGAGAACAGACATTTATACTTGTTTAGGCCATTAATGCCTGATGTCTTCATTGTCTGTACCAAGGACCAAATTACAGATGGACTTGAAAGAAATTTAATTTTAGAAAATTAGTCAGGACACAATTCTTCTCAGCTACTGAGGAAGAAAGATATTCACCTTTGTATTTGAGGGATATCACCTGATAATTATTAAGAGCTGATCCAGGGGAGGGAAGGGTGGCCGATGGATCTGTGTGAAGCGTTCATTGGTAGGTTATGTTGCTCTGGCTGTAAGTATTTGAGACTTTAATGCAGTGATCTCTGGACTAGAGCCTTCAAAAAGCCAACAGAGAAATCACCTTGCTTCATTCTTCATCATGTCGTCGTGTTGACTTCCATTCATAATGACCTACTGTGACAGAGCTGAATTCCCAGTTGGGTTTTCAGGGCTCTAATCTTTATGGGAGTAGACAGTCAGGTCTTCTTCCTACAGAGATAATGGGTGGACTTGAACCGCCAACCTCTTGGTTAGCAGCTGAGTACTTTTAGGCACTGCCCCCACCAGGACTTTTTTCATTTATTATAACTCTTTCCAAAGACTGGAGCAGGAAGTAGGCCCGCCAACTCACTCTTCTCTCTTTTAGGACCTTTCTTGAAATGCCTGGTGGTTAAGGTGACCTTTTAATTTTAAGGCTTGTCACTTCTGATCTCATCTACCCTCTATCGTAGCCTTTCCACCCCCAGCCTAGGCCGTGTGCCACAGCTGATTTCCAAAATGTGATCTCACCTTACTTAAAACCCATCTTCCTTTGCATTTGACAACGTGTTGAACTGAGAGGTTTTGGGTCTAAAGCTGTACCTGAGGGTGAGTTCTTCCCATTCTGTTTGCAACCTGGCCAGCCATCTCTAGTTGAGTCTCGAGTGAAATCGATCTTCTTGGCTTGTTTGCTTCCTTTCTAAAATGAATGCTTTCCTTCATTCTGCACATTTTCTGCAAAGTGTTATTGAACACAATGAGAGCAAACCTGCAGTCACACGGGGCTGATTGTTCGGATGCACAGTGAGAGTGGCATGTCCAGGTTCTTTGGGCATTTGGGCGCAAAGACCAACTTCCAGTGGAAATAAGGGAAGGCTTCCCAGTGGCAGTGACCTTTGAGTAGGGTCTGGAAGGATGAAGAGGATTTGGAAGGGAGGGTTTAGGGAGGGCTCTGGCTGGGAAGAAGGTGGTCCTGGAGGCATGGGCTAGAAGGTAAGGGGCTTAGTGTGGACTGGCTCAGATATTACTGTGACTCCTGTAATCGGGGCTCAACAAGGGAGTGAAAGAGGTCCAGTTTGACAGTGGAGGCTGGTCCTTGGTAATCAGGGACATATCCCTGAAAGGCTATGTCCATTTCTGGTTAAAGTTTAAGAAACTAACAGCCCGGGGCAAGGGGGCATCTCTGGTGGGATGAAGCAGTAGGATTGATTTTCAGGCCTGATTGAAGCCTGCCTTGACCCATGCCCTCCCCTCCCCCTCTCTGCCCCTGCCCCCCTCATAACCTTTCCCCTTTGACCCAGCTCCCACTGCTCTCCTCCACCACCCCCACCAACCCTGTAAACCATTCTGGTCCCAGAAGCTCTCAGCTGAGGAACTGAGCATTGCCTCAGCTCTGTATACCTCTCTCTCTTCAAAAGGTTTGAAATGAGGCCCCAGGACATTTTGCCAGACCTCAGGGGTTGGGACACACTCATGGGTCTGGTCCCTGGCATGGCTGGGACAGCTGCTCTCACTGCTACTACTTCCCAGGTCCTTTTGGTCATCGTTGTTATTCTCTGATGGCAGACTCCACTCAGGAAGGAGCCCTTCATGAGAGCTGAGCAGGGGGCTAGCGTCTGCAGCTGGCTCTCTCTCCGTTTTGTCCGGTGAGGAGGGGAGAGAAAGCTAAAAACACTGCCCCTCTGCAGCCCCAAAGGGGTGGAGTGGGGGGGCTGCCCCTTGTTTCCTCTTGACCCCCATCTACCCCACAAACCGCCCCTGGTAAATCTAGTCAGACCATGCTTGCCCCCCTGTCCCAAGGCAGGCTAGAGGGCAGACTTTTCTGGTCTCTCAGAGGTTGCTGTGAATGTCTCCATCCTCCCTCCCCCTGACACCATCCTGCCATCCTTGCCTCTCCTCCAGCCTTTCTGTGGTTTGTCTCTCTTCTGCCCTCCTGGCTGTTTCTTAACGGAACCAAGTGGTTCCCCACCCTCTACCAGTTAGCTCATCATGGAACCCTGCGAAGATGGGGTTAGGCCTGTGGTGACTGCCCCCTCCTTGTTTGTTTATTTGCCAGTCTTGCCCAAGGTAGAGTTTCGGAGCCCTCGATGGTACCTGGTTGCACATGTGGGAGTTAGTTAGCTGAGCTCTCCTTTCTCTGGTTGGGTCTGGACCCGAGCACCCTGACTGCCCTTTGGCTAGGGCAGCCGGGGAGGTGGGAGCCGATTTCTTCAGGGACACAGTAGGGAAGCAATCCTGAGGACAGTCCAAGCTTTTCTTGAGAGACACAGAACATCCTAGTGCTTTGCCCACCTAGGAGATGGGCTGCAGCTGGTTATGTGAGGGCTTTCTGCTTTAGCCCATATCTCCCCCACTTGCCACTCCAAGCTCCTATTCTTGCTTCATCATCCTTTGGGCAGGAGACAAGGGGACAGGACATTATTGCTGTGCTGAAAACCATGAAACACCCAGCTTTCAGAGGGGATTGGACCCCTCTTCAGTGTCACCCTCTTCACGTGACCCTTTTGTGGTCACGATGGCCCATTTTCTTATACTCTCACTTGAAATTTGGAGACAAATTTGTGTACAGGCCAAAGGACAGTGGATGTTTCTTCCTTTGGAACCCATCTCTCTTTGTCCTGGAGCTCTTTATCTGGGGTATGCTAGCCAGAACTTGGCTCCTGTGGCCTTAAGTAACTTCCTTTGGGCTGAAAGTGAATGGGGTGGTGTTGAGTGGTTGAGGGAAGATTGTGGGGATGGAAACAGATAGAATTTATGCAGGGTCCAGCGGTCGGAGACAGGGTATGGGCCTGGAGCCAGGGGGCATGCTAAAACCAGGTAGATGTATGCTGTGGGCAGGAAAGAGTGCCCTTCATACTCCTCTCAGCACCCTGTGACCTGGTGGCCACGTATCAGATGATAAGGTGAAAATTCAGATTTAGGGTATAAAACATGGTGCCCATATGGCACCTCCAGCCAGCCTCCCTGATAGACTTAAAATCAGACAGTGCCCTGACCACCCTGGGGAGGATCACCTGCTGGGAAGAACTTGCCAAACTGAGAAAGCCGCAGTTTGCAGCCTAGCAGCCCCCCAACCCAACCCAATTCTTTGTAATACCTCACAAGCCACTGAGGGAAGCCAGGTTGGAAGGTTCTAGGGGCCTCCAGGCAGTCAGGGGACACTGGGAAGCAGGTGGCGGTTGGCCCCAGACCAGGCCTCATGGCCCTCCCTCCTCTGGCTCTCTTCCCCCTGCTAGAAGAGCACCTCTTTCTGATGAGGAGTCCACGACAGGTGACTGCCAGCACTTTGGATCTCAGGAGTTTTGTGTCAGCAGCAGCTTTTCCAAGGTAAGGGGACATGTGGAGCCATGTGCTGCTCACCAGAGGGTGGGGTTGACCTGTCTGGGGTGACACACCCAGGCTGCTATCCTAGGGAGAGATGTGGGAAGGCCCTTGGATGTTTCCCAGGTGTGGTTGGAGGTGTCTGCCTAGACCTGGAGGGTGGAGTTTCAGAGAGGACCTGCAGTGGTCACTCAGGGACCCTTGCACCACCAAAAGGGAGTGTGCTAAGACATGCGCACGGCTCTGTCGTTGCAGGTGGAGCTCACAGCGGTTGGTAGTGGCAGCAATGCCCGGGGGGCAGACACAGATGGCTGTGCGACAGAGAAACTTGGGCACAAGTCAGGAGAAAAGCTTGATGACCCTCAACCGAAAATGGACTCTGCTGGGAACGAGGCAGCAGCCGATGGCCTGGTCAGGGCCCTGAGCAGCCCAGGGGACGCACTCAAGCTTCCCCCTCCTGACAGCGCCGAGGCCGGCAACAGCAGGGCTGAGTGTCCCTGGGCACCCCTCAGTGTCCAAATGAGCAAGCAGGCCGACAGCTCGGCCTCCTCCACCTCCGGCAAGGCTCCGGACTCTCGGCACGGCGGCGGAGAGAAGAATACTTTCATTTTGGCAACTCTGGGAACAGGTGTCCCCATGGAGGGGACCCTGCCTCTGGTTACCACCAACTTCAGCTCAATGCCAACCCCCATCTGCCCCCCTGCTCCTGGTTCAGTTTCTGTTCCCCCATCTGTTCCCGATCCATTCCAGGTTCCCCTCTCTGTCCCTGCCCCAGTGCCCCATTCCGGGCTAGTCCCTGTCCAAGTGACCACTTCAGTTCCAGCACCTTCCTCTCCCTTAGCACCAGTTCCAGCTCTGGCCCCAGCATCAGTCTCTGCCTCAGTCTTGGTGTCTGTGCCAGCGTCTGCTTCCCCCTCAGGTCCAGTCCCCATCTCTGTTCCCACCCCTGCCCCTCTCTCAGTCCCTGTTTCTGCACCTCCCTTGGCCCTCATCCAGGCTCCTGTGCCCCCCGCAGCTCCGACCTTGGTGCTGGCTCCTGTCCCCACTCCTGTTCTAGCCCCCATGCCATCTTCCACTCCTCCAGCAGCTCCCCCACCTCCAGCAGCACCGATGCCTACCCCCACCCCCTCCTCCGGCCCACCTTCTACTCCCACCCTCATCCCAGCCTTTGCCCCGACCCCAGTGCCAGCCCCCACGCCGGCCCCCATCTTTACTCCAGCTCCTACACCCATGCCGGCCGCCACACCTACTGTCATCCCCACCTCGGCCCCAATCCCTGCCTCCTTCAGTTTGAATCGAGTGTGCTTTCCTGCAGCACAAGCACCAGCTATGCAAAAAGTCCCCCTGTCCTTTCAGCCGGGGACAGTCCTGACCCCCAGCCCACCACTGGTTTATATCCCACCTCCGAGCTGTGGGCAGCCACTCAGTGTGGCCACACTGCCAACCACCCTTGGGGTCTCCTCCACCCTGACCCTTCCTGTCCTGCCATCCTACCTGCAGGAACGGTGTCTTCCTGGCGTGCTGGCTTCCCCAGAGCTCCGCTCCTACCCGTATGCATTCTCGGTGGCCCGACCTCTGACTTCCGACTCCAAGCTGGTGCCCCTGGAGGTGAACAGGCTGCCCTGCACTTCCCCGTCTAGCAGCACCAGCACCCAGCCCGCCCCTGATGGGGTCCCTGGGCCCTTGGCAGAGACGGCCCCCGGCACCGGCACCGCTTCTGCCAAGTTGCTTCCAGCTGCACAGCCTCTGCTGCCAGCCCCCAGTGGGAGCTCAGCCCCACCACACCCAGCCAAGATGCCTGGCGGCACAGAGCAGCAAACAGAAGGGACTTCCGTCACCTTCTCTCCCCTTAAGTCACCTCCACAGCTGGAGCGAGAGATGGCCTCTCCTTCAGAGTGCAGCGAGATGCCCCTTGATCTCTCCTCCAAGTCCAACCGCCAGAAGCTTCCATTGCCGAACCAGCGCAAGACTCCCCCCATGCCAGTGTTGACTCCTGTGCATACCAGCAGCAAGGCCCTCCTCTCCACAGTCCTGTCTAGGTCTCAGCGCACGACCCAGGCAGCTGGCAGTGGTGTCACCTCATGCCTGGGCTCCACATCCTCCCCTTTTGTCATCTTCCCTGAGATTGTGAGGAACGGCGACCCCAGCACCTGGGTGAAGAATTCCACTGCACTCATCAGCACCATTCCAGGCACCTACGTGGGCGTGGCCAACCCAGTGCCTGCCTCCCTGCTGCTGAACAAAGACCCCAACCTGGGCCTCCCCCGAGATCCCCGCCATCTTCCCAAGCAGGAGCCCATCTCCATCATTGATCAAGGTGAGCCGAAGAACACGGCTGCCCCTTGCACTAAAAAGGGTAGTCAGGCCGGTGCTGAGGGACAGCCAAGCACAGTCAAACGTTATCCACCAGCCCGCATTGCCCCTGGACTGCCAGGGTGCCAAACCAAGGATCTCTCATTGTGGAAACCCACAGGGCAGGCAAATATTTATTCTCGGTGTTCAGTCAATGGGAAAGCCACTAGCACCCAGGTCCTGCCTGTAGGCTGGTCACCATATCACCAACCATCTCTGCTTTCCATCGGCATTTCCGGTGCTGGACAGCTGAGCCCCAGTCAGCAGGGCGTGCCCATCCGGCCCAGCAGTGTGGTGCCTGAGTTTTCTGGTGAACCTGTGCATGGACTTCCCGATGGGCAGCCCAGGCCTGGGGTCCCCTTTGTGCCTGAGCAGGACACAGTCTCAAAGAACAAAACTTGCCGGATTGCTGCCAAGCCTTATGAAGAACAAGTCAACCCCGTCCTCTTGACTCTCAGCCCTCAGACAGGGACCCTGGCCCTGTCTGTTCAGCCCAGCAGTGGGGATGTGAGAATGAACCAGGGCCTGGAGGAGTCCGAGACCCACCTCTGCCCTGACAGCACCTCTAAGATGGAAGGCCCCCAGGGGGCTTGTAGCCTGAAGCTGGCTGGAGACACAAAGCCCAAGAACCAAGTACTGGCCACCTACATGTCCCACGAGCTGCCTTTGCTACCTCATGACAGCCACCCCAAGGAGCTCATCTTGGATGTGGTTCCAAGCAGCAAGAGGGGCCCAAGCGCTGAGCTCCCACAGCTAGGAAGCCAGGTGGACTTGGGGCGGGTAAAAATGGAGAAAGTGGAAGGCGACGTGGTCTTCAATCTAGCCACCTGCTTCCGGGCCGACAGCCTTCCGACAGCTCCCCAGAGGGGCCAGGCCGAGGTTCGGGGCCAGGCTGGGCAGGCGCGAGTGAAACAGGAAACTGTTGGAGTCTTCACTTGCAAGAACAAGTGGCAGCCAGATGACATGACCGAGTCACTGCCACCCAAGAAAGCGAAGTGTGGCAAAGAGAAGGAAAATGCGGAGCAGCAGCCACTGCAACCCCAACCCATAGTCCGGAGTTCACATGGACCCAAGGTGAGTGCTGGGATGGGCTCTCGGGCTGGACGGAGACACCACCTTTGTTCCTCAGATAGCCACCTTGTTTTAGTCACTCTGGAGTGGCTCTGTGAATGGACCTTTTATTGACAAGCTTATGAAGAATGTCCCGCCATCTTCTTTTCAAGTCCCATTCTCCAGATATAGGGTCACTGTGAGTGGACATCAACTTGATAGGTGTGAGTGAGATTCTCCAGCTATATCCAGAGGGGCAGGCTCACTTATCTCTTAGAAGATGTGCCAGTGGATTAGACCCCTGGGGCTACAGACTGTGTTGTCCCAGCTGAGGTTGGAAAGCAAAAGATGTGTTGGAGAAGGAAATGAATAACAAGCCCTTCCCTGGATAGCAGTTCTTCCTTTTCTTTCCTTGAGAACTTAAGGCCCAGCAAGCGAGCAAGAGGGCCTTGGGCAGGGTTGTTCTTTGCACCATTGGGAAAGCCTGCTTAGGATTGGCTTGGAGCCTCATGGAACAAGAGGCAATTTGGTTTGGGGGCTTAACCCACTAGTTGCCTAACCACCTCACACTTGAGGTGGCTAGCTTTGAGCTTGGGGCCAGTAGGAATTTAGTGTGCAAGGCAGGTAGACACCTGCATCGCACCAGATTAGTTATTTATTTACATAATTATTGACTGGTTGTTGTCATCAACTACTTGTATGACAAAAATCTATCGTGTTTGATTGACAACAGTATTTGGAAAGGTTCAATAGGAGGCTTAGGGGGACAGTGAGTTTATGTTAGTGGTAGGGGGCAACTCGGAAGAGGAGGGTGAGAATGGTCCCCATCATGGCAGAGTGTCATCAATGACACCCAATGGCACGTGGAGAAACAGTTGAATGGCTGTTGCTCAGCAACAACCACAAACCAAGTGTACTGCCATCAAGTTGAAGCTGACTTAAAGCGACCCTATAGGACAAGGTAAAACCACCCCTGTGGGTTTTTGAGACACTAACTCTTTACGGGAGTAAAGTTTCATCTTTCTCCCACAGAGTGGCTGGTGGTTTCCAACTCTTGACTCTGAGGATCACAGCCCAACATGTAACTACTATGCTACTAGGGCTCGAGCAACAACCACCAAAGCACATCAGTTGGGGTTTTAATCGCTATTGTAGCCATTTAGAAGTGCACAGTACAGTGATCTGTAGTACATTCACGTTTTTGGCTGCTGTCAACACAAGGCATACCATTTTTCCTTTCACAAAGTTTACATGTCTTGTTGTTGAGATTCGACACAACAAAATTAACTGATGGAACAGTGTCAAACAAGTACAAACCGGTGACGTTGATGCCGTTTTAGGATTGCACAACCAGTCTCATCCTCCTTTTCTGGCTTATTCCTCCCCCACTAGCACCCCCTCACTGCCCCCAAAGGTCTCTGTCAAGTGGTTGGCGAGTTGAATCCAGTGGGTGATGGATGCCACTGGTGACCCCAGGACATTCTTTTAAGCAATCAAGGATACGATGCCCCCCCCTCACACACACACACAAATATTTGGCGTTTTGTTATCAGACATTCAAATAGGATACTGGTAAATGCTACTGAACACATTTCTAGCCAGAACACCACATGCATTGGTTTGTGCCGGAAGTTCTTGATTGTTCTGGGGCCATAGGATGCTTTGAGAAGCTGCTTTGGGAAGCAGCTGAGAGTTGTGAACTCTCTCCCCAGAGAAATGACCTCAGAGTTTTGCCAATCCTTTCAGGAGGTCCTTGAACCCATCCTTTCCCCAAAGCCCCTCCATAGACCCCAGGCTCAGAACTCCTGGGATAGAGTGTGGGTTGGTTTTACTCAACCTCATAGCCATCTCTCTATCAAAGAGATGAAACAGAGGTCATGGCCTAGGAGAGCATAATGTTTGGTCAGCTCAGGAAGTAATCTGCCCTCGGTGGTAATATGACTAATAATTAACAGTAGTAGATTTGTTCCCATTTCTTCAACTCCTACTATATACCAAGTGGTGTTTTGTTAATGTTGGTTGAAATAATGAAGTATTTGCCTCTGGAACGGTTTTGAATCCGTGACATGGATTGCTTTCACCGTAGTGTGCAACCATTGCCACTATCCGTTTCCAAATAGTTTTCACCCCCCTAACCAGAAACTCAGCAGCTCTGGTGGGTGGTGTAGTGGTTATGCGTTGGGCTGTGATCCATATGATCAGCAGTTCAAAATCACCAGCTGCTCTGCGGAGAAAGACGGGGCTTTCTATTCCTGTAAAGAATTACGGTCTTGAAAACTCACAGGAGCAGTTCTCCCCTACCCTGTAGGGTTGCTGTAAGTCAGCATAGATTCTATGCCAGTGAGTCTGGTTTTACTAACCCACAGGGGAGGAGCCCTGGTATTGTAGTGACTATGCATTGGGCTGCTAAACATAGGTCAACAATTGGAAACTACCAGTCACTCCATGGGACAAAGGTGAGGCTTTCTGCTTCCACAGAGAATTAGTCTTGGAAACCCACAGGTGGCAGGTCTACCCTGTCCTGTAGGGTCATTATGAGTTTTAATTGACTCGAAGGCAGTGAGACTGAGTGAGTGAGTGAGTGAATGAGTGAATGAGAATCCACAGGGATAGTTCGATTCTGTCCTGTAGGGTTACTACAAGTCTGACAGAATCAACTCTATGGCAGTGGGTTTGGTTTTTGGTGAACCAGAAATTCAGTACCCCATAAGTAATTCTTCATTTTCCCCAAACTCTAAAAACAAACTCACTGCAATCAAGTCAATTCTGCCACATATTGATCCCATAGGACAGAGTGGAACTGCTCCATTGGGTTTCCAAGGCTGTAGATCTGTATGTGAGTAGAAAGCCTCACCTTACCTGCTGAATGGCTGGTGGATATGAACCACTCACCTTGGCAGTAAACAGCCCAGCACTTAATCTTCTACACCACCAGGGCCCTTTTCTTTTTCCCCAACCCCTGGTGGTCACTGGGAAACTTTGCTCACTCTGTATTTCCTGTGCCACATAATTCCACCTAAGTGGAATGATCTAGTATTTGTCCTTTTTTGGAAGGAGTGATTTCCCTTCGCATAATATTTAAGGTTCATCTTTATTGAAGTATATGGTGAAACTTCATATCTCTTGATGGTCAACTAGTATTTAATTGCATGTAGGTGCCACCCTTGGTTTTCCCTTTATCTGTTGATGGTATCGAGGTTGTTACTATCTTTCACTGCATTGAACATTGGTGTGCATATCTCTAAGTTTCTACTTTCAAGTCTTTGAGTATAAACCTGGAGTCCCCGGGTGGTGCCAATGGTTAAGCACCATGGGAGAAAATCCTGGTTATCTGCTTCCAAGAGGTCACTACCCTGAAAGCCTCTATGGAGCACAGACCAACTCTGACAGGCAAGAGGTTGCCATGACTTAAAATCAGCTCTGCAGCAACCGAGTGAATTTTTTTTTAAGCATTTTATACCTAGAGGTTATACTAAGTGTTTTTCATATGCATTATGTAAATCAGTTCATATAATGACCATATATAGAGCCTTGGTGATGGTGTGGTTACACATCGGGCTGGTGTGCACAGGGTCAGCAGTTGGAAACCACCAGCAGCTCCCTGGGAGAAAGACTGGCCTTTCTACTCCAATAAACAGTGAGAGTCTTGGAAACCCACAGGGTGTTGTTATGAGTCATCATTGATTCAGTGGCAGTGAGTAATGACCCTATGGGGTGACTACTAGACCTATTTCACAGATGAGAAAACCTAGGAAACAGCGGCTGGGAGAGGGTAAGGTTCCTATTGCAAAACTACTAAGTGGCAGTGTTGGAACTCCCACCCAGACCCCTTTGTCTTGAAAGACCATCCTCTTCTTCTGAGGGGCCGCATGATCATCCACTTGCTTGATGCCTCCTATATCATTGTGGTGCACAATCTTGGTAACCCCTGTGCTCTCTGGAACCAGGCAGAATGCCGAAGTTTGAATCCTGGCTCCACCACTTCCTAACTGTGTGAGATCAGTCGAGTGAGTTCATGTCTCTGACCCTCAGTGTTCTCATCTGTGACATGAGGCAATGATATAATGCCTCTTTATTGGATGGTTATGAAGATTGCATGGAATGATATAAGATGCCCAAAACAGACAAAGCTATATGGACAGAAATATTCCAGAACATTGGGAAGGTAGATGGGTAGAGGGTTACTTAAGTAGGAGTTGGAAATGTTTTGGAATTAGTGGTGATGGCTATACAATGCTGTGAATATTACTAAAAATGACTGAATTATACTCTTAAATAAGTGAACTACATGTCTGTGTATATATTAGATCTCAGTAAAGCTGTTACTAGCAATAAAGATGGCAGGAAGTTATACAAGAGTAACAAAAAAAAGTATTGCTACCAGGGTTCCAATTCATATATACGTGACTTTGTTACAAGTAACACATGATTAGACATGTCCCTGCCATCAGTAGATGGCTACAGACAAATCTTTTAAGGGTGTCGTCCCCACAAAAAATACTTTTTGTGCTGTGATGAAGCTGTGGCTAGAGTGCAGAAACTGGTGGAAAAGACCATAGAATTAACATTGATGCAGTCCCTCCCCAAATGCTGCCCCTCCCATGTGAGGGGCAGCATTTCTTGTTTAAAGAGAACATCTTGCCCTCAATGAGCTTTGGGCTGGAATGGTGCCAAAAGCATTGCATGAATGTCAGCCAGCTCCGAGAGCTGATTTTTCCCATCAGTCTTTTAAGCAAGACTGAAGCTAATGAAGATGATTTGATGCAACAAATCATAACCAAGGATGAATCTTGGCTTTACCAATAAGAGCCAGAGAACAGGTTCCAAGCAAACCAGTGGCTTCTGAGAGAATCTGCTGGGCCACTTAACTTCAAGGGAGAGAAGGAGGCTCAGAAGGTTATAACCCAGCAGTTCTCAACCTGTGGGCGAAGACCCCATAGGGGTCGCCCGATTCATCACAGTAGCCAAATGACAATGATGAAGTAGCAACAAAAATAATTTTATGGTTGGGGCATTCACCACAACATGAGGAACTGTTTTAAAGGGTCGCAGCAATAGGAAGTTTGAGAACCACCATTATAACCAAACACACTGACTCATAGTGACCCTGTAGGACAGGGTAGAATTGCCCCTGTGAATTTCCAGCACTGTAGCTCTCCCCCCCAAAAAAACAGTTTTATTAGCACTTTATCCACATGTCATACAATTCAATAATTCAATTATATCAAGAAGAGTTGAACAATTGTCATTATATTAAATTCTAGCACATTTTCTTCTTTGTAGTCATTGTTATTTATGTAATTTTCTTCTAATTGTGGCAAAAATATACAGAACATTCTCCAGTTCCACAACTTCTACTGGTATAATTCAGTGTCCTCTGTGCTGTACAGCCACTATTGATATCCTTTTCTAAATTATTCTACCACCATTGACATAAACTCAGTGTCCCCTATGCAACAACTCTTTTTCCCCCGTCATCTATGGTAACCATTGGTCAAGTTTGGTTTCTTTTCATTGTTTTCCTTATATAGTATTTACATATCATGATCACCATTTTAAAAATAAGTTTTATAATCACAATCCATTCTAGTGCTCCTTCCCCCCTTCTGCATTCATGTTTGCTCCCCAAATACCCTCACCCTCCCTACACCCCCTATAAACCCTTGCATCAATTATTATCTTTATGCATCTCCTCCTTCTATGCTTCACAAACTGGAAAGCCAACAGACACAATAAAAGACAAAAAGCGGTAAGGATAAAGTAATAATAATACAAAGGTAAAAGTACAAATAATGGGTGAGAAAGAAAATACCACCATCAATATTTAAAAAGCCAGGGAAGAAATTGTTGTCATGGAACAAGCAAGAAATACTTAAGCCTAGAACAAATTGAGGTTGGGTCAAGAGGAAGGTCAACTGACGCGGTATCAAGTTCAATCCAGCATAATCAAGTTTAAAATGATTTCTATCTGATAGTAAAGCTGTTTGAGACCCATGCCTGTGGCTAGAGGGTTCTCCAAGAGACTTAATCTGACTAGATATTCTGTAGGTGGGCTTGAAGCTCCCACTGTCCTCCAGAGCCTACTGTAACTCTTTACCAGTAGAGTAGTAAACCCCATCATTCTCCCAAGCCAGAAAATTATGGTGACTGTTGTTTTATTTTTGTTTTTTAAATATTTCAATGGAGGTCCATCTAGATAGACTTTGGTCAAAGTACAGAGAATGATCACAGGGGCTTATTAGGAAACAGTTTTTTAAAGGACCGCGTTAGTGAGAGAAAAAATAAGGCATCAAGGTGTTGATTTTGGTTTTGTTTCTTTTCATCACCACAGTGTACCTTGCAGGGAGCAAGGGATGTCCTACAACAATTTCTTAGGTAACTGTTTACTGTTTACCCTATAGCCCTGAGCTTAGTCTGAATGACTGACTTCTTTTTGTTCTCCAAATGCAAAGAACGTTGAAAAGGAACACAACTTGAGTCCCTAGAGGGTGCCCAAACTGCTGTTTTGACGGGGTGTCAGTTGAAGAGAATGGAATTCTTTAGGGGAAGGGTTAGAGAGGTGGAAAACACCATCTTCAGAAGCTCGCAGACCTAGCTGGAGATGTCGGGAGACAGTAGCTGCATCTTTCAGTATTTCTATTTCAGAGCAGTTTCACTCATTTTGCAGCACGACTTTGACCGAACCTTGTCTATGTATATGCTTAGACCAGGGCTCCGTGCTGGTGGCTGCTGCTGTTATTAGCGCAGGCAAAACCGACATGGCCCTGGCCTCGGAGCACGTGGATGGCTGTGGATGGCTCAGTGACAGGCAGGCCTGGCTCTTCTTGAATTAGATGAGCAGTGTGCTGGGCAGATGAACAGCTGCAGTGGACAAGGAGTAAAGTTACTGGGTGTTGAAGCGGCCTGTGATACAGCAAGTGTCTAGTTTTTAATAGAGCAAATAACGCCAATCTTAACTTTCACCAGGTCCCATTCTCTTGAGAAAGAAACTAGTGGCAAGTCATCCAAGAAGAACAAAGAGTGCGGGAAAATAACCCACTTCCTATCAAGTTGCCCCAACTCATGATGACCCCATGTGTGTCATGAGTATCGCCGTGTTTCCTCAGGTTTGCAGTGCCTTGGGTTTTCAGAAGGAGATCACCAGGCCTTTCTTCCAAGTACCTCTGGGTGGACTCAAACCTCCAACCTTTAGGTTAGCAGCCAAGGACTCCAAACACAGGGTTAATTCAAAACAGCCCCCTTCAGAGCGCTGGCCAAGCAACGGAACAGTCTCTTACCTCCTCAACTACCTGCTCCAAGGCCTGCTGGAATCCTTAAAGAGTCCAGAGTCATGGGCAAAGGCACATTTCTGCTTGACTTGGCACTGAGTGTGTTTTATTGCCTTCTTTTAGAAAATTCTTTGGACAATATTTTAGAACTCTGTTAACCAGTGCCTTCAGCTTACGAGGTCTCTCCAGCCTCCAGACTGTTTGCTTAAGTTGAAATAAGCACTACAGGCCGGCCTGGGTTCTGTTCCAGACCACGCCAATGAAGTTAGTATCACAATAAAGTCATGGGTGCACTCCACCGTCATGTATGAAGTGTGCAATAGCATCACAGAAATGTCGGAAAGATTGTGAAGATGACTGAAATATGGGACCCAGAGACACCAAGTGGGCCCACGCTGTTGGAAAACATGGCATTGCTAGGCCTTGCCCAGGGCAGGGCTGCCACAAACCTTGCATTTGTGAAAATGTGGCCTCTATGAAGCGCAATAAAATGAGGTCTGCCTGTAAAGTTTTTACTTTCAGGGCTGCTGCCCGTGCAGAAAAGACAAGCAGAAATCCCTTGCAGACGTTCTGTTTTACGTGTTTCTGTCTACCTCAGGAAGTAAAAGTTAACAATCTCCCCTTGAAAGAGTCAGTTCAAAGTGGTATTCAGAGATAAATAGGACATGTTCACCAAAGTGTGTATTTACTGTCATTTCCCCTGACTTTCCATCGTTTCCCCGCCGGCCGGGCGGCCGGGTTCTTTCTTTTTGGGACACTTTTTGTTCATAGGAAGTAGCAGCAAGCAAAGCTGGGATTGAATTGTCAGCTCTGCTGAAGAAAAAGCAGGAAGGGACTCTTGGGGGTGGGAGGTTCCCTGAAATTGGACTGGGTGGCAGGTGGTGGTGATGATGACCGATGCCCAGAGAATTGAGACCCCCTTATTCCAGAAGATGCTCTTTCAACAAGAGCTCTGTCATACCCTTCGTTTGATAGGGATGGCTTTCTAGCGCAGTGTTTCCCAAAGTGGGCGATACCATTCCCCCAGGGAGGGACCTCTGGAATGATCCAGGAGGGCTGCAAAAAGCAGACCTTACCCTTTGTCTTGAATTCTGAGCTACAGTACAAACATTTTTGTTGCCGGCGAAAAGCACCAAATAAGTTTGGGAATCTGTGTTCTAGAAGGTATGGTGTGGGTCTGTTCAGAGGGGAGAAAAACAAAACCCTCAAGCAAGTTTAACTCTTTCCTGCCACATCCCCAGTGTTCACCATTCAAAAATTTTACATCTTCTGCACACCCTAGATACTCCACTACAGAGAATCCCAACCTTCCGTAGCCTTTTCTTGGTGTAGCAGTGTTGAGTAGCCTCAAAGCTTGTGAGCGTGGATGGTGGCTTTTAGGCTGAGAGTGTCCTTGGTCCCCTGTGAGTTGGTTGAGTGGTACAGGAAGGCTTAGGAGAGCTGAGATGAAGAGGTTGGGGGCCAAGGGCATGGGTCTCAGTCCCAGCACAGCCACCTTGTTACTGTCAGTGTGAATGAGCAAAGGCCCAGGCTTGCCTGGAGAGTGGCAGTTCCTGAGCAAGTCCACAGGTTACCTTTTCTTGTCCTAAAGAAGCCCTGGTGGCATAACGGTTATGCACTGGGCTGCTATCCGCACGGTTGGCAGTTCGAAAGCACCAGCAGCAGCTCCGTGGGAGAAAGACTGTGCTTCCTACTCCGGCAACAGTTACAGTCTCGGGAACCTACAGGGCATCACTATGTGTCAGCATTGACTCCATGGCAGTGAAGAGTGCCTTGGAGGAAGCCTTAGTCTGCTCACTGTTGAATAGGGATGGTTTTAGCATCTTCTCTCAGGGCTGTTGGGAAGATCGAATCAGACCATGGAGATGAGAGCCTTTTGAGAAGTTGGAAGCCCTGCTGGTTATGAAGTGGTGTTACTGTGACTGCCTGGGACTTGTCATTGTCCTGCAGAAGTGTGGGGATACTTGACTTGCTTCTGCTTTGTGTTTTTCTTCATGCCTGAATTGGATCTACTTCCTGGTATTAATTCACACAGGAGAAGAGATGCCTTTTCTTGACTGACTGGAACTAAGCAATCTTTTTTGGTTGTTGCTATCAGTATGTTCCACTGTCAAGTTACAGGTAACAACCCCCCGCCCACCAACACTTTTCACAAGTTTGTTTTACAGCACTGGGCTTTTATGAAAGACCTACCTTTAGGACCTGTTCTGGCTCACCAAAAGTAAACCAAAGAGGATTTTTTATTTCGCGGAATGAAGGCAAACAGAAAATGTAGAAGCTGGGGTTCGGCATTCGTCTTTTAGCTAGTCGTTAAAGAGGCAGAGTACACACACACACACACACACACACACACAACAACAACAGCAGGAAGAGTGGTGTCCCCAAGCTCCTTTCCCAGGGAATGACTTTCAGTGTCACAGCAGCAGGCCACCCTGGCCTCCAACTGTGTCTGAGGTCACCCTGTGTTAGCCCTGTGTAAGAATTCTGTGAGGTTTTGTGTATTGATTGTTAGGTCACTTGTTGCCTCTAGAAATGTGCAAAGATTGTTCCCATAGGCACCCGTGGTAACCGGCTTCTTAGCCTTACACCATTTCGGCTTTTTGAAAGTTTCATAGGAAAGCTCTGCTTCGGGGTATTGAGGGAAACCTGCATGTGAACCATTTAATCGCCCAACTGGCAGGACAGGCGTTGGTGTTTTATGCCCATCTTGTCCTTGGTATGTGTTTGGGTAAGGGGTGGGATCCTGACTCAGCACCTTTTGAAATGTGTTTGGCGTTTGTTCTGCTTGTGAACCCAGATTCTGTGAAGCTGTTTAAAATAATGCAGTGTGGAGGCCCATGGGGGTCTCCTGGACTCTGGGTACCATCCTGAGCCACTCTGTGTCCCGGGGAAGGTGGCGGGTGGCCCTTCCCCTCACCCCACACCCTGGTGACTTAACTTTAAAAAAGTATGAGATGACCTCATACCTGCCCCTCTCTACCTCCCACAGTGCCGAAAGCTGCCCAGTGATCCCCAAGAACCTACTAAGAAAAGTCCCCGGGGGGCTTCAGAGTCAGGAAAAGAGCACAACGGAATCATGGTCAAGCACAAGCACCGGAAACCAGTGAGGCCGGAAGCCCAGTCTCCAGGAAAGCGAGCCGAGAGCCACGAGGAAGGTAGGCAGCAGGCTGACCCGCTGGGCTAAACTGGGCTGGAGAAGGGTCCCAGGGACACCGAATGATGGGAGACTCCTTCACTCTGGAAGAAGATTGAACAGGCACCTCTGAAGTCAGAGGTGGGGAGGAAAGTAAGGTCAAAGGTGATGGTGGTCGCCATCACCCTGCAGCTGATCTTGGCTCGAAAAAGAAGCGGGTATCCAAAGAACTTAGAGACAGAACACAGAGTTTCCTTATGCAGCATGCTCTTCCTTTGTGTACCTCAAAGCTCCCATTATTAGAAGTTAAGAATGAAAACTAGAAGGGTTTAGAGATATCGGGTCCCCTTATTAGTGGAGGATACATGGGGCGGTTGGTTTCGGTGGTGTGCTCAACCTGTGAGCTCTGTCGCACATGGCTCCTCAGTCCCTCAGCAGGGAGAGAAGCCTCTGTATTCTTTGCCTCTGAGTCCATATTTGTGGTCTTGCCCATTGGAAATGATCTGCTTCTTTCAGCCTGTTCTTACATAGCAGCTTTCCTCTGTTCACCCCTCTTTCCTCCCATCTTCTTGCCTTGCTCTGACCTCCAAGATCCATTTGAGGTGGTCCATCTCTGGGATTTACTCCAATCCAGTTCTAACTCTGTTGAGGGACAGCTGCCTCCAAGCCATACCCTCATGCTGTCCAATCGATCCGTGTTTGGGGGTGTTAGCAAACGTGGCCAAATGTGTCATTTTCCAAAGCCACCAGGAACTGCTTACCTTCTCAGAGATGGGATGAATGGGTATCACCCCAGGGAAAACACAAGCCCTCCTTGAGTTTTCCATCTGAAAAATCTTTTCGGGCTAAAGACTCTGTCATTTCTGCTTTCTGTCCTGATGACCCCCACCCCCCTACCCAAACCCCAGGTTCCTTGGAAAAGAAAGCGAAGAGCAGTTTCCGGGACTTTATCCCTGTGGTCCTGAGCACCCGGACACGCAGTCAGTCTGGTGAGTGAGTCCTCTGAGGCAAATGGCCCATTTGGGCACCAGCTCTGAAAAGAGAACCTCGTTGAGCCATTGTTGCATTGGCCCAAGTGGAGAGTGATGGAGGTGATTTGCTGTGCCAAGATGCCTAATTCCCTGCGGAGGCAAGAGACCAGGGGTGCAGGTGGGGTGCAGAGGGTGTTATTCAGGATTTGAGGGGTCCTTGAGTGGCACAAAGGGTTTATACTTGGCTAAGGAGCCCTGGTGATTTATTGGGTAATACATTGGGCTGTTAACTGCTAGGTCAGAAGTTCAAATCCACCAGCCACTCCGAGGGAGAAAGATGAAGCTTTCTACCCCTGTAAAGAGTTATTGTCTTGGAAACCCACAGGGGCAGTTCTACTCTGTCCTGTAGGGGTCATAAGTCAGCATGTACTCGTTGGCAGTGAGTTTATTAATCAAAAGATTGGAAATTCAAACCCACTCAAAAGCACATCAAAAGAAAAGCCCAGTGATCTCCTTCCGCGAAATTTATGGCTAGGACAACGCTTTGGAGCTCAGTTTTGCTCTGGACACACAGGGTCACCATGACTTGGAATCAATGCTACGGCCACAAGATTGGGGGCCTGGCTTTCCAGCCTGGAGAGGCAGCGGGGGAAGGACAACCTGGTGTCCCTCGGAAAGCTGGCCTGACTCCAATCTCTGGTGTCTGATAATGTGGGGGCCAACCTCAGGCCTGAACATTGAACCTTTGGGTCTTAGGGTGACTGGCAGGGGTCATCAAAACTGAAACTGGTTGTGGAGTCACCAGAGCTGGCCGAATCACATTTGGCCTCTTGAATTGGTATTGGGCAAACCCTTGTTACCTGGAAAACACCTAGCCCTTTCCAGTCACCAGTAGCTTCCACTAGCCTCCGCATTGATGGCTCACCTAGACTGCCATACAAATTGGGTACATTGGGGAAAGTGGAGTGCTGTATAAACCCAGTTAGCTGATATTCTATTAACTGACCTCTCAGCCTATGGAGAGGGAGATGGTAATTGGAGCTCGTCGCCATGGCAGTTTGAGTCTTGGGGAACCATCAATGCATTTAGATGATTTCAGCCCATTTGGGTGTTAAACACATTGGACTGTGTTTGATTCTTTTGAAATGGGCAAGCTCTGTAGGAATTCCACATGAATGAGAATATGAGAGTAACCAGAACACTTTGCTCCCTGCCTGGTCTGTATACAGGAAAGTTGATATGACCAACTTGAAACTTTGGCCAAGAATTTTCTCTGTGTTTGCCTCCAACCATTTCTTCCTTTCTTCAGATGGCCTCGCTTGAATTAGGAGGGTATTGCGTTGAGAGGTGGACCTTAGGAGAAAAGTGGTAGAATCCCAGAACTGCTTTCGAGGCAGGTGTCAGATCTTTCAGGTTGCCCAATCAGGCCACTTTCAGACTGGACTTTGGATGTTAACTCCTTGACCAGGCCTCCTTGGCAGCTGGACGAGGTATCACTGGTGCTGGGGTGGTCAGCACAGGTGGGTGAAGTGCCCACCCAGCGGTGATCAACAGCTGCTGCCAGGATGGGCATGGGGCCAGGGAGCCAGCTCCAAACCCTCGGCACCTGCACAAGAAGAAGTGTTGATTGAAAGGAAGAAGGCTCATTTGGACCTGACTGAATGAGACTGTATCTCTGGAAGGGGCCTCTGGCATTCCATTTTGCCTGAGATTCTCCTTTGGTGGTGATCCTGTTGGTCTGGGGCGGGTCTGACATCAAAACTGGGGGAGGTGGGGGAGCGGTGCCATGAGGAGAGCAGGCCTAGGGCACGATGTCACCTTCACTCTCTATTAAACCCCAATTTCCCACAGACGGGGACACTTGTGGCGTCGTGGTTTACACACTGGGCTGCGCTCCAGAAGGCCAGCAGTCTGAAAGCACCAGCAGATCCACAGGAGAAAGACAGGGTTTTCTACTCCTCCCGTAAACAGTTACTGTCTTGGAAACTCACAAGGGCAGTTCGACCCTGTCCTGTAGGGTCTCTCTGAATCGGCACCTACTCAATGGCAGTGAGTGAGTTCCCACAGAGCAGGACTCTCTGGCCTGTCCCTGCTACCCCTCACAATGCAGGGTGTCTTTTCTAGGCCCCAAGCAAGAGTTTGGGGAGTGAATGATAGTGACACTGCACAGGGGTGAGTAAAGGTGTGTATTGCTAATAAGAGGGCTTACCAAAATTGGTGGGCAAATGGGATATGACGATTATAGTTGAAGAAGCATTTATGGGAGCACTTTCAGGTTTGTTCCTCAGAAACAGCCTGGGGGCGTGGTCACTGAGGCAGGGAACACCGTTCCTGTTTGATAGTTGAGGAGACGGAAATGAAGGAATGTTCCAGAAGTATACTAATTCGCAGAGCTTGAGATTTTAGTCCTTTGGAGACGCCTCTGACCCGCCTCTCCCTGTCTTCTACAGGCAGCATCTGTAGCTCCTTCGCTGGTCTGGCAGACGGTGACATGGGAAGCCAGGAAGTCTTCCCCACCGAGGAGGAAGAAGAGGTGACCCCCACCCCAGCTAAGCGTCGCAAGGTGAGGAAAACCCAACGGGACACTCAGTATCGCAGCCACCATGCCCAGGATAAGAACCTGCTGAGCCAGGGCCGCAGACACCTGTGGCGAGCCCGAGAAATGCCCTGGAGGACAGAGGCTGCCAGGCAAATGTGGGATACCAACGAGGAGGAGGACGAGGAGGAGGAGGAAGGCCTGTTGAAGAGGAAGAAAAGGAGGCGACAGAAGAGCCGAAAGTATCAGACCGGGGAGTATCTCACTGAGCAAGAAGAAGAACAACGGCGGAAAGGGAGAACAGGTAAGGCTGGCAGCCCCACTGTCAGGGACCCTCGGCATCTCCAGGGTTCCCAGCAGCCTGCTGCTGCCTGTTCAACACCAGCAGAAGGCCTGTGGACCCAGAGAAAACTGGTGCTATGATCTCCAGCTGCCAGAGGGGGTCACTCCACTCCAGTCGTAAGGTATTGGCTTTGAGTTGAGCTTGTGTGAATGAGGTCTGGCCTGAAGAAACACCAGTGACGGTAGCATAGTGGGTTATGCTTTGGGCTGCTAACTACAAGATCAGTAGTTCGAATGCACGAGCCACGCCATGGGAGAAAAATGAGGTTTTCTATTACGGTAAAGAGATAGTCATGGAAACCCACAGGGGCAGTTCTACCCTGCCTTAAAGAAGGGTCTCTATGAGACAGGTAGGTGTGTTGGGGACAGAGAAGCCCACGCCCTCCAATTTCTTATAGAAGTTTGAAGGCATGGGGAGTGCACAGAGACAACCTTGGCACATCAGCAAATCCCCTGGTTGGGCTGAGGGAGTCAAGGCCTCTTGGAGGCTAGGTGGTTTCTCCCCCCACCCTTTTTTTAAACCATACAACTCTTATCACAATCCATACACACAGCAATTGTGTAAAGCACATTTGTACATTCATTGCCCTCATCATTGTCAAAACATTTCCTCTCCACTTAAGACCCCGGCATTAGTTCCTCATTTTTCCCCTCCCTCCCCGCTCCCCCCTCCCTCATGAGCCCTTGATAATTTATAAATTGTTATTTTGTCATATCTTGCCCTGTCCGACATCTCCCTTCACCCACTTTTC
>NW_022110581.1:122502-138897 GCF_000313985.2 Echinops telfairi
GACCACATGGCCAGCCCCACTAGGAGACATGATGCCCCTCACTGACCCATGGCCCTGCTGGGGACAACACCAGAGACACAGTGTGGGAATTGTACCCGATCTGATCCCGCCACACTGAGGCTAGGTGGTTTCTCCCAGAACAGGGCTCAGCAAACTTTGGAGATGGAAGAGCCAATCCTGTCCATCACCACAATTTAAAAATTATTCGAGAGCCATAAATACAGTTTTATAAACAAATGAAATCACCCTGATCAGAATGCTATCCTTTCTTTTTTTTTTTTTTTAGTTTTATTTCAGAGCCACATGGAAGTACCAAAAGAGCTGCATATGGCTCATGAGCCGCAATTTGCGGACCTCTAGCCTAGACTCTGTTTCACGAGGAAAGAAGGCAGGAATTGGCTGCTTTGCCCAGGAGGTTTCCAGTCCCTAAAGTGCCAAGTCCAGTGGTTCTTTTAAGCTAGCATAGTAACTTGGAGTAGAAGCAGGGACAGCTTGACTTTCTCAGTTGCTGGCACAAAGGTTTCTGCGTGATGGAGTGGAACTTCGAGGTGGGCCAGGGTGGCCTCATTTTTCATGGGTCTGGGTTGAGAAAGCTAAGCAGTCAGCCCAAAGAGAAAACCAGGCTTTCTTTGGCCCTGTCAGATGCTAGACTATGAAATCATAGACTGCCACAAAAGGGCTACTATCAGTCTGTTCCAGTAAGGACTCTTCAGGTCCAATCCTGTAGTGGATTCTAAAAGCAGATCTCTAGGTTCCGTAAGGACCCCTGCATCATTCTCTCACCATGACCTCTGCCCTCAAAGTACCAATTGATTGTCTCCTGTAATGAGACTCATCCTGAGCTGCTGGTACGTGTCTGTAGTGCCCTTATTAAAGGTAAAATTGAATAACTGCACTGTGAATAAGGAGCAGCTTCTGGTTTACTATAATGCAAAGAAAGCTTAACCTTATTTCTAGCTCTGTGTAAGCCGTGCTGCCTATCCCTGCACTCAAGAGAGTAATTGAGCCCATTTCATCAGCTCTGTGAGAGCATGGGGACAATTTTCCCATTCTTCTACCAGAGCCATAATTGATTAGTCGGGAATGAGTTGTCAATGCATTGGCCTCAGCCACTTGTGTTGGGATGAAGAGGAGCTTTCCTGTCCCCTGATCTACTCTGATGGAGGCTGGCTTCCTAGCTTCCCAGCTTCCTGCAGGACTGGCCGGCTCTGGGAACACTAAGGCCCTGAGGTTGCCTGGCCCAGGTTTTCCACCCCATTCAGAGATCTCCACAGCATTCTGGGTAGATAGAGAAACTAGCCTTTGCTTGAATACCTCCAGAAGCATAGAACGCTTCACTGTTTGACTTGAAGGAAGCTCCAGTTGTTGGAAAGTGGGTCATTCTCCCCTCCGTGCGTGTGTCTGAGTGTTTGTGTTGAGGCAGCTGGCTTTGGCATATGGTCTGGTTATCTTCCACCAGCTCTGAAGATAGCATTTTCATGAATGAATTCCCTGGCAAACAGCTCCCTTCTCAGAAAGCACCAATCCCTCCTACGACAACCTGCCTTTCAGGTTGATAATTAGAGAATCTGGCGAAGGCCAAGCTAGGCAGATCCGCCTTCCTCTTCTCTGAGCCTCGAGATCTTTCCTTTCATGCTGGCGTGGCCTGCAGGGGTAACAGGCAGAGCCACTTCCCCTCACACACCTCCTACCCCAACACTGCCCCTTCCCATGCGACTATAAGCTCCTGTTCCTCTGCCATGGAATGAACTCCAGAGCCTGGGCTTCCCTGGGTAGTGGGGGTAGGAGGAATGAATTCCGTGTTTCCTGTGGCAATGAAAGCTGTAATATGTCTGGCTCCCTGATGCGGCCTGCACACCTTGTGAGACACGGTTCTGTTCCCTCCTCTTTTGCTTTGGCTCAAACTTGTTGCATCAAAAGCCCGGGTTTAGAATGTTCTTGACTGGAAGCACTATTAGAGATGAGCACAGCAGTTCTCAAACAGGTCCTGGGGACTCACTAGTGGGTTAGTTTAGTTGAGAGGAAAAGGGGTAGTCTTACAGCTGGCTTTTTCAGAAGCGACAGATGTTTGATACCATAGACTGTAATGATGACTCTCACTTCTGGAAGTGTCATTTCCCTTGGAAATTTGCCCTTGGAAATGTCACATGTGAGCGTGCATGTCCTGGCGAGCAAAGCAAGTTGAGGACCCTTGGGTCTAGCTCCACTCCCTCATTTCCCAAGTTGGAGAAACCAAGACGCTGGTTAACTTACCTCACATATATAATGGTCTTTTAAAAAAATCTTTATATTTTATTTAGTTCAGTGGTTCTGAGCCTTCCTAATGCCGTGACCCTTTAATCCAGTTCCTCATGTTGTGATGACCCCCAACCATTAAATTATTTTTGTTGCTACTTCATAATTGTAATTTTGCTACTGTTATGAATTGGGACCCCTGTGAAAGGGTCCTTCGACCCCCAAAGGGTCATGACCCCACAGGTTGAGAACCGCTGATTTAGTTGGTTGCTGTTGGGAATATCCATAGCAAAAGATACACCAATTTAACAGTTTCCACATGTGTGATGGACTGATGTTGATTCCATTCTCACCTTCTCTTTCTGAGACCTTCCCCATTAACAGAAATGCAGTGCCCCCTAAGGTATCTCTGTAATTTTTTTAATTTGCTGGTGATTTGATCCTGTAAGGATCCCTGGTGGTCTAGTGGGGTTACATGTTGGGCCACTAACAGCAAGGTCAGCAGTTTGGATCCACCAGCTCCGCAGAGGGAGAATTATGAGACTTTGTGCTCCCGTAAAGATTTATAGCCTCAGAAACAAAAGGACAGCGTTGCTACTCTGTCCTATACAGTTGCTATGAGTTGAAATTGACTCAGGTAGTGGGCTTGGTTATTCTTTGATTTTAAGGATACATCTGGGGGCTCTTTTGGTTTCGGTTTCAGAGAGTCACCTACCCTGTGTGGCTCTAGGGAACCTAGAGTCTGAGAATTTTTATTTCTGTGCTGCATTTCCTCCCTTTTAATCAGGATTCTTCTTTGTGATGTTTAATCAAAGTGTTCACTAATGTTAGCCAGCAGACATAACAGTCTCATACCATGTGCCAGGCATGGGCAGTGTCCTTATTTAAAGAACCTGTATATCTAACTACCATATGAATGAATGCCTTACTTTATAATCTAGTTCTACATGTATTATCTCAATGGTTTCTCATGCCAGTCTTTTGATGTGGAGGACCTAAGGCAGCTTCAACGTGTGCCTGGAAAATGCCCATTATCTCAATTCCTTGGTCAGTGAACATCTTGAAGCCCCCTCATATTCTCCACATATGGCAGATAGGAAAACTGAGTCTCGGAGAGATGATAACTTGGCTCATGTCAGTGGCACAATTTGAGGTCGGGCCAGTCACCCTCTCACCATGATGTTGAGATGCCTAGACGGGGGTGGGGGGTGGGGGTTGTTCCGGAAGACCCTGTAGGAGAAAGGCCTTCACTATGGAATTCTCAATAGGCCTTGCTGGAATCAGTGAGCTATGGCTACTTAGAAATGTTGCCCATTATGTTTCAGTGGCACCAGTAAGTTGATTTTCCATTGAGAAAGGCCATCTGTTTCTGCTCTTGGCTACCAGCTGAGTCGATCCCCTGATGTGGTCTGGTCTCAGAGACTTTCTGCTGGCTGTGATATTTGTGTCTGCAGAGTGGCAAACAGGTGGGCAGGACAGCGGCTCGGAAGGAAAGATTCTAATTCCTCACCCCAGTATCTATGTCATGCTTGGCAGAGCTGCTAAATTTGCCTTCCTGGGAGAGTGTTGAAGAGTCAAAGTGGGAGGAGAGGGATGATGTGGAGGGAAAGCAGCAACGAAAGTTCTGGGTTCCGAGAAGCCCTTGTAAAATTACCCTCATCTTGGGGACACCCAGATGTGCTGCCCCCTGCTGTCCTGGCTGGGAGTTTTCTTCTACTTATAGAAGCAGGAACTTGACAGTGAGGAAAGCATTTGGGTGGCAGCCTGGGCTGGATATGAATTGATAGCTGATGGTTGCACAACTTTGCTTGGAGATTTGAATCCCTAGAGACCTCTGATTCATCTTAGAATAAGGGGCTTTGGCTGCTTCTAACATCTACTCTTTCCTTCTCATGGCTGCAGATTTAAAGGCCCGCAAGCAAAAGGCGTCCTCCCAAAGTTCGGAGCACCACCTCAGGAACAGGAACCTTCTCTTGCCCAACAAAGCCCAGGGGATCTCAGATTCACCCAATGGTTTCCTCCAAAATAACCTGGAGGAGCCAGCCTGCCTCGAAAATTCAGAAAAGCCATCAGGAAAGCGGAAATGCAAGACCAAGCACATGGCAAACATCTCTGAAGAGGCCAAGGTATAGTGGTGGGAAAGGGGAGTGGGCTAGAGTTCCGCAGGCTTCTTGCCAAGCCCGTTAGTCAGTAATCCTGTGAGTGAGTGAATGAGTGAGTGAGTGGTGGCTGAAGAGAGCCCAGTTAACTCATGTTCATTGAAGTTTTTTATAAACTGGTTCTGGGGGCAGTGCCAGTTAGGGGAGAGAATTTTCACCTTTCATTTAGTCAACCCAGTTTCGATCAGCACCAATGTACCACAGATATGGCCCCTGCCCATCAGTGAAGGGAGGTGTGTGTGTTGCTCTAAGGCTGAACAAGTTTCATTGGGACTTCCAGAGTAAGATAAACTAGGAAGAAAAGGCTGGTGGTCTGTTTGCTAGAAGTCAGCCAATGAAAACTTGCTGCATCACGATGACCTGAATCCATACTGGGTCACAGGACGGGCTAGGACTTGGTGGTGCACCGGTTGATGAGTGGTAGTTGGAGGCATATAACGATAACCCTTGGTCTTCTTGCAATAAGCCCAGGCTTCCTTTTGAGTTTAGGAAGAGTTCAGGAATATGGCAAGGGGTTAGCCTGAATATAATTTGTTAATGGCCAATCAAGAAGCTTTGATCTGGACTCAACTCACTGGAAACCAATCATTAGAGAGCTTTCTGAGTCAATCAAGGCAGAGAACCACTCGTAAAAATTGATGTCCAGACAGGTTGCTTAAGGGTAGGACCCAAGGAATTCCCCTTGGGTCTGGGCTGTAGCTGCCCTTCTCCATCCCCTTCCCCAGTTTGATGGTTTCTTGGGGAAGCAAAGGGACACTCATTAACCAGTAGCTGAGCATTCCCACAACTCTCGCTTGTTGGGACCTGACGTTCATGTTGGCTTCCATGCTGCCCCCAGTCCTTGCCCTGGAGGAGGGGCTTTCCATTTGAGGGAAGGGCCAGCAGTCCACATTCAGTGGATCCCCATAATGCATAATCATCGTTGGTAACTGGAAAAACCAAGGCCTACAGGCTTGTTGCCTGTGAATAGTGAGTCTCCCTTTCTCTCCCTCCCCTGCCCCTCTTGGACTCTGGTTCCATCTCCAACAAGGTACTCAAGCCATGTTCCCATTTGTGAACAGCGCAGACAGCACTCCTTGCCCTTTGTAGCTCACAAGGACCCTTGGGGGAACAAAGAAGGCAATAAGCGTGAGAAGGGTAAAGTACTTTCAGAAGGCTACCATGTGTCCCTGTGCTGAAGGAGGTGACCAGCCTGAGGGGACAGAAACTCAGAAGGGCGGCACATGAGCCCAGAGAGAAAAGCAGGAGGACCGAGGGACAAGGCGGGCTTGTTGGTTGGGGCTAAGGGCCAGGTCCCACCTTTTCTGGTGAGGAAACTAAGGCACTCCAGGAGGGAGGGTGAGCAAAGGTCTTGTGGGAGGTGACTCAGTAGTCATGGGGGACAGACTTGGGACGGGCACTCTAGAGGCTTGTCTGCTTCTAGAATCTGGGCTCTTTCCATCAGCTGCTGGCTGGGGTGGGGGTTATCTATCTGTATCCTGGAGACACTGGGGGAGTTGGGCAGGGACTTTCTGCAAGCCCCGGCACAAGTTGGGTGTCCCAGGCATCTGCTCATACACCATACCTCCCCTGTAGGAGAGACGCCCTTTGGCTGCTTAGTTGAAATCTGTGTGTTTTCCCCAGCACCCTCCAGTCCTACCTTCTTCATATACTGCTGTTTTCCTGGAAAGAGCCAAGGTGTGTGCATCCTGACCACTCACCTGAAAGTCGGCAGTTCACAGCACCGGGGGGCATTGCTTCCGGAAATATGTCAGCTATCAACAGCCCTATGGTGCCACAGTTCTAGTCTGTAACACGTGGGTTTGCCACATGTCACAATCAATTCGATGGGAACGAGTTTGGCTTTGGGGTGGTCATTTGTATCCGCCTGGAAAGCTAAGAGCACGATCATGCAGACCTGTGACCTTCCTGCCTGGAATTGTCCTCTGCCCTTACAGGATGGGGAAACTCGTAGCTTCGAGCTGTCCTGGGATTAAACCAGAATGGAGCAAATGCTCCTGGTGTTTATCTTTTCTCTGCTCCTCCTTTCCCAGCTTCCGTTCTTCCTCAGCAGCCTGCCTGCTGGGGCACAGTGCCTGGCACATGGTCAGCTTGAATCCAGCCAACCAGTATTGGTTGCAATAGGGCACCCAGCCCCGAGCTCAGGGGGTGGGAGGAGCCAAAGAGCACAAGACCATGTACTCTCCCCACCCCCACAGAACCAACTTTATGCCAAGCATAAAGGCAAGTCGTCCTCGTGCAACTGAGTGGACGTGAAGCAGGGAGGCAGTGAGGGACTGAGGCGTGGCTCCACCTCGGTGCTCTGGTTGGGCAGAGAAGGAGGGCACTGGGAACCAGGGGGCTGTAGAACGTTGTAGAAGACCCAGGGCTGCGCTGAGGCCTTGACGCGCCAAGGTACTGAGATCGGCATGCCAGAGCCACCTACTGCTGGATAGCAAATCACTCTAGAATTTAGCACTTTCAAACAGCCATCACCATATATTCTCTCAAGACAGGTTTTGAGGGTTGGGAATTCAGAAGTGGCTTAGCTGGGCACGTCTGGCCCGGCTCTCTCATGAGGTGGCAGGCAAGGTGGTCAGCCTTGGCTGCAATCACCTAGAGGTGTGCCTGGGGTTGAAGGATTCTGCCACTTGCAGGGCTGGCAAGCTGATGGTGGTGGTTGGCCAGAAGCCCCCTTCCCTGGCCTCGTGGACCTTTTCCGAGGGTTGTATAACTGCTCTCACACATGGCAGCTTGCTTCCCCCAGAGCAGGGAATCCAGAGAGAGCAAGGCAGAAATCACAGTGTCTTTCAGAACCTAGTTACACAGCATCATGTCTGCAGCCTGTTGGTCACACAGGCGAGCTCTCCGGAAGGTGGGCCTCCTCAGGGGCCCTCTTGGGAGTTGGCCATAGTCCACACTCTGGTCACTATTGCTTCACCTCCCTCTCAAGGTGCCCTAAAGTCTTCTTAGATGACAGCATCAGCTCCCATTCTGATATATCCTCATTTAAATTAGGAGCGAGTGCAGCCAAGGCTCCCTGAGCCTGGTTCCCGGAGCACAGCTCAGAATGCCTCACTGGCTGAAGCCCTCTGAAGTCAGGATGGCACATGTTCTCATCTACCAGACAGTGGTGGCACAGGTGTTAGCAATACACGGATGACGTCCCACTTTAACGTGTGGGGCTCTCAGGCCAACCACGAGGGAAGGGCTCAACTATTTGGGGGCACCTGCCTTTGGCTGCATGGTTCTGGAGCCTTCCCCGTTGTTGAGTCCATAGGGCAGCTCAGAGGGCGGTCTCCATTGCCCGGGCCTTGTGCTTAGTGGAGGACAGAGGCAGGCAGGGTCCCCACCAGTGCTGGCACCCAGTCTAGGTGGGACTGAGTATGATCTGGGAGCATGGTACGGGGAAAGATGAGGAAAGTCTGGTGAGAGGAAGGGGGTGGCCACTTCTACAACAAGAGTGGGGGTTTGGGAGCTGTGTTTTGGTCCCTACAAAGATCGCTGACTCCCTCTGCTTTGCTTTACTCATGTATGTCAGCTTATTTACAGATAGGACATGTAAGGGACCCAGGAAGATTCCAAATGAAGGCCTAGTAACAGGCCCAGCTCCTCAACTCCACCCACCAGGGTCACGACCATTTTGGTGGCTACATGCAAACAGTACTGTGTCCAAAGAGAAGTTGAGATGACCTGGGCATCTGGGTGGGGTGGCCACCAGGGGAACTGCTCTCTGACCTAACTCGGTTCTGCATCTCTGCTTTTGCTCAGGGTAAAGGTCGCTGGAGCCAGCATAAGGCTCCGTCTGCCAAATCTCCCAGCCCAGTGAAGCCCATGGAACCTTGCGCGCTCTCTAAGTCCCGAAGTGCCGGCCTAGAGGAGGCAGAGTCCCCCACAGTCCGCCAGATCCCACCGGAAGCCCGGAGGCTGATCGTGAACAAGAATGCTGGCGAGACCCTCTTACAGCGGGCAGCAAGGCTAGGCTATAAGGTGAGGGGACCCCAGGCTGCTGTGGGCCTGAACTTCAGAGGAGAAGCTTCTTGTCAGTGGTTCTTTGGTAGCCCAGGCAGGGCCAGCAGGGCTTTGTTTGGGCCTTGAGCCTAAGGAAGTGGGGGGCCAGGGCCAGCTTCCTTCACTGCCCAGATTACTGCTGAAGCTTGCCCGTTCCATTGCCCGCTGGGTATGTGGGAACGCAAGTTCATTTGAAATGGCAGTGTGAGATGAAGGCAATAGACATAGTAACACAATCTCATCTAGTGCACTCCTAGGCCACAACTGGGATTTGGGCATTTTCGTGTAGTCTTGAATTTCACGAGCGGTGGCTCCCCACTTCCCAGAGAGGAACGAGGGATAATTGCTGCCACCACCCCTGCATTTAGGTTTTCTGTAGTAGAGGGGGTCAGAAAGAAGTTCGAAGGGGTGGGGATGAGCTAACCTCACTTTGCCCTGGTGCAAAGGAAGCTGAGGTTGATGGAGGCCTCTTTTGTCATGCTAAAAGCTGCGGTTATTTCATGTCACTTAATCTTCATGGTCGTCAGCCTGTGGAGGTGGAGATAGGCTTTGTGGCCCCCATTTTACAGGTGAGAAAATCAGGGCTTAGGGTAAAGTGATTGAGCCCAGGTCACCCAAGTGAAATAGGAAACACCCAAACTCAAAGTGGGGGGGCTTCAAAAATTGTGGGAAAATGGAAATAAAAGACAATGTGGTTTTCCCATATGCTTTAGGAAGTCCCTTCATACATGCTTAGTATCTTGGGAGCCTGTTGGTTCCATGGTGAAAAATAGGTGGTTTGAACTCACCCGAGTTCTGTGGGGAAAAAACCTGGCAATCTGCTCCTCCAAAGACCATAGCCAAGGAAACCTTGGGGGTTGGGGTGGGGGGCACTTCTCTCCTGTCACATGGGGTTGCTCAGTCATAATCGACTCAACACCACAACAGCATAGACATACATCTGCATATTTGTGTGTATATATATGTTTATAGATAGGTGAACATATGCACACACACACACACACATCTTGAGTTCAAATGAGGGTTTGTTTAGTTCCCAGAGCAGTGATGGAAGACTGACTCATGAACAGAAGCAGGTTCTGTGGTTGGACATTTAGGTCCTCACCCATTTTTTTGTGTCTGCAAACTTGAACACGGATCTTGGCCCACCCCACTGAGCACAGCCTCAGGAATTTGTTCTTTTAGCAGTGAACTTACTGGGTTCCAAACTGTACTCTCCTTTTTTAAGGCTTCTGAGAGCTGTGACTGACTTATTTTAAGATGGCTCTGTTCCAAGCTGGGCTGGCCAGCACAGCACAGTGGACTTCAGGCTCCATGGTCCACCCACCCATCTTAGTTGGGCCGTAATTGCTAAAGGTGACCTGAACCCCCCTCTATCTTTGAGTTCCTGGGGAAAAACCAACAAACAGGCCTCTCTGAGAGAACCAAAAGGCCAGGGTCTTCATGTGAGGAGGAGCCTGTTGGGAAAGTGGGGAGAGTGAGTGCTCTGACAGGGCTGTGAGGAGGAAGGGGCCACCATTCACGTTACTAAGCAGCCCCTCCCCAACCGCCACACCTACTGTCAGGCAGCCCAGCGAGTGTCTCCTCTCAGCAGTGTCCGGCAGAGGGGTGATACTGGTGCATTTACGAGTTCACTGGTTTGCAAGTCAGGCCTACAGCTCTCTTACCAGCCTAATCCCAGGCAAACAAGAGTGCCTCTGGTTCCCAGAGTCCCATCTTTGGCCCCTGTGAAGTGTGGGTGAACGTGACCAGCCATGGTTTGAGTAGAGGGCTGGCGCTTACTCTCCTGGATGAACATTGGTCTTGCTGAGGCCAACACCCGAGTTCAGATCTTGAAGTGATTCTTTCTTCCCCGTTGTCAAAGTCCTGCTAGCAACTGTGCCCTGTATGCACACCACCCTATTTCTAATCTCGAGGCCCCAGGCTCAGGGAGTTAAGGTCTTAGGGTTTGAGCTGTAGCAGGGCCAGTGAGCTGCTCTAAGGACTGTACCCCCACAACCTACACCCAGCCCCAAGTAGTGTAGCCTTGTCTCTCCACTATCAGGGAGATAACTTAGGTCTGGGCGCCTGGCGATGGTGGCTCAGGACTGACTGGGCTGGCATGATTTTGAGGTTGGCCTCCATCCCACCCTGAAGACCAGACTTTGTCTGAGGTAGTGGATGGTTTGTGAAACATAGACTTGAACTGAGGTGATGCCAAGAGTTAGACCTCGCTGGTCATGGAGCTCTCCCCCCTGCCGTTGTCCCCACAGGACGTCGTTCTCTACTGCCTCCAGAAGGACAGTGAGGATGTGAATCATCGAGACAACGCTGGGTACACGGCCCTGCATGAGGCCTGCTCCCGGGGCTGGACCGACATCCTGAACATCCTGCTGGAGCACGGGGCCAACGTGAACTGCAGTGCGCAGGATGGCACAAGGCAAGGCCGCGACTCTAGCCCACACCAGGGGCCCTTCAGCAGGCCAGGCTGCAGGCTGCTAGGGGGCTTGGTTCAAGAGGGGATGTAGTCAAGACTGCCATAGACTAAAGGGAGAAGCAGCCATGGGCCAGGGTGTTTGGGTTCTGGAAATGGCTAGTCTGTGCTGGCTTTGAGGTAGAAGCTAGCTTTGCTAGGACCCCACAAATCACCTTAGGGGCACCCATCTCTGGTAGACTCTTGGGTCTTAAGAGCTAACTGGAAGGCTGACTGTCAGGTCACTTTCAGATTTGATTTGTTTTTGAAACCTACTCTGTCTTGAGGCAATGGCACCCATCCACCTCTGCTCCATCAGAGGGCCTGAGCTGCCTTCCAAATCAGGGGTCCTGGGTCCAGGGGTGCAGACTCTGCTCAGCCATTGCCTGGTGTGTGGAGCTGCTTTGCCTAGCTCTGCCCCTAGTGGTTGTCTGGCTCCATAGTTCAGTCACCATCCTCCCCATGCCAGCAGCATGTGCTTGAACTCTGCTCATGCTCTTAGACTCAGTTTGTTCAGAGCCTCCACGGAGCTCCACAGTGCCTGGAGAGTGCCCCGAAAAGTGACCATGAGCTAGAGGAGTAGGGGGCAGGGAAGGAGATGGGGAGACAATGGCCCTGTATACACTGGGGTCACCTCCTTTTTCCTTGATGATGTGGTCCCAAGCCTAGACACTCGGTTCCCACTTGGTCCTCACTCTGTGTCACCTCTGTAGGCCCGTTCACGACGCGGTGGTCAACGACAACCTGGAGACCATCTGGCTCTTGCTGTCCTATGGGGCGGACCCCACACTGGCTACCTACTCGGGGCAGACAGCTATGAAGCTGGCCAGCAGTGACACCATGAAGCGCTTCCTCAGTGGTAAGCAGGGCCTGGGGCTGCTTCCAGCTCTCCTGGGAAGCGGGCGCTCTTGCTCGTCCTCCAGCTTAAAACAGTTCCCAAGAGGGGGCAGCAGCCCTCTTCACGGGCTGGGCTTCCGGATTCTCAGAAACTTCTGTGCACTTGAAAAAGCCCCGAGGGAAAAAGAGAATGTTTTGAAAACTGGTAGCAGTTGTACAATACTGCTTGATATGATTGAACTATGGATTTATAAAATTTCTACATTACTTCCCAATAAAATTCTTTGAGAAGAAACACAAAACAAAAAGGAAAGAAAAAGCCCTGAGGTGTCCACTTCCTCCTACCCTGCTGCTGGGAGCACCCTCTTCTGGGCCCCGGTGACCCCAGGGGACCCATTGAACAGTTTGGGATCTTAGACAGAGGGCTCCCAGGGGGGTGAGTGAACCCCTGTCTCTGGTTCCGTTTGAGGCAACAAGACCTATGCATTGCGGGAGATGTCAGTTGCCAAAGAAGCGACACTTCACATCTTTGCTTTTGTTTTTTTGGACTTTTGCCTAGTTTGTGATCCTGGGGAACCCTCAGGGATCCTTCTCGAAGCTGTGTTCCTCACGACCCTTGCTGTGGTAACTGCAGCTTTCCCCTGCACCCCTGCGTCTCTCTTCTCTCCCCGGGGTTCTCTTCCTCCCTCATCGACCTCCTTTGGAAAAGGTCTGGTGCCCAGGCCCATGGCAAGGGCCACAAGCCAACATGCATTTCTGTTCTCATTAGTGGCTAACAGCTGTTTGTCCACAGTTAGAGAGCTTTACTGATTGGTGGGGCCCTGGAGGAGGGAAGGAGGGGAGTCTGTCTCGGGCATGCTCAGTAGGACTCTCCTTAGACTTGACCTCCGAATTAAAAAAAAAAAAAAGCCTGTTTCCTTTGTGACAGCACAGCTTGGCCCTTGCTCTAGCAGTTACTTCTCACTGCCTGAGCTACAGAGCAGCTGGGAGTGGGATCGCCCATCTTCTTTGGAAGCTTCAGGATCGGTGGTCGACGCTTCTAGAATCGGAAACTATCAAGACCTAGGATTTTGGCCAAGACCACCCCCTTCCTCCCACTTGTTTAGTCCCAACTCCACACTCCTCAGAGATAGAGTTCCAGGCTCCCAATCAGGGGCTCATTTGTTTCTGGAACAAAGGTTAATAAATGAGTAGATGCTGGTGGAGGAAGAAAGGAAAGTGGCTGCAGGCAAGGCCCTGGTGGAAGGCGTAAGAAAAGCCTCGGGCCAGTGCCAATCCAGCCACTAAGCCCTCTCTTCCTGGTCTGGACCCTTCCTGCCGCCCCCCCTCCCCTAGGTTCCCAGGTCTTTCAGAGCCAAGCTGCCATGGGATGCCCAGGCAGGTAGTCATGTGAAGCCTATTTGTAGTCGCATCACTAGGGGGCAGGGAGGTCGTCCACATCCCAGCCACAGAGCCATGCTCTCGTTCACAGCCAGACACATGTTCTTGTCTGCACTTGGCCCAGCCAGCTCTAGCAACCATGTATAGCCAGAGCACCTCTCTCAGATAAAGGCTGTGCAGGACACAAGCTGTCTTGGGGGGGAAATGGTCTAGTTTAGGTGTCCCTTTGGGCTTGAGATTGCTGTTCTGTCATCTTGGGGCTCCCTGAGTCCAAAGACAGTTTATAAACAGATGGACTCTTCTGCCAAAAATCCCAAAAGGATTTTGAAATAGTTGAAATAGTCAAAAAAATCACACAGAAACACTCCCCTCCCCCTCCCCCTTCTTAGTTCTGGAAATGCATCCCAATAACAGCAAGAGTCTTGGTGGTGTAGTGGCAATGTGTTGGGCTGTGTTCTTTAAGGTCAGCAGTTCGATACCACCAGCCAGCTGCTCGTGGGAGAAAGACGGGGCTTTCTACTCCGGGAAAGAGTTACAGTCTTGGAAACTCACAGGGCAGTCTACCCTGCCCTAGAGGGTCACTGTGAGTTGGCATCGATGTGATGTCTGTGAGGGTTTTTTTTTTTCGTTTGGTTTTTGTTGTTGTTCTTTATCCCAATAACTAACCAGCCTTTCGACACTTCCTTCATGAACTCCAGTGCCAGCCATGCTGAGAATGAAGAGTCCAAACAGCAGTCTTGCTTGAGGCCATCACCCCTCCTCGTGTCCCCATGCCTGTCAGAGTAGGCTTTTCAGGGATTAGATTTTTGGAAGGAGCTCACGAGGCCCCTTTCATGTGAGGTACCTCTGGGTGGCCTTGAAATGCAACCTTTAAGGTAACAACTGAGTGCTTAACTCTTTGGGCTACCTGGGGACTCCATACAACTTCATTCAGATCTTGCCATCATTTGTCTATGGTTCATAGCTTCATAAATGGTGCTTACCAGGGCTCTTAGCCACTGCCCTCCCCCCTTTCTATGCAGACTGTTAGAGGCAGAAAGGTACCAGGGTGGCACAAACAGTTAAAGTGCTCACCTGCTAACTGAAAAGTTGGAGAGTTCACTCAGAGGCACCTTGGAGGAAAAGCCTGGCAATCTTCTCCACCCCCCAAAACAACCACAGAATAGCCTATGGGGCCCCTAGTCAGCAACTGCTTTTTTTGGTTATGCTTTAATTAAAGGTACAGCAATTCTCTGGCTGGTAGGGAGGCGTGCTTGCATACTGGACCTTGCCCCGCACTCCAGAGAGGCAGGTGCTGGCCGACGTCAGCCAACTCTGGAGAGTGGGGAGGAACTTGGGTCCAAAGGACATATTTTGGGGTGAAGGGACAGTACTTAGGGACTTTTCTGATAGCTTGAGTCAACTATTTTCCTCTTTGTTATCCCCATCCTGCTTCTCCCAACACACAGACACACATGCATCCCCAAGACCCCAGTGGGGATAGTGGTGTGGTGGCTGCCAGGAGCATGTTGGAGCCCCATTTCCCTCCCATCTACCCACCTCCCCAGCCCTACCCCCAGCCAGTCTGCACAGGCTTCAGGGTTTAGCTTTTGGTTTTCTGCCTTGCTTGCCTGGCTGAGGTACTTTTAAAAATGTTTGGCTTTTCTATCCTAAGTACTTGCCTACCCAAACCCTCTGTAGATTGCATACCCACCTCCTCCCCACTTCCCCAGGGCAGAACATTAAAGGAGAAGCCCTGTGGATGCAAAGGGCCCCATTTTCTGCAGGCTGAAAAGGCAAGCAGGAACACCACGGCCATGCCTTGGACAGCTAGCTCTGTGCAAGAACCCTGTTCTGGAAAAGTGGGGGTCCCTGCTTCCAGGGGTCCAGTGGTGGGTCATTTTTATAAAGCAATAACTGCTGGTAGTGCATCCCAATCATAAATGTGGGTTCTATTATATGGGGTTTGCTTAAAGTTAGGCCATTTCTCTGGCAATCATAAAAGAGGGAAGTGGCAATTCTTCATTTGTTCATCCATCCATCCATCCATCCGGGCACCAGACGTTTAGTGTTAGGTTCAGAAGGCCCTGGTGGCGTTGTGGGTTAGGTGTTGGGCTGCTAACTGCAAGGCCAGCAGTTCAGATCCTCCAGTTGTTTGTTCCACAGGAGAAAGGTGAGGCTGTCTCCTCTCGTAAAGATCGAGTCTCAAACACCCACAGGCGAAGTTCTACCCTGTACCATAAGATCCCTTTCTGAGTCAGAAGTGACTCAACGGTAGGCTTAGGGTTGGGGCTGTGTTGGGTTCAGCTGCTACACAGGTACTCAAGACCGGTTGTTAAGCCCTTTCTCCTTCATCCTCATGCTTGGAACATCCAGCATCCAGCCCCTCAGAACGGCCTTTGAAAGGCCTCTCCCTTTAAGCCAAATTATAGCCTGGCATGTGACTGGCTTACCTTTGACCCTTTGAAGAAAAGAGCATGATCCCAGGCAGCCAAAGGGAAACAGGCTGGTTTTCCTCTTCGGCCTGAAGGAATGAAGAGAGTGTGGGGAGTTGTGGCCTTTTGGTTTAGGGTGTCAAGGACAGCACCTCGACAGCTTTCCCTCTCACTGGAGGCCCTTGAATCACAGGAGTTGGTTGGTCCTGCCAGAGGCCTCTGCTGTATGACGCCCAGTTCAAGGTAACTTCTGTGTTTTCCCTTCCTTAGCTGATGACCCTGGAAATGGGACCCTCTGGTGGCTGGGGCCCTGCTCCACCTTGAGTTCCTGAGAAGTAGGCTTCTGTTGGCAGCCCATTTTGATTGATATGAAAGTCACATAATGTAAATCTGCATTTTAAAGTGGACATACCCTGGCAGTGAGAACAGACACCACACTACATACCCTCACCAAGGAGCCCTGGTGGCATAGTGGGTTACAAGTGGGGCAACTAAACACAAGGTGAGCAGTGCGAATCTACCAGCCATAAAGCTTTCTACTCCTATAAAGAATGACAGTCTTGGAAACCCACAAGGGCTATTATGCCCCGTCCTATAGGTTCACTATGCGTCAACACAGACTTGATGGCAGTGAGTTTGGTTTTGAGTGTTTGGTATTCTTCTGTGAATGGGCCACTATGAGTATAAGACTGTTCACCCTGTCTATGTGTACTTGTCAGAATACCTTCCTTACTTTGCCTGGGAGTGGGCTTGCCGCCTCATTTAGTTATTTGACCTGACGAACTATTTCTCTCCACATCTTCACCAACACCTGTCATTGTCTGTCATTTTTGTTTATTTTTTAATCGTTTTATTAGGGGCTCATACAACTCTTATCACAATCCATACATACATCAATTGTGTAAAGCACATTTGTACATTCATTGCC
>NW_022110581.1:140530-206948 GCF_000313985.2 Echinops telfairi
GTTTGTTGGTCTTTAGGAGTGTTTTCCAGTCCAGTCTGTTGGGGCACCATGCCCTGGCCCCAAAGTCCATTTTGAGCATTCCCTGGGGACCTCGCCTCTCCATTCTCCTGTTCTGTTGCATCCCCTTAGTGTTTGCAGGATCAGATCAGGTGCAGTTCCCACACTGTCTCTGGTGTCGTCCCCTATAGGGCTATGGGTCAGTGAGGGGCCGACCATGTGGTCCTCTCTGTGTACTGGCTGCTCTAATTGGGAACGTCATCCTCATGGCCTAGTGGGCCAGGATGTGCTCCACTCTCTCCTCCTCCCCCTTCATCTGCTCCCGTGTGCTCTGATCAGATATGTCTCTCTCCCGGAGCTGCAGATTCAATGCCGTCCTTTGAAATGAATTCTTCTGGGGGGAGGGGCAGGTGTCCACTTAGTAGTTGGGATTGGGGCCTGTCTGTTGTTTTTATTAAAGCCAACCTAGTGGCTATGAACTGGTACTTCGTGATTTAGAATTTTCTACTTAAATGTGAAAAAATAAATATTACAGTAAACTCTAGATAACATCAGAACTGGCAAGTGTAACCATTTTTACATGTACAGTTCAGTGACATTAATTCCCTATACCACATTATACAACCAGCACCACAACCTATTTCCAAAGCGGTGTGTGTGTGTGTGGGTGTTTGGGTGTGAAAGAGCTTTATATCAAAGAATAATTGTATATTGAGAAAACATCTCAACCTAGTGTAGATCAAGTCCATAAATCCAATATTAGCCTTTATGCCAGACATTAGTCCATAAATTCCTGTTCAGACTCAAGCAGCATATGCAATGATGCCGAATGCAGGAAGATCACAGGCCAGTGGGGGAAAAGTCTTGTGGATCCAATGGTAATGGAAGCATCTCAGCGCTGGCACAGCTTTCCAGGTGGCTCCTCCAGCTCTCTGACTGTGGCTTTCCAACAGAAAGGTGAAGCAGAGAGAGATACTCTTCACAGGTCTCAGTAAGTCTCTGCGTGGCTTGTCAACCGGAAGATGAAGGCAGAGAGAGAGGAAGTTCCCAGAATCCTCATGAGAAGGCCATGCCCACAAGGAGGCATCATCAGGCTGTGATCTGATTGACAGGCTGGACTCCACCCCTTCACTCTTAATACCCTCAAGTTCATGCGATATTATTTAGCTACCACAGTCTCTCCTGATAATATGCCAGAAGTACCTGAGATGAAGTCTTACCATTCTCATGTCTAAGGAGCATTCTGCTTGTTCTTCCTTCAATACATACTTATCTGTTCTGGAAGCCCGTGGTACTTTCAATCTTCTTCACCAGCACCAGGATTCAAATGCATCCATTTTTCTGCAGCCTTCCTCAGTTGTCGTCCAACTTTCACATGCATGCTAGGTGACTGAAAATACCACGGCTTGGGTCAAACACACGTTCATCCTCAAGTGGCATCTTTGCTTTTTAAGACTTTGAAGAAAGCTCGTGTAGTAGGTTGACTCGATGCAGTACATCATTTGATTTCTTGACTGCTGCTCCCATGGGTGTCCATTGTGGATCCAAGTAAAATGAAATCCTTGACAGCGGCAATCTTTTCTTTGTTTATCATGATGCTGTCTCTTGGTCCAGTTGTGAAGAGTTTGGTTTTCTTAAGATTGAGGAGCTATTAGGTTCCTCGGTGAGGAATACCTCGGTCCTTTGCTTTGCATGAGAAAGAAATTCACGCTGAAGCCTGGTTTGTGACCCAGGTGAGTGTTTATAAAGGATAGAAGAAGTTTCAGGTTTTACAGTTAACTGAACACAGGACTGCATCCTTACATGTGGCGACCTGAGCCCCAGAGAGAGAGAAAGAACAACCGCAGCATGGCCAAGCGGAAGGCAGGGGAGCAGCAGGAAAAGAGCCAAAGTGGGTTTTTTTTTACCCTCAAATAGAAACTTGGTACCCTTTAAGCAATACCACCCCACCCCCCACCCCAACCCTTGCTCTCGTCTAACAAGCTTTCTGTCTTTTGGAACTGCCTGCTCTATCTAGATAATTCATATTAGTGGAATCATACAGTAGTTGCTCTTTTGCAGTTGATTTATTTTGTTCAGGAGCCCTGGTGGTTTAATGGTTACACATCCGGCTGCTAACCTCAAGGTCAGCAGTGCAAAACCACCAGTCACTTTTCAAGCAAAAGACGAGGCTTTCAACCCCTGTAAAGAGTTACAGTCTCCGAAACTCACAGGGACAGCTCTCCCCTGTCCTATAGGGTCGCTATGAGGCTATGAATCAGAATTGGCTCAACCACAGTGTGTTGGATTTTTTTCTGGTGGGGGTGGGGTATTTCGCTCAGTGTGGTGTTTGTAAGGTTCATCCTTGTAGCGTTGCTCTTTATGGCACAGCTCACTAATATTCTGTTGTATGTATGTACTGCACATGTACATACTTCACATGTTGACAGACACTTGGGTGGTGTCTACCTTGCAGCTATTGTACTTAGGGCTGCGGTGAACATTGGTGGACACACATCTATTTTAATCCCTGCATTCAATTCTTTGATGCTTATGCCTAGACGTGGCATTGCTAAGACCGGAGGGTATTTTTTACAGGACAGAAGAAAAGTAAAGGACTTAGGTTGCGGATGGGCAGGAAACAGGGCTTGGGATCACCATATGCTAGTGCTCGCTCCACTGGGTGCTCGTCAGGGCCTGCGTGGGACTTTCGCACCTTTGCTGGTACCAGTTAGCTTTCGGCACATTGACCTGTGAGTGACCTACTCAGGCAGGAGTACTAGAGGCCTGGGTTGGTGGACTCAGAAGGTAGTTTCTTGAGAGCTCCACCCTCACCACCCTCACCCTGAATGTGGTAAAGGAGGACCACATCATGTGACCTCATGGGGCAGGGGAGGATGACAGTTATTTGAGTGCATATGTGTAGGCAAGTCCATGAGTTCGTAGTCTCATATGTAGGCCTTTCTGCCCTCCTTTCCTCTCCTCCCTCTTCCCACCCGCTCTCATTCTCTCCTTTCTTACCCTCCTTTTTCTTCCTTCCTTCCTCAGCTTAGGAACCATGGAGTTAATGAAGAATGATACAAAGACGGAACCTGCTTTTAAAAAAAATATCTTCAGACTTATTTATTCTTAATAATTTTATTGGGGGCTCGTACAGCTCTTATCACAATGCATCCATCCATCTATTGTGTCAAGCACATTTGGCCATTTGTTCCCATCATCATTTTCAAAACATTTTCTTTCTACTTGAGCCCTTGGTATCAGCTCATTTCCCCCTCTCCCCTCCCTCATGAACCCGTGATAATTTATAAATTATTATTATTTTGTCATATCTTACACTGACCGCTGTCTCCCTTCACCCACTTTTCTGTTGTCCATTCCCCTGGGAGGGGGTTATTTGTTGATCATTGTGATCGGTTCCCCCTTTCTACCCTCCACTTCCCCTTCCCCTCCTGGTATTGTTACTCTCAATATTGGCCCTGAGGTTTTTATCTGTCCTGGATTCCCTGTGTTTCCAGCTCTTATCTGTACCGGTGTACATGCTCTGGTCTAGCCAGACTTGTAAGGTAGATTTGGGGTCAAGAGAGTGGGGGGGAGGAAGCATTAACGAACTACAGGAAAGTTGTATGTTTCATTGGTACTATACCGTACCCCGAGGAACATGCCTTTTTTTAGAAATAGAAAAACTCCCTTCTTTCTCTCCCAGGACACCTGGCCCAGGGCTAGGCCTGAGGAGTAGACACGTAAAACCTGACTCCCATGTGCTTCTGGGAGAACGTGCAGCTCGGTCTCAAAGTGCACAGCTTACAGAGGGGCTGACCTCAGAGCCGGGGATGTTTTGTTTTTTCCCCCAGGGAATGCACAGAAGGTCTAAGAGGCATGAGTTTTCCCTCTCAGGGTATTCGGCTGTCGTACTAGAAGCTTCTCTTTGGCTGTCTTTCTTTCTTTTGTTTTAACAGTTTAATTGGCCTTTCATCCACATATCATACAATATAATAGTTCAATTATATCAAGAAGAGTTGTATAATTATCACAATCAATTTTAGAACATTTCTTCATTGTGCTTATTGTTATTTATGTAATTTTTAAAAATTATGGCAAAAATATATAAAACAAAACATTCTCTCATTCAACAACTTATATATGTATAATGCACTGCCATTGATTATACCCTCCATGGTGTACAGCCATTGTTGATGATAGCTTTTTCCAAATTATTCTACCATCATTAGCATAAACTCATTAACCCCTAAGCAACAGCTCTTTCTTCTTCACCCATTATAACCACTGGTCAAGTTTAGTTTGGGATTTTTGGGTAGTTTTCTTGATATTATATTCACATCCCATACACTTCCACAGTTTAATGGCTTTCTAAAGGAATTGTATATATAGCATCACAGTCAGTTCTAGTGCTCCCTCCCCCTCTGCTCCTTCCTCCCTCTTGCATTATTTGTTCCCCAATTCCCTTCACCCTCCCACCCCAGTCCTGATAAACCATTATTTCAGTTATTGTCTCTATGCATCCACTCCACCTGTGATTCATAAACTGGGAAACCTAACAGAAAGAATAAAAAACAAAACAGAAACAACAATAATAATATAAAGTTAAAAATAAAGATTAAGAAAGAAAAGACCACCAACAATATTTTAAAAGCCAGAGAAGAAATTTCGGTCATGGAACAAGAAATATTGAGCACAGAGCAAATTCAGGTTGAGTCAAAAGGGAGGTCAACCGACTATGTATCATACCGCAGTTCTATCCACCATATTGAAGTTTATAACAATCTCTGTCTGATAGTAAAGCTGTTTTGAGTCCCTCACTTGTGGCTAGAGGGGATCTGCCTGATGGCTGCCTTTTCTTACTGGGAGAAACCCTTCATCTCCTAGTAGGTTGCTGTACAGTGACTTTTCCAGTAGCTTGCGACAACTGCCCGGTATTCTTGGCTATAGGACTTGGGCCCCAAGGGGGGGAAGCTCAGTTAGGGCGCCTAGGTGTTTTCAGTTGTTGGAAACTAGCCCCGCCCCTTTCCTAGTTGTTGCCAACTTCCTCCTGCGGTTTGGTGTAGAGTGGGTACACTGGCCTCACCTGTGCCCTTTGGACTCTCCCCTGTCCACTTACCCAGGAAGTAAAAAAGGTAGCGAGTTACAGTGAAGCCAACTTGTCAGTTGTGCTAGGTGGCATTTTGGTGACTGCTGGGCTAGGCAAAATTTGCTCGGAGAACCGAGTGGACCTACTTGTGGTCCACGGAATGCTGAGAAGTGAGAACAGTTCCACTTGATGATACTTAGCCAGGGAACAAGGATGCTAATGCTGCCCATCTTCAGATCGAGTAAGCAAAAGTGTTCCTGAAAAGCACACATACAACTTAACCACCGTGGCCTTTTGCAAGTGGACTCTTGAGGGACATTTCGTACAGTCACAATGCTGTGCAGCCTCCATCTCTGGTTGGCAGCTACCAGCCTGCTTTCTGTCTCCATAGAGTGACCTGTTCTCAAGACCTCGTGTCAGTGCAGTCATACAAGACACGAGCCCTTCGGTGTCTGGCCTCTGTCACCGAATGTGATGTTTTCACAGACTAGCTCTGTGGCAGCACGTTTCTATATTAATAGTCCATTGAGCAGCCCTGGTGGTGTGATTACCCATTGGGCTCTGATCCACAAGGTAAACTGTTCAAAACCACCAGCAGCTCTGTGCGAGAAAAGATGGGGCTTTGTACTCCCATAAAGAATTATGGTCTGGGAAACTCACTGGGGCAGTTCTACCCTGTCCTATAGAGTCGCTATGAGTTGGCATCAATTCAATGGCAGTGAGGTGTTTTTGGCTTAATAGTTAATTGAGTGTGTGGACCACATTATTTTTTCACGTGGGCGGTTTCCACCTTGTGGCTCTGTTGGACAGTGCTGGTGCGTCGGTGGACAAGTCTGTTTCAGCATCTGCTTCTAGTTCTTTAAGGCCTCTACCTAGGAGTGGAAGTGAAAGGTTTCTGCCAAGTTGAAGTTGACCATTCTCTTCAGGAAAACCTTTCATTGGCCATTCCCCCTGCCTGGTTCCCAAAGGTGGAGCAGATGGAAACACTCTTACTCAACCTTTCTTTAAATCGGAGAGACCAGGGGTGGCTGGTCTGAAAACACCGGGAATTGGGTCCCTGTCTTCTGTCTGGGGTTCTGCTAGCACAGATGGTTCTGGCACCATTGAAAGCAGGACTCAATGGGCCTAACTGCCTTTGGGTAGCCACTGCTCACCTGTCCCTTCAGCCAACTTGTGACCTGCATTAATGGGGACTCAATGTTGCCAGGTCTTCTGATTGGTTGTGGGTGTGTTTTTTTGTTTGTTTCTTTCCCAGAAAAAGTTATAAATCTGTGAAACCTCCACATTTTAAAATCTTGGAAACTTTCTGAAACATCTTTGGCTTTAAAACACTGGGCCAAACCTCCAGTGGTCAGTGGCTAGAGCTGACTCCTGGCTTCAGGCTAGCAGCCTCTGGAGGAGAGCAGGAAGCCTCTCTCTAGTCATTGGGGGTCCCTCTTGGGGTCTTTCCTCCCTGTCTCCTATTCCCCTGACCCCACATGTAAACATGTTGCTGCCAGCCCCACCCCTACCACCACCCCCACCCCTTGTCTCACACCTTCTCTTCCTTTCCTCAGATCACCTCTCCGATCTCCAGGGCCGAGCAGAGGGGGATCCTGGAGTCGCCTGGGACTTTTACAGCAGTTCGGTGTTGGGTAAGCTTGCAGTGGGTTTCTTCCACCCTGGACTGTGTGGCACAAAACTGTGGGTTGCTTTAGGTTGTACTGATCCAATCCTAGCCCATCCACTCCCAGTGGCAGGACTCACTACCTAATCCAGGAGACACACCACTGATTGAACCAAGCCTTCCCTCATGAGCTCTAGCCCTCTCCCACTCCCCACCTGGAGTGTTACTTGGTTTTTGCTTTCTACTTCTTTCTTTTAAGAGCCCTTTCTTCACCCTTACTTTGCTTTAATCAGAAGCCCAAAGGACCAACCCCTCATCCTGCGGCTGCCAGTCCCTCCTTACTCTGCCTGTACAATGCACACAGAGTGTCCAAGCTTCTTGCTTGGAGACTTTCAGCCTCTGGCCCCCACTTTGCTTTCTTGGTATCCTGGTGGTACAGTGGTTACATACACCTTGGGCCTGCAAGGTTAGCAGTTTGAAACTAGCAGCTACCCTAAGGAAGAGAGACAAAGCTTTCTGCTTCCCATGAAGGTTTACAGTCTTAGAAACCCTCAGGGGTAGTTTTATTCTGTCCTGTCGGGTTGCTAGGAGTCAGAATTGATGATGGCAGTGCGGTTTTTTATTTGGTTGGTTTTGGTTATCTGGCATTCGCAAGTTGAAGATTGGGGGAAGCATGTGCCCCCAAGCTTGGAGTGAGCTGGAGAAAGAGAAGGTTGGGATGAAATGAAATAGGTCACACCCAGACATGTATGGTGGGGTGGGGGAAAGCCCCATCTTAGACCCTTCCAGCAGGCAGTGGGACAGTTTGGGAAGGCGTCAGAAAGGGTGTTCAGACCTGGCCTTTGACTGTTCACAGTCACTCTTTGCCATCTAAGTAGCTCATCCCTTACATGCCCTTGCTTTTTGGAGGGAGGAGTAGAATGGATGTTCTGGCCACTGACTAACTTTCTTCCGAGATGAGACTCAATGAAACTTGACCCTAGACAAGGGTCTTTGTGCTTAGTGGCGGTTATCTCCATCAGCCACCTGCACATACACTGTTGTATCTCATGGTGACACGGCATCTATGGTGTTTGAATCGGCCATTTGCTGTCCTTACAGAGGAAAAAGGTGGCTTTGCCTGCGACCTCCTGCATAATCCTCCGGGGAATTCTGACCAAGAAGGAGATGATGTGGAAGAGGATGATTTCATGTTTGAATTCTCAGACAAGCCTCTTCTCCCTTGCTACAATCTCCAAGTATCAGTGTCCCGTGGGTAAGTGTCTGAGAAATCTATGGGGACTGAGCATCAAGATCCTGGCAACCCCAGACTGCCTCCCTCTCCAAGGAAGGGTGGCGCTCTCCCAGCAGGAGCTGAGACCTGGAGAAAGGAGCTCGTGAACATGACCTATGACCGAGGCCAGCTGGACCTTCCGCCTTGGTTACCTGCCCTCCCATTAGGGTCTGTAGGCTCCAGGTCGGTTGCTCCATTGGGTTTCCAGGACCAAACAGTGAGAATCCATTCTCAAGGCACGGGTAATTGGTGGCGGTCCTGCACGTAAGAGATGAGCTTGGGAGATAGGTGGACTGATGAACTATTTAGACTCTTTGGAACATTTTTGCGGTTTCTGGGGACAGCCAGACAGAATATTTGAAATTGAGAGTCTTGGAAAAACCAAGACATACGGCTGCCATAGCTGGGGGCTCCTTGGGTTCTTAAGTACGCCACCACCTGGGTCCTTGGAGCCTGAAGTGTGGCGAGATGATGGCATCTGCACTATCATCTCTGCTCATCATGTGTCATGTGACAGGGTGACCCATTTTAGGAGACATTTTAAAGGAGACGGAAGCCGCTTTCCTTTCTGTCCGATGACTCGAAAGGAAGTCGGACAGCGTGGAGGACCATGGTTCCCGTCACATGCTCATCGTGTGGGGCCACGCTAGGGAAGCACGCTGGCTGGCTTTTCTGCTCATGCTTCGTGTCCGTATAAAATACTCTTTCACCTGCGTCTTCGCGTATGGCAAATGCCTTTGCACTCAATTGTAAAAATTGTTCTTTGATATCCAGTGGAAAAGATATTGGATCCCTTTTTTTTTGGTCATGAAGGGCACATTGCTGGGAGGTGGAAGATGGGTAAGACCTCAGTTTAAAACTCTGACCACTCCACCATGGTTTCTTTGCCCCTCTCCCTGCCATGACCTGATAAGAATAAAAATAGCCTTTATGATGACACCAGGAGGGGTCAAGTTTCAGGGGTTTTGGGGTCCTTATTCTTCTGGACATAAGCTGATCCGTGTGGGTGGGGGAGGGCCTCAGGGATATAGTATTGCACAGTTAATTAATTCCTCCAAAGTACTCAGCATCGGCTTGTCTGAAACAGGATATCAGGCCCTGGGCAGTAAAGGGACCAGGGCAGTTGGCTTTAGGTGCAGGCAGCCCTCAGGGCCACCACGGGCTGCATGTTGTCACCCCACGAGTGGAGGAAGTACTCATTCAGCAGAGTGGACTCGTGAAGCCAGCTTGCAGGTTTTCTGACATGACAGTCTGTCTTGAGGCTGCCCTTCCCCACAGCTGCGGCAGGATGGGAACATGTATGTTCTTGAAACGGGGCGGGGGCGGGGGCCAGGAGTCGGGAGAGAATGACGCCTCTGAGGCCCCGTGGAGTGCGGCAGTGCCTTGCAAGTCAACAAAGCTAGGCTTCTGTGTATGATTTGCAGTGGCGGTGGATGTAGTTTCTGTTGCTTTGAAAGCGATGGTCCAGGTCGATGGTACTGGTGATCCCTTGCCACGAATGAAGGCGTCATGGTTATGTGTCGGACTGCTCACCACAATATCAGCAGTTTGAAACCACCAGCCACTTCATGGGAGAAAGATGAAGTTTTCTACTCCCCTAAAGAAAGAACTGAAAAAAAAAAGAAAGAAAGAAATGCAGGGGAGGGGGCTGGGGAACTGCAGTCTCAGAGACCCAAAGGGCCAGTTTGACTCTATCCTATAGGGTCACTATGGGCTAGAACCAACCCAATGGCAGTGAGTTTGGTTGTCCCCACCCCCCTTCTCAAACCATGATCTCAGGTAGCATACTGGGTTATGAATTGAACTGCTAATCACAAAGTTGGCAGTTCCAAACCACCACACCTGTAAAGAGTTAAAGTCTCAGAAATGTAGGGGCAGTTCCACCTTGTCATATAGGGCCACTAGGACTCAATGGCAATGAGTTGCCTTAACTCTGGTGGCACTGTGAGGTAAGAGTTGGACTGCTAACCACAAGGTCAGCAGTTCACATCCACCAGCCCATGTGCAGGAGAAAGATGAGGCTGAGGATATCTGCTCCCGTAAAGAGTAATACCTCCACAAACCCTGTTTAGAGTTGCTTTGCGTTGGACTCTGCTCCATAGGCACGGGCTTTCTTCTGGTTATTGGTTCTCTTAACCCACAACACTTGATTCCCTGGTGATTTGAGATGACAAAGGTTGCCATCACTTGGGAGAAATGGCACATTGTAAGGCTAAGGAGTGTGGGGCTCAGGTGAAGTTTCAGGTGCAACACAGAGGGTTATGTCCGGTGAACAAGTCTTCAGCAGCCTCACCAGTTCAGGCTGCCCCAAGGAGCAGAACCCAGCTCGGGCGTCGACGAGCCCACAGCCGTCTAGTAGGGGAGACAGACCCGTGTACAGTTAACTCTAGTACAACCCACAATGTTCTGTGTTCTACAGAGATTTGTAGGAAAGTAATATGTGCTCCTTGTGAAAAACAAAGCGAGGCGGTACAGAAGGGAGGCGTGAGGGGGAGTGAAAGCCACACTTCACCTGTGACACACAGGAACCCCGGCTCAAGTTGCTTGGCATCCTTGCAGAAATGGGTTCTGGCATATTTACAACAGGCTGTGAGGCAAGTGCCAGGAGCCCATAGAAGGTGGCATGAGCCCTTGGCTACATTAAGGCCTCACAGGTGACACAGCATCTGAACTAGGCCCGAAAGGAGGTGATGGCACAGGCAAAGGCATTGGGGGTGCGTATATTCTGAAAACAGTGCGTGGTCTTCAATCAAATGGCTGGCGCATGACGGGGTGAGGGGTTGTGTGTGTGTGAGAGAGAGAGAGAGAGTGAGGGGGTAAGGTGGAGATTGAGCTGAAGAAGTCTAATGGAGTCACGTATGGGAGATCTTGTATCATAAGAAGCTAAAGAATTTGGAGATTTTCTGGAAGCACTGGGGAACCATTGAAAGCTACAGAGAGAGGGAGGGTGGAAGAGGGTCTGCTTTTCTTTGTAAGAAACTCCGAGTAACAGAGAGGATCCAGCGAGGGTAGGTGGGAGGTGCACATGAGTGATTGTTGGCAGAGGGCAGCCAGTGAGGAGGCTGATGCAATGTACTGAAGCCAGAGTGGCAGCAGCTGGAACGGGGGTGAGGCCTACCAGGAGGGAAACCCTGAGGAGGGGGAGCACTGGTGTGGGGATGTGGCACTTGGCCCCTACCGTGGCCTCCCCGTCACCCGTCCTGGCTGCTGCCTAGTCGGGTACACGCCGCGCAGTCAGCCTGTAATGTGAGCCTCCGGCCTGCAGAAACCATGGTGCTGCCTGTGCCTCCGCTGGAGAAAAAACTTGTCTAATGCATTCCAGAGCCCCAGAGAAAGGCCTTTGGCTTACCCGCAGTATAGGCCTTTCTCCACGGCTCCCCGTGGAGAAAGAGGAGGCAAGGGAAGCAGGAGTGAGAACAGGAAAGTGTGAGCAAGCCAGACTTGGCAGGGCTGGGGGCGCCAGCAGATGGTTAATGCCAGGTGACGTCCTGGGGAAGCCGGCAAAGAGGTGCCGCTTCTGGAAGGCTCATGCCAACTCGGCATTTCCTCCCACGCCCTCTCTTTCAGAACAGACCCCTCCATAGGTTCAGTGCTGGCCATTTGGGGTGAAGCTGGGCCAGGGCTCTGAAGAAAATAGTCACTTAAGCTTCCCGGAAGGAGGTGCCCTGGTAGCTCAGTGGTTAAAGCACTTGGCTGCATACCAAGAGACTGGTAGTGCCCATGAGCGACTCCTGGGGAGGAAGATGCAGTCATATGCTACCCTAAAGAGTTAAAGCTCACTGCCATGGAGCCGCTGCGGGCTCCTAGTGCCCCCATAAGACAGGGTAAGTGCCCCTGTGAGCTTCGGAGACTAACTCTACAGGACTAGAAAGTCCTGTCTTTCTCCCGAAGGGGCATCTAGAAGTTTCGAGCTGCTGACATTTGCCATTAACAGCCCAGCGTGCAAGCACTGTGACACCGGGGACAGTTCCTTTCCATCCTCCAAGGTTGCCAAAAGTTGGAGTCAACTTAATGGCAGCAGGTTTGGTTGAGTGACATCCAGAGCCTGTGGTTCGCTTGAGGGGTTGGGGGTGGCCCGGCCACTATGGTGGCCTACCAGCCTGCCCTTCAGCCCCCTTTTCCTAATACCCCTTCTTGCTTTTTCAGGCCCTGCAACTGGTTCCTTTATTCCGACGTCCTGAAGAGGCTGAAGCTTTCCTCCAGGATCTTTCAGGCTCGATTCCCGCACTTTGAAATTGCCACTTTGCCCAAGGCTGAGTTCCACCGGCAGGTGGCCTCAAGTCAGCTGCTGGCCCCAGCTGAGCAGCCTGGAGGCCCGGGAGAGTCCCCCTCCCCACCAGGCTCCTCTGAGACTGTGGAGCTGGTGCCCTATGAGCCTGAGCTGCTGCGGCTCCTGGGCTCTGAGGTGGAATTCCAGTCCTGGGCCAGTTGACTGGGAAGGCCCCTTCCTTTTCTGCTCTCTCCTCCCAAGCCTTTCCCTATCTCCACCTCCTGTGTCTCTCCCCACCCCCACCCCCTCGCCACCAAGCACCAGACTGCAGAAAGAGGCAATAACACAGACCAACCAAGACGCCGCCTTATCAAATGCCAGCACTCGTGACTGGATTTTTTTGAGGGGGGGTGGGGGCTCCGATTAGTTCTCATCTCCCCGTCATTGTCATTGTTGCCATGGTTGGTCGTTAGGAAGGGTGAACCCCACGTCTGAGGACCAGAAGTCCCCAGGGGTGGTGGCAGGTGGCACTGAGGTCCAGTGGTCTAGCTGGCCTCCCCGTGGGTTGCTAGGACCCAGCCTGGGCCTTCGGGTGGCCAAAGCCTGTCCTGAGGAGAAATGAGAAAAACCCACTCTGAGCGCGCCCTCCGTGCCCCTGTGTTCTTCTGTCTTTCATAGTATTTATTTTATTAGTATTTAATTTGTATTGTTTCATTGGTTTCTGATAAGTCTGTATCACTGTGATGGTTTGAGACAACTCGTTGTGTTGAGGGACTTTCTTCCCCTCCTTTTCTGTTTCTCGGGAGCTGCTCCTTCTTCCCTCCGACAAAGTGACTGTGTCGAGGGCGGGGCGGGGAGTGCACGGAGTGTGAAGAATGAAGCTAACTGGTATTGGCCCAGGGCTAGAGGGTTGGGGGTCAACAAACCCCTAGGCTTTGGTGCTTCCCCCCACCACCACCACACACACAGAGGTTTTGTTTCTCTTTGCCCCTCCCCTGTTTGCTACAGTCCTGCTATCTTCAGACACCTGCTCACCAGGGGCAGGGAAGATGGTAGGGTGAGAGATTAATGAGTCACTACAGTAAAAGAAGTGTGCAGAGTGGGACTGATGGCTAAGGCGCCCCCTCTTCACTGGCCCCTCCCCTCAGAGTACACAATATGGGTTTCTTCCCACATCTTTTGCCTTGCAGCACCCCCTCAGCCTCCCTCTTCAGTCTAGCCCTACCCTCTCTAGAGACAGAGCTTCTGCAGGGTTCACCCCTGCCCAGCCAAGCAGCACCCTCTCCCTTCTCTCCTCCCTCCGCCCCTGGTTCCTTTGGAATCTGCAAATCGCTTAGGGACTGACTGCCAGATGGAAACTCCAGGCTAGGCAGGAGATAGAGCTCCAGGCTGGGCTCCATTCCTGCCGGCCCCCCCAGGCCTCCAGCGTGGGGCTTGTTCAGGGAGAGAGACTACGCAGTCGTGCGCGCATGCACGTACACGCAGGAGCTCACGTTTCCCACCCCTTCTGTGGCATTAGTTTCTCCCCTCTTGCTCTTATTTTTCTGTCAATTGCTATTTTTCCAAACAATCCTGGTAGAAAGAGTATGTGCCATCCAATGGCAAAAGGGCCTTTCTGTGGCCGGCTCTGGTTGGAGGTGGTACAGTTTTATTGTACAGGTGCTAAAACAACAACAACAGAGGAAGAAGAAGAAGAAGAAAATGGAGTAGGAAAATCAAACCAAACAAACAATCTGTTCTCTGGAAGGCTCCTGGCCCATTGCGGGAGCCTCGGTGGTTCTTTTCTTTGTATTGTGTTTGTTCTTTGTTCTTAGGGGGGTGTTACAGACCCCCTTCTGTAGGACTGCTCCCACCCCCACCATACTGCCCAGTTGGTTTTGAACAGTTGTTCTCCCTTTTTAAAAAAACAAACAAAAAAACAACAAAACAACAGACAAAAAAAGACAAAAACAAAAAAACGACAAAAATATATATCTATATAAAGTTGAGGGTTTTGGCACTTGGATTTTTTGGGTTGTGTTTTGGTTGTGGTATTGTGTGGTTTCTTTGATATCTGCTTTTACTCTTTTGCATTGGGGTGTGTATTCTGGCTGCCCTGGATGTTTCCTTTGTGGGTTTTTTGGGGAGGCCGGGGGGGGGGGTGTGTGTTCAGTTTGGTTCTTGTTTTTTAAGCAACAGGCTGTGGACTCAAAAACATTTGCAAAACCGAAAACCTGGCTCAGGCCTTCTGTCTGCTGTCTTTCTCCTCACACTTGTCCCGTGTAGCTTTCCCTTGGGGACCATGAAGGTGGGCATGCCCACTGAGTCACTGGGGTGCGGTGAATGAAACAGGTGGAGTAGTGGCTAGTGGAGATTGGGGTCACTGGGTCCAACTCTGGATGGAAAAAGAAAACCAGGGGCCCATCCCGCATGCCATGGGTCTGCCTGCACTCTGATGTGACATGTAGTGTGACTCTTTTCAGCAGCAAGAGGCACGAATAAGCAAGGAAAATCACCTGCTAGTCATGTCTCTTGCCTGCCAGGGACTGCCCACGCTGGGTCAGCCTTCCACTGCTGTGATTTTCTGAGCACCAGCTGTTGTGAAGCTCAGAAGTTCATCAAAGATCTTAGGAGTTGCTGAAAACTGTGCTAGGAGCTATGGTTCCTTCTGATTCCAAGAGCGAATGTTGGGCTAGACCATGATAAGGCCCCTTTAAGTTCTATTCCTGGGGCCTGTGCCCGTGACCATAGTCTCTGGAGAGCCTGGAACAGCGCGTGTAGAAGGGAGGGCTGCTAGCATCAAAACAAAGCTGAACCCATCCAAACAAAACTCAAATCTGTTGTCATCAAGTTGATTCCCACTCATAGAGACCCTGTGGGACAGAGGAGACACCCCCCACTCCCACACATCACATTGCCAAGGCTGTGAGTCTTGACTGAGGTGAACGCATTTTCCTCTCCTGAACAGCTGACGATTTCAAACTGTTGACAGCCCAACACGTGATCATTGTGGCAGCAGCACTCCATGACGAGCTTTTAGCCATCTCTGGTCTCACTGCGCCAGCCCCAGGAACTGGCCTGCATCCAGACCTGACTTCTTGGGCCTGGGACATTATCCCCTCTGCCGTGGCATTGCCCCCACCTCCTCACCCCCAATTCTGATTTCAAGACCTGACTAACTGCTTCGCGAACATCCCCTTTATAGTTCTGATTCAGGTCCATCCTCTGCTGGGAACATTCAGTGAAGTACCGATGGTGCGATAGGCCATAAGAGCAGTGTGGTTCTGGGTTTCCATTGGGCTCATGATGCTCTAGGCCTTCCGAAGGCTGGGCCTCAGCCTAGAATGGGTGACCAGGGAAAGCTTTCTGAGAGAGGTGATGCTCAGTAAGTAGAATTAGGGGAGGCAGATAAGACCTGGGGACAATCTGAGCAAACAATACTGAGCGAGGAAGCGGGAGCCCTGCAGGCCAGGTGAAGACCAGGCAGGGACCTTTGTCTACGGCATTGGGAACCAGGGGGAGATTTAAAACTTGAGTAGTGAAAGAAGTCGACGGTTTTTTGGTTTGCTTTATTGTTTTAATAAATTGGTAGAAATGTGTTGGGTTGGGGCAGACAGGGAGAAGAAGGAGAATTATCATTCAGTCCTTTGAGAGAAGAGAGGATGGAGGGGAGGGGGATGCTGTGGGCAAAGTCACAACCCCTCAAAGAAGTGGCTTGGCCATGCTTTGGCAAGACTGGCCATCTAAACCAGCCCCGTTTGTCCGTAGCCCTTGATGTGAGTTCTAAGTAGTTTCAAGTTTCCTTGCCTTGGGGCTCCTTCAACTGCACTTGCTCAGAGTCTGCTGTCTGACCAGAGAACAGGGCGAGAAAATGGCCCTGCTTGGCTGGATTGGGTGAGAAGTGAATCTTTCCAGAGCCATATTTGCTCCTGCCTAACAAGATTCCATTTATGCATCAAAAACAATCCTGCAGAGGATGGGATGGGTGCCTTGCTCATGCGCAGTTGTTGCTGCTGCAGAAGTGAGGTCATACCTACCTAAGGAGGAGCCCTTCACTTACACGTTGGTCTGCGAACCTCAAAGTTAGCAGTACGAAACCACCAGCTGCTCAGCACAGCAGCATAGGCTGTTTAACTCTGCTCTATAGGGTCACTGTGAGTCTGAATCAACTCGATGGCAGTGAACGACCCTCCTAAAAGGAGCCCCGATGGCGCCGAGCATGAAACGCTCAACTGCAGCTAATGGGAAAGTCTTCCCTTGGAACGCACCAGCACCTTGGTGGGAAAAGATGCTGTTTGTGGCGGGCGATCGGCACCCTTAAGGATAATGGCATCAGAAATCTGAAAGGGTCATTCCACTCTGCCCTATAGGGTCTCTGAGTTCACTTACATAGGGCATTGAGCCTATAGAAGCCTACCAAGAATGTTCTCTGGGGGAGGGGGCTGACAAGAAGGCCCCACACAACTCTGAATTCTCTGAGAAAGGCCTAGCTCCTTAACTCCACACCCCTTGTTAGCATCAGCCCCTGAGAACCCTGGGGAACCTAGGTCGACTGCCACACACACGGGGTTGGCCGACTCCATCCACTGAGCTGGGGTCTGTAGGGCTTGAATTGGGCACTCTGCCACCGTTTTCATTGTGTCCGGCCGCTACTCTGGCAAGTATGTGTGTAGTGGTGGGTTTGCCGCATCTATTGAGCGGCGTCAGTTCCTCAGCCTGCTGGGGTGGGGGTGGGGGGTCGGGCGTGGCCGGCGCCTTCAGGGGCTCCTGCAGCTCGCAGCTGGGCCCTTTGCTTTGAACGGAAGCAGCGGGCACCAGGTTCCCGCTCGGATTTCAGGTGGGACGCGGCCTACGTGAAGATGTCCCCTTGCGAGAGTAAAGCCCAGGGCAGGGCGGCTGGGGCGCAGCCTTGGGCCCTGGGAAGGGCGGGCGCCTGAGCCAGCGCCGCGGGCTCACCTGCCAGGTGGGGCGGGGCAGGCACGACTGGCCAATGAAGAGAGGTCATTCAACCCATCGCCACATTCCCCGGGAGAGCGGTCCCGGCAGCTGATGGACAGACGGTTGGGGGCGCTGACACATAACAGAGGGACGGGAAGCGGCCGGCTGGCTCCGCGGGGAGCCACAGGCCCCGCCTCTCTTCCTGGGCTCCCAAGATCGCCCGCCCGCTGTCGCCGGCTCGACAACGCCACCTGCTGGGCTCCGACCTCCACACTCAGCCAACGCTCTGGGAAGCTGCGTCCCTGCTGGGAAGGAGCGCACCACCTTGGGTCCAGCTGCCTTGGCCTCTTCTTATACCTGATGGGGGTTAGAAAAGTCGCCCCCTCCTGGGACCTGACAGTCCCACCACTCAGCCCCGCCCAGGGTTGAGGAAATAGTGGCGAGGCAGGCCCAGGAAGGGGTGGGGTGGGGTTGGCCAGCTGTGTGGTGAAAGGGAAGCACAGCTAGAAGCAGCCTTCCTGTCTTCCTGGACCCTCTTGCCCGAGAGGAGGCTATTGACATGGGCAAAGGAAGCAAATGGGTGATGATGTTATAACTAAAACAAAAACATCAAAATATAACACACCCCAACTACCTTCGAGCATTCCAACTCAAAATGATGTCCCACCCCCCCACCCCCCACCCGGGACAAGTTTCCAAAACTGTACGGAAGCAAGCAGCCTCCTCTTTCTCTCGAAGAACACTGATGGAGTTGAACCACTGAACTTGTGTGCTGATCCTGCAGTGCCACCAGGGCTCCTTTCGTGAGGGCTTCAAGAGCTGGCCTAGCTTGTCCAACTCCCACCATTCATAGCTGCCATAGCACAGAGCTGGTATCCCCAAATTAGACAGGACTCCTCCATTCTTTCCCTAAACATCTGTTGAGCCCCTTGCTAGATGCTTGGTGGGGAGCCAGCAGTGATAAGAGACAGGGAAAGCTGGCTGAGGGGGCCGGAGGGAGGAGTGCTCACTAGCTGCTAGAGGGGGGAGGGTGACACTGTGGCAAAGGCAGGGACCTGGTTGCCACATGACCCCTGTTTGGATGAACCTGACTCCTGAGGTTCTCTCGAGCCCCTTACCACAATTAGGTCAGCACAGGCTCCTGGACCAGGTTGGTGAGCTTAAATTAACACCCCCAATAGGAAAGAAACTGGCCAGGAAAGTCTCTTCCGGCCAGAGGACGTGCCAAGTAGGAGAGAGTCTTGGGAGCTCTGGCTGAGGGGTGAGGGTATCCAGAGGGCCAGAAGGGTATCCGGAAGGTCCAGCCCTGGGCAGTGTCGCCTGAGGAGAGTGCCTGTGATGGCAGGAAGTCAGAGGTCACCTCTCTGAGTTTGGGTTCCTCTTTCATCAACTCGCTCACAGAATGCTGTGTCCAGTTTTGCACGTGACACAGTCCCCCGGACCCTCAGGAACTAACAAATGAATGGGGAGACTAAGATACAGGAGCCCTGGTGGCATAGTGGTTATGCATTGGGCTGCTAACCTCAAGGTCTGCGGTTGGAAACTACTTAGCCTCTTCTCTCAAGAAAGATGAGGCTTTCTACTTCCTTGAAAAGTTTGTCCGGAAAACTCACAGGGGCAGTTCTACCTTGTCTTACTGGGTCGCTATGAGTAGGGCAATCCTCGATGGCATTGTTCGGTTTTCATTTTCAATAGGTTCAAGCCAGGGAAGCTTTCAGTGACTGTGATTCGAAAAGAGGTGACATCAAAGGCTGGCCATGGTCCATTCCAGAGTGGAGATTGCTCTTAGTTCAAAATCGAGAAACCCACCCCCCTTAAGGCTGGCATGGTGAGACAACTACCGTGAGTTGTCTTGAATGATAGCTCGGATTTGATTTCGTGGGTACTAGAGGAGAACGACTGCTAACCTCAAGGTTGCTAGTTTGATTTTACCCAGAAGCACCTCGGGAGCAAGGCCAGCTGAGTGGGGTGAGCGCCAGGCCTGTCCACTCCACTGGGCACCACTGGGTGGCGCACTCAGGTGGAAGGCACAGTGGGAAAGGGCCTTGAAGGGCAGGCTCAGGACTCTGGCCTTTGTCTGAAGGCAGGACTGATACTGAACTTGAAACACTGCCAGAACCACTGCCTCCCTGTCTCCAACATTGTCACCTCCAGAACCCAACAACCGAAGTGTGCGACCACCTTGGTCAGCTTGGAAGTGTTTTGAGTATCTCTCCTACCAGTGGGCAGTGAAGGGCCGTTAGTGACCTGGCTGATCAGAGGAAGCGCTACAGCTTATGCTGCAGGCCCTCGGTATGCCTGGGGAAGCCGGCGAGGTAAGCTTGGTGCCGGGGATGTGGAAGAAAGGCCAGATTTCCGAGATGGAGGGTTTGGCTCAGCTCTTTCAAGGTTGGAAGCTCAGGGAAATGTTTCTCGCTTGTTTGGGGAAGGTTTTGTGTGTGTGCACAACTACAGAAAGCCACTGAGGTAGAAATGGCTGGGAGCCCACTGGACCTGAGAGCCAGGAGCTTAGGAGGAAAGGGGGTGGTGGTGGTGTTCTTGATTCATCTCCAGTGTGCTCAGCTGGAGCCACGAGAACCAACACAGAAGATGGGGCTAGTGCAGACGCAAGGGAAGGGGGATTCAAGTCACGTGCTGTCAGTACCCATAGGGGCCCAGGGCTGTGAAAAAGACATTGGATTTGACCGTAAGGGTATGGATGGCCTTTGAATGACCACTTTGGGGGGTGGGGGGAGGTGATAGATGCCATATGTGATCTATCGGAGGGGGGGGCAGAGTCATCGGAACACATGCAGTGCATGTGTTCCTATTTTGTAAGGGTGACTCCCTTCTCAAGAGAAATTACTTTCAACCACCAGGAAATTGTAACGCACTGATTTTTATTAGAAAAAGACAATTTAATGCCATCTGCTGGAAACACGTAGTAAATACAACTGCAAAAACTTGGGTGGTTCCCTCCTGGAGAACTGAGGAGGGGTTGGAGTAGGAAGAAAACTGGGAGAGGAAGGCAAAGAGCAACTGGGGGAGGTAGTTAGGTCAAGTGCATGACTTTGTACCAAGGACGTAGTAACGGTCCTAAGGCACGGATTCACACCAACCAAAATCACCAGAAACACGTGGCTAGATCCGAGGCTGACACTTCGTAGCCTGGCCCTCAAACTTGGCGGGAGAGGCAGGCTGACACAAGGAGGGGGGAGGGGACCCAGGCCCTCAGCTCAGGCTCAGAGATCAACTTTTGAAGAGAATAGGACGGAGCGACTGGAGATGGGCTAGGCAACCTCGGGAGCACCTGCCTTCTTGTGAGGGGTGCAGATTCTGGGCAGCAGGCTCCCGCAGATGGTCTATGGGAACCCTGCCTCTGCCCGGGGCAATGGACCCTCGCTACGGGGCTGGGCAGCTGAGCAATACCAGGGTAAAATGAGTCCAGAGCTCCAGAGCTGGAGAAGACGGGGTAGCAGGGGGAAAGGAGTCAGGGAAGTGGTGGGCATGGGGCCAAGTGAGGCCCCCACGCCCTACAGAAGGCTGCGAACCTGGTGTCACCCCTTCGGCTCTCAGCAGGAGGCCCTTGCGGCATCCAGGACCAAGGCTGGAGGCCAGGTACTGAAGAAGGCAGTTGTCCTGTGGAGGGACTGATGTGACTGGCTTTGTGGCCTGGTGACGGTGGCAAACTCTAGGACAGGGGGTGACGCTGGCTTGTACTGGAAGCTGCCTAGAACTAAGTCTCGCCCCACCCCCATCCCCCACTGGCCTTCAGGGTTTTACACCACTGGACTTTCTGGTCCTTTCCAACTGCATCCCCTCACCGGCCACGGTGCAGCTCGCCTTATGTGGCCTGTGCCTGCTGTGGTATCACTCTCGATCTGAGGTTCCCTAGAATGCCGGAGCAACTGCCTCTCAGTTTATACCAAGGCAAGGATAGCATGCTTTTCTCTTAAAAAAAAAAAAAAAGTCCCCATGTCTGTGGCTGACCTATGTCTGTGGAAAGACACATACCCTTGAAGACCTCACAGCTATAACTCTGATCTTCCCGAAGAAACTAAGGTACAGACAAAAACACACACATACATACAGAGATATTCACATATGGGACAGCCAATTCCCCTGATGCATCACACCAGCCTGACCGGGACGGGGGGAGATGGGGTGGAGGGTGGAGGACGGTGGTTTCCGCCCATCCCCACCAAGTCAGGCCAGTTATCCTGACAAGGCTGAGCCGCTTGATGCTACGCAGGTCATCGCTGGGCAGGGGTTGGCCAGGGCCAACCCAGGCCGGAGTGGGGGGCAAAATGGAAGGGCAGGGCACCCTGCTCAAGTCAGTCTCCCCTAAAGGAAGACCATTCAAAACAACACTGCCCAATTTGGCCTAAGCAACCCCACTTCCGCCGACTCCCTTGGCCTTATATGTCATGAGGCCCCATCTTAATGAGGGAAGTGGGGTTAAATGGAACGAAGGAGCCTGAGGTGGGGGATCTGGTCAGCAGGCTCGCAGACGAGGTCACGCTAGGCTCAGAGGAGAGCTCAAGTTCAGCCACGGGGGTCAGCCCAACAGTGGGGCAGCTGGGCGGAGAGAATGCCTGGCTTTCCATAAGGCTCTGATTCTGGGAACTGCCAGCAAGCACCTGGGTTGGGAGTGGCTGAAGTTGAGCCTGATCTCTCAGGAGCTCCCTCAGGGTCTCCTCCGGCACGAGCAAGCCCTCCATGGGGCCCCCCGTCACCATACCCTGCAGAGAGGAAGAGGACGTGACTGGCCCCTCCTTGACCCCAGGGGCTGCTGTGGCCGTCCTGATGAAGGCAGTTATGACAGGCCCCTGGGGTCGAGAGCTAGGCCCTGCCCCTCCAACACCAGTGACCGGGGCTAGTGCCGGGTTGATTGGGCGGTTGGGGCCAGCTAAAAGTTGGGGGTGACCACTAAGAATCAGTGGGGGCCCTGACGCTGCCACCTGGCTCTCTTGAAAATTGGTGCTTAAGGGGAAGGAGGCCTGCAAAGTGAAAGTGTCCTTGCACGTTGAAGCAGATGGAATATTCTGGAGAAGCAGCTGGGCCGGGGCAGTTGTACTAGCAGGAGGCCCGTTTGTCAGCACCGTGGTCAGTGGGATGGTCTGCAGGGTCAAGGTCGAGCCTGATCCCACAGGGCCCACTTCTAGGTGGATGTTGCCGGGTACTGAAGATGAACTAAGAAGAAACAAAAAAGATGTAGTTACTTACGACAACAGACACATGCCGACTGGCAAAGGGGGTACCTGGGGAGTGAGGCTGAGGGTCCCGGTCTTTGTTGTTGGTTTATCCGCTGCTGTAGAGTCCGTTCCGAATTATGTCAACCCCGTGGGGGTTACCATCTTACAGGTGCAGAGCACCAAGCCTTTCTTGCGCAGCGCTGAGGGATGGGTTCAAACTATCAACGTCCAGGGTCGTAGTGGCTCAAAAACCATTGGCATCACTTGGGGACCTTCTGGCTCAGGCGAATGTTTATTGAGCACTGGAGCCAGGTCAGCGGCGGTTCTACCTGCTTTACACTCAGTGAAAAGCTTGCGCAATCCTACTGGCAGCCCACAATTGAATAAGATGAATAGTCTGATGACTTCACGGCCGGAGGCGACTGAGGTCCAGAGAGGTTGTGTGACTTGCCCGAGAGCATACAGCAAGGGCACACAGCCGTGTTCCTCATCTCCTCAGAAGAGGCAAATACACAGAAGCCCGGCCTTTCATGACTGATGTCACCACTCGGGAGCACCTTATGTGGACCAGAGGGAGCGAATTTTCCAGCTGGGCTTAGAGATCCTAAGGAGGCTGGGGTAGGGGGTAGGGGTGGAAGCTCCTGGTGGTGACAAGAGCAGCCGTAGCTGGTGCAGCCATAGCTGGTGGCAGAAGTCCCCCCAGGTCAAGGGCTCCGTGCATTGGGCCAACCACTGGTCTCTCTTAACCAACAAGGACCCAGCTAGCTTCACAGAGAAACTGTGAGGGTCGCAGGAGGCCAGAGACCACTGAGCTTTGTGGTAAGTTAAAGATGGACAGACCCCCTCCCCCGCACCCTAGCAGAGGCACTCTGAGCTGACTCTGGCTGCACCCTTACCTCGTGGCTTGGGGGAGCTGGCTCTCCAGTGGAGAGACAAGCACCGTGGAGGTAGTGGGTGTCTCGTCAGCAGACAGCCCCAATTCCAGGCTCGCCGATGGCTGCAGACCAACGTGCTGAATCTTTGGCTTCTCCCAAGAAAGGCTGCCCTTGCCCTGGGTGGAGACTCTGGATGAAACCCTGGAGCTGGCTCGGCGTGGGGTGGGCATGGAGGACGTGGAGGCCTGAGGGGTCCCGGCTGTGGCCTCATTGCCCTCGTCTTCATCTTCAATCACCACCAGGTCTTTGGGCATCTCCTTAAACTGGTACACCAGCCGCTGCCCTTCTACTTTGGCCAGGATGCCTCTTTGGTAGTAATATCTGGGGGACAAGATATGACCATGAGCTCAGGCCCAGCCTGTGAGCTCAGGATTAAGCAGGGAAGCCACCCCTACCCCTGGGTCTCCCTGACACGCCACCCCATGGACCAGGAAGGCAAGAGGCTGAAGTCACCATGGGAGCCCACCAGGAGGACGAGACAAGTCCCACTCTTAGAACTTGGAGGGCTTTTAGGAAATGAGGGAGATCCCCACCCCCCACCCCCAGGGACTCAAAGGATAATAATGATGTAAGGTGATTAAATGTCAAGTCCCATGTTGCTTTGTGGTAGAGGACGTGGGGGAGTGAGGGAGAGGAACATGAGTGAGGGACAGATGGCCAGGCCATCCCTCTAGTCAAAGAGACCCATTCAAGCCTATCCCCCTGCATGTCTGGCCAGAAATGTGCCTCCTGCTTAGAAAAGAGGCAAGGTGGGAGGGGGTGTCTCTAGTCTCTGGGAATACTCAGGGGGCAGCAGATGGCAGGATGGGAGCCCGTAGACGGGGCCCTCAGATGACTTGTCAGGAGAGATACTTGGGGCACACAGCAGCGCTTGGGAGGCGGTCCTACCTCAGGGCCCGTCCCATTGTCTCATAGTTCATGTCCGGTTTGTTTTTCTGCTTTCCCCACAGCTTGGACACAGCTTTGGAGTCTACCAGCTTGAAGATGCCCTTCTCTCGCTGGGTCCATTTGATGTATTTGGGACAGGTGTTTCTGTCTTGCAGAAGTGCCAGGAGGAACTCCCACAGGTAGATAGTGCTGCCTGCAGACAGGGAGGGCCATGAAGGGCAGCCCTGGGGGCCGAGGAAGCGCCCCCAGCCCACCCTGCTGCCAGCGCAGACATACCTTTGCCATCCTTGGATTTTTTCCGTATGGGTATGCTGGGGTCAGTGACAGGTGAAGTACTTCGGTTACCCTTGGTCTTCCGAGCTGTGAGAGGGAGGTGGGAGAACAGGGGGAAGCTGAGGGGGAGGGAGGGAGGACCCAGGAGCTCACCTGGTGGTGGTGGTGGGGACATGTGGACAAGAAGGGGGCAAGTGCAGGAGGTTGGGGGCTCAGAGGGAGTTAGGGTGTGGGGACCTGTGGTAGTGTGCCATGCTCGGCAAACTCGCTATGAAGCCGATCACCTGGTCTTTCTTCCGTGGAGGCCACTATGGGGTGGATTTGGGAACCGCCAGCCTCGTGGGGTTAGCAGCCCAGTGCCGAGCCCCTGCACCGCTGGGGCTCCTGTGGGCAGTGCATCTGCTGCTGCCTTGCAGTGGGGAAGTGGGAAGGCAGCCGAGAAGCGGGCCAGGAAACACCCAAAGTCCTCTCCCGAGTGTGACCTCAACCTCCAAAGGTCCGCACGGGGCCACATAACGCATCTTGGCCCATTTAGGAAGGGCTTACATCTAGGTGGGGTAAAGGGGGTGAGCACTCCCCAAAAGAAAGATGTGGCAGCCTGCTCCCTGTAAGGATGCAAGGTCTCGGGAAAATGGCATTTGGTCACTGCTGTGAACGGACTCAATGGCGGGCAGAGGGGGAGGGTGGGGTTAGGTAAATGGGGGATGGGGGCAAAGACTGGGGAAAATGGCCTGCCAGAGAGCTGCCCTCTTAATGTGCCCGGGCACCTCAACCCAGCCTTCCCTTGGGTCTCCCTGACCCCCACCCCCACCCCCTCAGTGACACACAGATGCACATGCGCACACACTCACCTCTCTTCTTGGACTTCGTCGTTTTCCTGGCACGCTCCTCCTCTGGGAGACGCCTCTCATGCTCCTCATCAACGTTCCTGTCCCCGTGCAGCAGGGCCTCAGGCGCCGAGACAGGAAACAGGTAGGCGGCAGCATCGTCAGTGTCCGGGAGCATTTCTGAGGTGCTGACTGCAGGGGGGAATGCCTAGCATGAGTGGGCCCCAGGGCGGGGTTGCCCCAGACCGAAAGCAGGGCTGTCCTGGGAGATGGGATGCTGTCCCTCAGAGACCCGGATGTGCAGAATCCACCCGAGGACGGTGACAGGGACATTCCCAGGTAAAGAGCCACCTTGATGGGGTCAGTCACTCCGTTTGAAACTCAAAGGGCTTTCAGAACTCAGTGACCCCAGAGTGCCTGGAACTGTTGGCACTCAGGAAAGACTTGGAAAACCCGGAAGGAGGCTGTGTGATGGAGTCAGGGCTTTCACCTTCTGGGCTTGCTTTCCCTGCTCGATCATGGTGCCTGCTGGACTGGGGGAAGAGGGTTCGGACAGGAGACACCCCTGTGGCTTTAGGACCTATGGCAGCAAGGTGGAGCCTTTAACCCCTCTCATTCTCTATGTAGCCGCCCAAAAATATGTCTATGTGGAAAGCCCAGCCAGGTGAGACTTCTGAACAGGACTCTGGGTGATCAGCCAAGGGCAAGGCAGGCACTGGGGCACCAACTCACAGATCTGCTTTTCATCCAGGATCTCGTTGGGAGATTCCACATTGAGCAAGACTTCAGTGGTGGATGTGGTGGGTGAGCTTGCTTCGTTGTCATCTGAAGGGGGAAGCGAGAAGAACAATCCCCTCAGGAGACGGGGCACGGGGCAGGGGTTAAGGAGCCACATAAGCAGAAGGTCCGTGGAGCAGTGCCAGCCCACCGTAACTCCCCTCTTTTTCTCCATGACTTCCCAGCTGGCCTCCATGCCTCATGGTCTCACTCCATCTCCTAAGACGGCCCCCTCCTTCAGCCTAGCCACACTTGCTCCCTACTTGCCCATGGTCGGCAGGGGGGGGGGGCACTGGTGCATGCTGCTTGGGCTATTAGCCCCTGAAGATGAAGCTCCCTTCTCCACCAGCCCTCCCCTGACACACCTGCCCCCCCAAAAAAACAAAAACAAAAACCTGCCTTCCAGCATCTGATTCTCCGTCATGCACAGGGTCTTGTCTTCGAGGATGCCATTGTGAACGTCATCCAAATCCAGGCCTGAGTATAAGTGCAGTAATTCGGGGTAGGGTACCTGCTCCACGATCACAGCTGGGAACACAGGGGGGTCTTCCACCTATGGATAAAATAGGGGTCTGGTTCAAGGCCCACCCACCTCTTTGAGGATGCCCACCTCCCCAGAGTCTGGGCCTTGATGCAATTCCTAACTCTTGAAAGCCGGATGGAGGAGCTGTCCTCTGTAGAAGACGATGCTGTCCTATGGACATCAGCACTAGTGACACTTTGCATGGGTTCTAAGTGGCTCAGAACAACCGAAAGTCAGCATCACACCGTTCTGGAGGTGAGATGTTCAACGTGAGTCTCGCTGGGCTAAAATCAAAGGGGTAGGAGGCATAAGGTTGCCTGCATTCCTTGGCTTGTGGCCCTTTTCTCCATATTCAAAGCCAGCAACACTGGGCTAAGTCCTTCTCATGCCACTGTCTCTCTTCAATTGTCCCTCACCTGTCTCCACCCTCCTTCCTTAACAGGACCCCAATGATGATACTGGGCCGGACAGGCTGCTATTCTCCCTAGTTTAAGGTCAACTGATGAGGGATCTTCAGTCCATCTGCAGCCTGTTGTCCCTTGTCAAGTGGCCTTATGTATTGCCTATTCCTGGGCTTCTGGAGATTAGCAAGTTCATATTGGGGGGGGGGGGGCGAAGGAGGAATTCTTCTGCCTACCAGTCTCCGCCTTGCTTCTGCCTACCAGTCTCCGCCTTGCTGACTGCCAGGTCTTTGTCCCTTGAAGCTTATTGTCAATTGCACTGGCTCCTTAAAAAGCATGTGTCATGTGAACATTATGATGAGTGAAAACAGCCAGTCCCCAAAGGGCAAAGACTCTATGATGTGGGGGACAACAGAAAAACCATCATAAAGACTTTCAGACCAAAGGGAACAACAGACTTTGGAGATGGCCAAGAGGGGAGGGGGAGGAGGGAAGATAGACTGTGGATGGGTGTTACCTTGGATGAAATGGAATTTCAGTGTTCATCAGAGGGAGAAGAGAGATCAAGGAGTGGGTGAAGGGTAAACGATGGGGTCGGGGTGGAGGTTCAGTAGTAGCTTAAAGTGTTGACTATAGAGTTGATGGTCTGAAATGTAGACACACTAGCTCATTTATAATAAAAATGTGTTCTTTTTTAATAAAAAATGTTTTTAAAAATCTGTGTCATCTTGATTAGGCCATGATTCTCAGTGGTTTGGCAGTTCTGCCAGGGTGTGATCATCCCCGTGAAATGATCTGATGTGATCAGGCAATCAATGATAAGGGGATTCGGATAGGATGTGACACCTTACTCCTGTCCCAGCCCGGGTCCGATGCCAGGGGAGTTTCCCTGGGGTGTGGCCTGCATCACCTTTTATCTATAAGAGATAAGAGGGGCGAGAGAGCGGAGAGTCAAGGGCTCCACTGCCAGCAAGACTCATAGAGACCCTAGTATTGTGGGTGAGTTGCTTCCTACTCACAGCGACCCTGTGCACAACAGAACACAACACTGCCCAGTCCTGTGCCATCGTCACACTTGCTAATATGTTTGAACCCATTGTTGCAGCCCCTGAGTCAGTCCATCTCATTGAAGGTCTATATGCAGCCCATTTCATTTTTGACGACTTCTAATTTTCCTAGATTCATGCTTTCCACATTCCTAATTCCAATCATTGATAGATGTTTATAGCCGTTTCTTCTCATTTTGAGTCATGCCCCATCAGCAAATGAAGGTCCAAAAGGCTTTACTCTGTCCATCATTGTGGTTGATTCTACTTTCAGAAGTCAGCTTTTCCTCCATCTTAGTTTGAGCACCTTCTGACCTAAGGGCCTCATCTGGTGGCACTATCTCTGACAATGTTCTGCTGGTCGTCATGAGCTGCTCAGCAGCTGCAAAGGCCCCGCCGCAATCCGGAAGGTTTTTAGTGGCTCATTCCTGGGAGCAAACAGTCTGTGCCTTCTTCATTATCTGCTCTTGGTCTGGATGTTCCACTGACACCTGATCACTTTGGTGAATGTTTGACATACCAGTGACATAGCTTCTAGCATCTCAGGAACACACAGGCCCCCACAGTATGCCAAACTGACAGACCAGTGGTGGAGTGACCCTACAGGGCAGAATATAACTGCTGCTTTGGTTTTCCAAGACCAATTCTTTACGGGAGTCAACAACCTCATTTTTCTCCCATTGAGCAGCTGGTGGTTTTGAACTGCTGACCTTGCGGTTAGCAGCCCAATGTGTAACCCACTGTGCAACCAGGGTTCCTCTTAGGAGTGCCACCAGCTCTCCTTATATCAATTACTGTTAGGATAACTGGTAGCGTGTTTGTTTTCCGAACTGTATACAGCCTGATCCTGACATAAAAGCTTGTAAACAATTCTCCCCTTTTCTTGAATGTCAGTATTTATGAACCAGCCAGTTTACTGAATTGGGGTTACCAGACATACTAGCATATTATCAAGAAAGGAAAGGAATTTTCACTCCTATGTTCAACCCTTTCATTTGGTTTTACAGAATCAAGTTCCAGCACCAGGCAGGGGCCTGTTCTTGGCATTGGCCTTGGTACACACGCCCCAGATGTTGGCATGGGTTCTTGATGAACAGAAATGGGTTGGCCCTGCACCCTCTGAACCACCCCCCAAGGGCAGGCATTTTTCCTAGTTTGTAGGTATGCTTCATCTGTGACCAGGGTCAGAGCTATGAGAAGGGTCAGGTTCGTGCCGAGAGAGCGGGGTGGGGTAGAGGGGGAACGAATTTGTCCATGGCAACTGTGAGGCCTAAGCCTTTAGTCTGGGTAGGGGCCCGGGTTCACGGTCAGGTTTAAGGGCTCCGAGTGTGGACAGCGTGGGGCTAAGTGTGTGGCAATACCAGTGGCAATGGAGCTGGAAGAAGAGAGGCATTCTGAGGACAGAAAGGCAGGGGTGCAGTCCCAGTCTAGCAGGGGAGGGGGTTGGGCTTCCTGTTGGAGTCAATGGAGGCGGGGGACGTAATGGGGATACAGTTTATATGGGTGGTAGAAGAGCAGCTGTTGGTGGTGGCTTTGTTTGTGTTGTGGGGTGATTTGGGAGACCCCCGTGGGTTACAGAGAAGAACTGCTCCATAGGGTTAAAACAAAACAAAACAAGTGTGTTGCCTTTGAGTGATTCTCATAGTGACCTTATGGCACAAAGTAGAAAGGCCTCCACAGAGGTTCCAAGGCTGCCAATCTTTACAGATTTCAAGGGCCCCATCTTTCTCCCGTCGATCAGTGGCTAGGTTTGAACGGATGACCTTTTTAGTTAGCAGCCAAGCACTTCCCCAAAGCACCACCAGTCCTCCTCCACCCTGAGCTGACAGAGCTATAGCGTTACAGATGTGGTGCTGAGGGCTATGTTTGAACTACCAACCTTTCTGACTCCTATGACAGGGTGGAACTGCCTCTGTGGGTTTCCGAGGCTATAACTTTTTATAGGAGCAGAAATCTTCCGCTTTCGCCTTCACAGTGACAGGTGGGTTTGTACCTCCAATCTTGTGGATAGCAACCTGGGTTTCTGGTTGAGTATAAGCATCAAACTCCCTGCCAATGAGCCAATTCCAACTCATAGCAACCCTATAGGACAGGGTAGAAGTGCCCATGGGAGTTTCTCAGACTGTAACTCTATGGGAGTAAAAAGCCTCATCCTTTTTTCTGAGCAGTGGCTGGTGGTTTCGAACTAATGCCTTTGCAGTTAGCAGCCCTGCATGTCACCACTATGACAGCAGGGCTCCTGGAAGTACCTTTTGGGTGTCTGAATTGGAGACACCTGATGATGGCACCAAAAGCACATGTCTGCGAGAGCTCACAAGGGAAGTGGTGGCCACTGAGAGCCCTCGGAGGGTCTAGAATTATGCAGGTGAGGTTCCGGCCCCAGGAGAACATAATTGTCTGATCATTAAACAGCCATTAGTTGCTGTCTAATCATAGCAACCCGATGGGTGCTCCACCGGGTTTCGATGGCTGAAGCATCTTGAGTAGATCACCAGGCCTTTCTTCCTGGGTGTCGCAAGGTGGACTCCAACTGTCAGTCTTTCAATTAGCAGCCGAAAGCATTGACCCTTTGCACCCCCCAGGGAAACTAAGCTAAGCAGAGTGAAAAAGGAGTGTAATGACAATGGGGAAAATATATATAGGAAAGGAACTGTCCTAGAATGTTCATAATAGTTATATTTTGGTTCTGGGATACTGGGTAATCCCCCCCCCCCGCCCCATCCCTTTCCCCACTTTTCTGTATTTCCCAGAAACCTCATGAGAATGTTAGTTCTTCATGAAAAAAAGAAACAGCATGGTCACCCAGACTCACAACAGACAATGCTCTGTGCCTTCAGGGTTCGCAGAGGCTGCATTTTTAGAAGTAGATTGCCAGGGCTTTCTTCTGAGGTGCCTCTGGGTGAACTTGACCCTGCAAGCTTTCGGTTAACAGCCAGAGCATATAAACCCAGGGACTCTTCAAGGTCAATTCATTTGAAAAAAATGGGCTTTTCATTAAAAAGTCCGTTCTTTCATTGCTCTAGCCACATTATCCAGGCATCATAGTTAGCTGTGGCCAGGCCCTCCAAGCGTTCCACTGGGCTGTGCTGATCTGGAAACTGACTACCTTGGTTTGAAGCCAGGCTTGGGTACTTACTACCTCTGTGACCTTAAGCAAGTTATTGACCTCTCTGGGTATTTCCGTTTCATTTACTGAATTGGGGTGATCATAGTCTCTACCCCATAAACCCCAAATCCCACTGTCAATGAGCTGATCCCAACCAAAAGCAACCCTATATAGGATTGTCACAACTGGACATCTTTACGGGAGTAAACAATGTCATCTTTCTCCTGAGAAGTGGCTGTTGGTTTTGAACTGCTCACCTTGCAGTTAGTGGCCCAACACGTAACCCCCAACACCATCAGGGCTACCCGATAAGCAAAGCACAACCAACTCACTGCCACTGAGTTGATTCCAACTCCTAGAAACCCTATCAGACAGGGTAGAATTGATCCTGTGGGGTTCTGAGACTAACTTCTTACGGGAGCAGGATGCCTCATCTTTTTCCCGTGGAGTGGCTGGTGGTTTCGAATTGCCATTTTCCAAAGGGTTTCCGAAATGGCTCCATCGATACACATAAAGTACATAGAACAGGACTCAGCAGATAGAAAGTGCTCATTAAGTGTTCGGGATCCAGGGACTTCTAAGAGATTGGTAATGTTTTCTTTCTGGAACTCCCAGATTGCTGTGCTCTGGTTCTCAGGAAGTACTTTCACAGTAAAGATGGTTTCCTACAAAGGGTGACAGAAAGATGAGAAGGAAACAGGGTAGAGGCTATGATGGGGGCTAAGAAGGTGGGGTTTTGAAACGAGGAGGCAAGAGGGAGCAAACGTTTTCTCCAGGGATCGGAGTGACCTGAAGACGTTCTAGATTGGAAGGAAAGATCTTAGAAAAGCCTGAAGATGAGCGAGACAGACAGAGAGAGTTACTGAGGGCTTGAAGGAGGCAGGGAAGACAGGGGATGGACAAGGTGGGGGAGTCACTCTGGGAAGGAAGAGGCCATCCACACGGGCGATGTGGCAGAGAAGATAAGAGAGAGACAGGAGGGGAATTGGGCTGCGTTTCTCCACAGACTGGCCTCGAGGCAGAGAGGCCCGAATGGTCTCCATGCAAACCCATAGGTGCCGCCAAGCAGCCGAGGATCGCTATGGCCTTTCAGAAGCAGATCGCCAGACCTGTTTTCTGAGTCGCTTCTGTGTGAGTTGGAAGGCAACCTTTGGGCTGGTAGTTGAGCACCTAACCATCTGTGCCACTCTGCCACTCTCCGCTGAGCACACTAGGAACGAGTCAAAAATGACAAAGGAGCATCGGAGAGCCCAGGAAAATCAGACTTTGAGCAATGTCTTTCACAAAGCACACCCACCCTGGAAACCACGTCAGCAGGTGGATTGTGAGGCACGGCGAACCCATGCCCAACACCCAAGGCTGTCAATAATTACGGGAGCAGGCAACCTCATGGTTCTCCCTCAGAGTGGCTGGTGGGTTTGAATTGCCAATCTTTCAGTCGGTCTACCAGAGGTATGTAACGCTATTGCTCCACTACCACAGTTAAGAGGACATTAAACCCAATTTACTGCCGTGGAGTCAATTCTGACTTATGGAGACCCTACAGGACAGAGTTGAACTGCCCCTGTGGTTTTCTGAGGCTGCAATTCCTTACAGGAGTAGAAAGCCTCATCTTTCTCCTGTGGAGCAGATGGTGGTTTTGAACTGGGGACCCAGCAGATCGCAGCCCAATGAGTAATCACTGTGCCACAAGGCTCCTACAGTTAAGAAAGCTGGATGCAAAGAAAAGAGGAGGAGAGGAGAGGGAAGGGGAGAGAAAGCCAGGGAAGGGAGGGGAGGAGAGGGGAGAGAAGGGAAGGGAAAGAAAAGGAGGACTTGGATAGAAAATGCACACAAGGTAGTGCATTGTAGCCGAGAGGAATTACTGAGAGCTGAATTAAAGTCGAACGTGATAGAGGGACAGGAGGAAAGTAAAAAGAACTAGAGGAAAGAACTAGAAGGCAAAAGACATCTCTAGAGATATAGATACAGGCATGTACAGATGTAAATGATAGGGATATAGGTCTATGGACCTATGTTTATATGTTAAGTATCAAGGTAGCAGACAGACATTGGACCTCTACTCAAGTCCTCCCTCAATGCAAGAACATTTTGTTCTAATAACCTGGCATTCTGTGATGCTCACCTTCCCAACTCGATCACTGAAGTAAAAATGGGTGCATAAGCAAATGTGGTGAGGAAAGCTGATGGTGCCCAGCTATCAGAAGATACAGCACCTGGGGTCTTAAAGGCTTGAAGATAAACAAGCGGCCATCTAGCTGGGAAGCAAGAAAGCCCACATGGAAGAAGCACACCAGCCTGTGTGATCACGGGATGTCGACAGCATCAGGTATCAGGAATCAGAAGACCCAAAACAATCATATTGATGCGAACGGGGGGAGGGTGGAGTGAAGACCCAAAGCCCACCTGTAGACAATTGGACATTACCTCACAGAAGGGTCACAATGGATGAGTGGATTGTTATAAGAGCAATAAGAGCCCCCAATAAAATGATTTATAAAAATGTCAAATAAAAAATAAATAAAATGCACACAATGTGCTGAAATCTCCACTAGGGGGCAGCCTTTGGCAGGCCACTGGAGACTGGACATGGTTATTCACCCTCCCAGGGATTTAGGATACAGCATATAGTTAGGCTATAATGCCCCTTCCAAAAGACAAAAACAAAACAGAACCACCCCCACCCCCCCAAACCCCAAACAAACCAAACCTGTTGCCATTGAATCTACTCCAATTCACAGTGTCCTATAGGACAGAGTGGGACTGTCCTATGGGGTTTCCATGGCTTTCCAGGAACAGACTGTCACGTCTTCCTCCCATGGAGCAACGTGTAGGTTTGTACCACTGACCTTTTGGATAGCAGCTGAGTGCCCAACCACTGCGCCACCAGGGCTCCCAGAGGTGGGTAATCCAGCAGGTTCGCCTCTCTGTGAAGAGAGGGTTTTGATAGCCCAGAGACAGTAGGGGCAGGACTTGTCTAGGTGACCCTGTGGCCCAGAGTCCTCATCTTTCATGCCTTCTTTCTCCATTGTGTGGAACGAGTGGAGGCTGGCATCATGTAGGCCAGGGCACCATCCAACAGGTACAGGTGCGTGCCCAGCAAACGTGCCCTCTTGACCCCCGGCGCAGGGCTGGGAATGAAGCAGTAGGGCAGTGATCGCCAGAGTCCGGTCCACGGTCTCGACTCCCTCCCACCTTTCCAGTTTGTTCCTGGATCCTCAGGTTGTGAGGGCCAACAAGAGAGTCACGTGAAGGGCCAACAGCAGGGCTAGGGACACATGTCTAAAGACTCCAGGCAGTGGACTCTACCCTGAACTTCTTGCCAGCCGGCCTGTGCTCATCCCAAGAGCTTTCTCACTGTGACTCAGGGGTGGAGGGGTGTGGCTCCGAGATCAGCTAGTTGTCACTCAGTCCACGCTGCTGACGGACCAACAGCTCAGCTGTTTAGCTGGCTTGGTGGCTGCACGTGGCACATAATCGCCCACAGACAACTAGTTCCTTAAGGACTGCCTGTGCCCCATGAGTGACCGGCTGGCACACGGTCTGGTTGGCAAGAGGGCACAGTGCTTTAAGCACAGTAGGTGCCTGGGCACTCTTTGCCAGCTGGATCCCTGGCTGGCCGCCCTAGCTCCCTGTGTCGAGCTCAGGATCCATGCTAGCTGGCTGGGCCTGGGGCTATGGGCCGTACCTGGTGAGTGTCATCCATCCCGTTACTTGCAAACTCAAAGATCAAGTCACTGGTCTGCAGGGTAACGGCCATGCTGCCTTCCTGGGGAGCTGACGATGGAGTCTGCAGGCCCCTCTGGAGCAACCGGGGTTCTTGAGTGAGATGGAGGCTTCTGGAATCAGAGTGGACTAAGTCCAGCTCAGGAACAACCTAGGGAAAGAGAGATGGGGGCTGTGAGAACATTGCCTTCTGGGACCTTCTAGAACCATCTAGGACAGCTGGTGAACCAGAGAGATCTGGATGTGCCAGGACAGGACAGGCTGCCAGAAGAGAAGAGGCAGAAAGGGAGGACCGGGTGGTGGTGGTGGTGGTGGTAAGGAAGCAGGTGAAGAACTGGGGAAAAGGAGTCAGCTCCGCACCTTCAGTGGCCACCGGCCTGAAGACACACATTCTCCCATGAGCTCCCTCCCAGTTCCCCCCTCCCCGCCAGAGAAGGTAACGAATAGTGTCCCCAGCACTAGCTCCAGGGTCCAGCCACGGAGGCTCGGCTCATAGACAGGCAGGAGGCAGCTCTGGGCTTAGGAAAGAACCTTGTGTGAGGGGTTATGGTGGGACCAGACTCCCTTTGAGAGGTGGAGCTTGCAGTGGAGGAAATGTCTCACCATGGGGGTTGTGTTGTGTCAGGGGCAGGGGTGGCAGGAGCCAGAGGGCCTGGGGAGAGAGGGACGGATCGGCTAGAGGTATTGCCCCCAATGCCAGGGGAGATGGCCTTGGGTGCTGTGTGTGGTTTGAGTTCTTGGTTCAGCTTTGCTTTCAGTTTCAAGATTGAAACTGTCATCCTGGGACCCAACAAGCAAAGAGAGGCTGCTGGAACTGTCCCTGTCCTCATGCCCCCAGGGCTGACTCAGCCCCACCTCTCACCCCAATCTGTCTGCTGCAGCCCCCCCCCCCCAGCCCCCACACCTCCACCCCAGTCTGTGCCTCAGATGCTCATTCAGGCCTCCTGTGGCTTTCTGGGTCTCCACCCCTCAGGACTGCAACCCTGCTAGCACTCTTTCAGGTGGTCCTTCTCTGGGTGGCCGGCTCTGCCCCTCCTGCCCTCAACGGGCCCTTCTCCACAACTAGGTATCAGTCTTAGCTCCTGTTATGTGGTTAGCTGCCAGCCCACCCCCACCTCCTGCCCTTGCACATGGCCAACCCCCTGTACCCTGGCACATATCTGCCTGGTCCTGCTTCATCCCCACGACCAATCAAATTCAGGTGTGATCTGTAGGATTTCTCTGGACTAATTTTGAGTGCAGAGCACCAGGCCTTTCTTCCTAGTCTATATTACTCTGGACACTGCTGAAACCTGTTCAGCATCATCGCCACACTCGTCCCCACCGAGTGCACTGCTTAGAAACTGAGGCTGCGTCTCAGGCTGTGAAGGTGAGAATTTTACCACTGAACCCCACTTTGGCCCTTGGGGGTGCTGCTGTGTGTGGGGGGAGGCACGCGTGTTGTTCTACTAACAGCGCACTTTAATCAGCAACATCTGAAGAACCAGCTCCACGTCCATGGTAGGAGCAGCCCACTTGACCTCTACTTCCTTGGCACACCCCGGGCAGTGCCAGGATGGCAACAAACCTCCTGGTCTGGAAAGAAATGAGGAACCGCAGAGAGGGGGGGAGAGAGAGGGAGGGAGGGGACCAAGGGTGACCTCCCCGATGACCGCTTTCCCCCACTAGAGACACCCAGGCCTCTCTCACTTCCTTTCCGTTAGGCCACAGGGCTGGCTCCACCCTCTCCCCACCCCTACCCCACTCCCACACCTTTCCCCTCCCCCGACAACAAACCTCCATGAGACCCTACTTCTCCGTGTTTCAGTGGGAGATCCAGAGCCCTGCTACTAGGTGACCTCCCTGCACCCAGCCACCCTCCCCCAGTGACCTGATCCCTGTGGTCCTGGAAGCATTCCAGGGTCATTTCTGCTTGGCAGGTCTGTCTCCAAGCCCAGCATTCTGCAGCGCTCCCCTCCCCCCCACGGCTCCCCCTGAACGGCCAGTCTGTGCAGGGCGCCCCCCCACCCCAGCATTCATAGACTACGCGAGTGAAAGGGGATCGCTTTTCCCTAATCCCATGCCCTAATCACGAAAGCCAATGTCTGCTCCCCTTGCACCCGAGGTCATTCCGCCAGCCAGGCTCTCCTCTCCAGCTTCCCTCTGCCGGGCCTGCTCAGCGCAGATCCACACGGGTATTTCAAGTTCGCGAGATCTCCAGCTGCCGCCCGCCACTGCTGGGAAGGTCCCCGCCCCTCCCCCAGCAGACAGCGGCTTCCTGGAGGGCAGGACAGCTGTGCGCAGGCACCCCAGTGCCTCGCCCGCCCTCGGCCTGACTGCTGGGAGAGCCCGGTGACTGGGGCAGTGAGCGCACCTGCGTGGCCCCCCGGGGTGCCCGGTGGGCTCCTGCGTCCCACGGCTGCCCGTGGTTCCCGGGTGCCGTAGAATCACTTGGGGGCTCACAGGGACCCTACAGGACACCGCAGCACTGCGCCTAGGCTCTCCGAGGAGGCTGTCACTCTTGACGGGTGCAGGCGGCCGCCTCGCCTTTCTCCCGCAGAGCCATCGGTGGGTTTGAACGACCAATCTTCCCACTCGCAGCAGAGTGCTTAACCCTTCCACTCCAGGGCGCCTGGAAGGTGCTTTAGGGCTGTACACGGGTGCTTTGCTGGCTACCCGGAGGAACACGCGTGAGCGGGCCTCGGTGTGTCAAAGGGCGCCTCTGAGCTGGGAGCGAGGTTCTTCCTCCTCCCCTCTGAGCCGCTGCTGCTGCTGCCGCTGCCACCCGCTGCTGCCCAGGAAGAGCGCTGTCCAGGCAGGAGGTGGCCCACGGGCCCTGGGGGCAGAGAGGCGAGGCTCCCCTACTGGATAGACCCCTTGGCAGTTCAAACGGAGAGCAGAGGTCCGAAGAGAGGCCAAACCCAGTGGCTTTCTTGCATAGGCTCCCGCGATTCAAAGTCTAAACTCAAGACTTGGGCGGGAGAGAGGCAGGTTCCACTAGTCCAGGGTGGTGAGATGACTCTGAGCACCCCAAAATGACAGTGGGGATCTTGGCCTAGCCTGAAACTAGGGTGGGGGTGGGACCGAGGAGGTGTTCAGAAGTGGGTACAGGGTGGAAGTCACTTGCTACCGTCTGCGGTCCAGGCTGGGAAAACCCTCCCCCTGGGCCATGGAGGCTCCCAGGCCTGAGAGCTCGCCTGGCCCGCCCCATCCCTCCCTCGAACTCAAAAAAAAGTTTGAGGATTTGAAAGTGAGAGGTGGAGAGACACTCTTTTGCATGTTCACTCTCTCTCTCCCTTGCAGAGGAGTAAAGCCAACACCCGCGCCCCCACTCCCCCACCCCCCACCCCCAAGTCCCTCAAAATAACCTCCCTCTCCCAGGAGCCTGAAGCCCAAACACACCACCACAGAAGGCAGCCACCTAGGGTCCAGCCCAGGGCCGCTCCTCTCTGGCACCCTTATTGACTGTTTGGGGTTGAGGAGCAGCTTCGGTGGCTTAGCGCCCTGGCTATTGCCTGGCTGGCCGAGGTTGTGGGGGCACACACAACCCCCTGGCTCAAGGAACTGAGGTGCCTGGAGGCCCTTAGTAACTGGTGGTGAATTCCCACCCTGCCCCTCCCTCTCTGGCCCATCCCTGCACCCCCTGCACAGCTGGCTTCAGTCAAAGTCCCCTTACAAGGTGGCAAGAGTACAGCCAGGTCCCTGGCTGCCCAGGCCTGCTCTACATAGGCTGCAGTCAGTGAAGCCTGTGGGAGAACAGGAGGCCCCTGGATCCTGATTGTCACTAGAGGGAGGGAGGGAGGGAGGGAGCCAGCCAGTGAGGCGGGGCTTCCCCAGCCCTCACACATCCCAGGCTCTGCCTTTCCAAGCCAAAGCAAACTAGAAGTGGTTTAGGCAGCCTTCAGCCCCACCACAGCTGGGCCCCCTTCAGAGATGCACAGGCCCCTCTCCAGGGTCTGTCACTGGGACATGTCAAGCAGTGTCCAGAGCACCTCCCCCTCCCCCCAGCTGGGCCTCCCCTACACAAGAGCCACGTCCACAGTCCTCGTGGCGTGAGCTGAAATCTGCACCCGTTTGGCTGAGCCACTTGGGGGGGGGGGGGTCACACCCGTGGCATTTTCACACATGCCAGGAAACATGGGGGCCAGATGGTCAGCTGGGGCCGCTAAGCAGAACGCAGACTCCCTCCCAGTCCTTCGTTCCTCCCCACCACCCCCAACCCCCCCAGCCAGTTCCCACTCCTGAAATACCCTGTCCTCCAGGAAACCTTTCTGGAATTCTCTGGAAAGGAAGCGACAATTTCCTTCATGCCATTTCCCACTCTCTCAACACCTCTCCCATCCCCCACCCAAACAAAATGGAAATAACACCCCCCAATCAGAAACACTGTACCTTCCACTGAAAAACAGCCCCTCCCCCAGCTAACATCCATCCATCCATCAGACAGCAGGGCTGAGGCTGCGCCGCTGGGACCAGTGGCATGTATTTAAGCGACAGCCACCACTCCACCTCCCCGTTAGGGGTCCAATCTGTAGTCATGGGTAGAGTCCCAGTAACCCATCCTTGGGACTGGGCTCTGTAATCAGCCAACTCAATCATCTTTGGGGAGGAAGGACCCTCCTGAGAGGGGGCCCATGGCCCCAGTTGTTTTGTCAGCTCCTGCTCCTCAGCCACCCCCTCCCCCCATTTTCAATAAAATCAGGAAGAGGGAGGAAAAAGAAAAGGGTTTTGCAAGCCCTCTTGCCTGGGGTTTCTCTGTGCATATTTACAAGAAACCCAGTTTCCTTCCTTGCCTCTCAGTCACTGCTGAATTCTCACACAGGGCTTGCCGACACTCCAATGGTGACGTGGGCCCTGAATTCTTTGCCAGCTGCCTCCCTGGCCTCTCTCTCAGCCCCCAGTTCTGCTTCCACCTCCCCAGGCCCTGGCCTGCCCCAGACAAGGGGTGGCTAGACTGCAGGCCATGGCAGCCAAGGACATGATCTCTCCTCTCGATCCAGGGGTCCCTTCGGCCCACTCAGAATGCATAGGGGGATCTTCTCCCGGCTGCATCCCACCCAGAGGGTGATCCTGTGACAGTCAACCACCTTGCTGGCCTGTGATTTCTCTCTTTGAAGTGGCTGAGGAAAATCCAGGCTTAGCAAGCGGGGAGTGGAGGGGTTGCAGCGTTGGATGGATGGAGATGGCATAGGGGGCTGCACTTGAAAAATTAAAAAGCACTCATCCAGATGAGGCATTTCAGGTGACCTCCCAGAGATCAAGGGCTTAGGGGACACACCCCCGGCTCCAGAACATAGACAGGGCAGGACTTGAGGGTCCCAGTTTTTGGCTTGGAAGGAACGGACACCCCCACTCTCCTTCACCTGGTTGGGGGCTCTGCCAGAGGGGCAGGCTGCTGTATTGGTGGACCGCTCCCTGTCCCCTGTGCCCGTCACCTTCACCCCACCTTTGGGTTGTGGTTATGTGGCAAGAAGAGCACAGCAGAAACCCGGGTAGGGGAGGAGGAGAAGGAGGAGGGGCAGGGCTACTGACAAAGGGAACTTACATTTCCTCAGCTGCCTTGTCTAATCAGTATTCAGCCTGAAAAATCGAAAGAGTCCATGCCCCCCACCCCTCCACCCCCTAGAAGGAGCGCTCTGGGATCAAGGCAGAGCGGCACTAAGTGCCTCTGGGAAGGGAAGAACAAGCCAGTGGCTGGGGATGGGTGGAGGGCACACTGCAGGAACTAGGGCCAACAAGTTCAAGTAGGTGAATGCGCTTGGTTATGTCCTACCATGTTTTGCAGTTGTTTAGTCTGATTTGTGTCAGGGCTTTTTAGGGGGGAGCGGTGGGGGGGAGCTGTGGCTACTCATAAAGTATTCATTCAGGGTGGATCTTTACACAAGGGCGATGGTGAAATGACAGGACATGAACGCGGCTGCGGGGGCAGGCATAACCCTGGACTCTCCAATTGATGGTAGGGGGAGGAGCCCAGTTTGATTACAGGGGGAGGTGAGGGGGCTGGCTGGGGAGTCAGAAGAATAAATTGGCTGAGTGACCTGGGCCTTGAGGCAATAGGCGGTGGAATTTGAACTTTATATGGCCAGCAACCAGGAGTTAGTGTAGATTCTTGAAGAAGGGGGCACTCAGAAAGCAGGTCCCAAGGACAGATGGTCAGTTGGGTCTGGCTATGTGGGCAGATCTATGGGTAGAGAGCAAGGGAGGCAACTGGAACCCAGGAGGTGAATCTCTGAGCCCTTCTGCTGCAGGATTCTAGGCTAACACATAAACTGTAGAGACGCCAAACTGTGTAGTCTGTCCTCACTAAGAATGTTCAAAGATAGTGGCTGGGGCTGGTGATAGGACAAGCAGGCAAGTTTAGTGTGGACATTTGAAGTTGGGATTATCCTAAAAAAACAGGATTAATGGGGAAAGGGTGGGTGCAAGAGAGGGCCCAGAGAGGCTTTTTTTTTTTTTTTTTTTTTTGCTTACCCTCATTTTGCAGGGCAGGAGTCGTTTAAACAGGTCTTTAGTGGCCAAAGGGACAGACCTGACCTGATGTAGCTCATGATCCCCCCGAAAGAGCAGTGACTCTGAATGTCTCCCACTCCGGGCCCCAGGGAGGCCTGCTTGCTTTCATTGCTGGGGGAGGGAACAAGGACACTGACCAGAGACTAATTAAATTCATTAGTTCGGTTTTTGTGACTTGCCACCAAGAGGATATTCAGTCCAATGACTTTTGTGGAAGAGACAAAGTTCTTTGTCAAGAGTCCTAACCTGGAGGCTCTGATTCTGATCTGGGCCACCCCACCTGAGTCATGGAGACACCTGCCTGTCCAAATGTCCCCTTCCCTCACCGCTCCAGGGGCACCTCCCTTTTCCCTACCCTCCTCATTGTCTCTCAGCATCCTCAACAAAGCCAACCCTTCCCTCTAGGGAGAACCGGACCAACGGAGGCCAGAGCTCCTTCCCTGACAAATAACAAGGCCACGATGTGCAGAACATCCTCAAATTTCACAATGCCTCTCCCCCCCAGGCCTTTGTTCACTCTGTCCCCTAGGCTGGACAGGCCCAGCCCAAAGTTCTGAAGGCCTGGTTCCCAAGACATCCTTCAGACTCGAAAGCAAAGGTGTCTCTTTATCAAAGGGTCACTTGTTTCCTCCTCACCTGCTCTATCCGCTACTCCTCTTAAACACCTCAGCCCTGGTGGAGGGATGGGTTAAGCATCATGCTATAAAGCCTCCAGCTGCTTCACAGGATGAAGACGAGGCCCGCAGCTTCCATAAAGCTGTATTGAAAGCATCGGAAAGTAGATGGAGCAGTTCTACTCGGTCCTGGAAGTGTGGCTTCCAGTCTGAGTTGGCATGCACTCAGCAGCAGTGGGGGGGTCTTAGACTATAGCTCACTCAGTGCCATCGATGTACTGGTGACATAGCTGTCAGTATCACAGCAACACGCCAACCACCACAGTATGACAAACTGGCACGCAAGTGGGACACGGTAGCCCCATAGGGCAGGGTCGAATTGCCCTGTGAGTTTCCGAGCCTTTATACCTTTCCCAGAGCTGACAGGCTCATCTTTCTGCCAGTATGCTCAAACCACTGACCTAGTGGTTAGTAACTCAATGTGTCACCCAGAGGGCCACCAGAGCTCAATCCTTCAGACTAAAGCACAGAGTCAGCAAACGACAGTCCCAAACAATTGGGCCCACCCTGTTTTTAGCCAGCCTGTGAGCTAAGTATGTTTTTTCTGTTTGTTTTTTTTTAATTTCGAAATCCCCTAGCTTGAGAATGCAAAATAAAAAAAATAATATATATTTTACATTTTGAAACGGTTAAACACACACACACAAACCATATCAAAAGTTTGTCTTGAGACACATGAAGCTGATATGCAATTCACGTTTCAGTGTCCATGAATAACGTTTTACTGGAACAGAGCCATACTCCGCCATTTAAATAAGGGCTACGGTCCTTGCTCACTACCACAGTCCTGCCGATGAGCTGTGACAGAGACTGTAATGTCCAAAAAGTCTAAAAGCATTTAGTCTTTGACCCTTTACAGGAAGTTGTGAACACAGTCAAGTTCATTTCTGAGCACACCAGTCAACAGAGCACTTGGAAGTGAAGGTGCCTGGAGAGAGATGTGGACGGCATCGCAGCACACACACGGGAGACTTGCAGCAAAGAGTCCTAGTCTGGGGCTAGCCGATCTGAGCTCTGGCCTCAGCTCAGCCCCGGATTCATGATGTGACCTTGAGCCAGGCACTTCCGCTCTGTGGGCCCCAGTTTCCTCTTCTGAACAATGAGGTTAGCTGAAGTGGTCTCTCTTCCCAGCTAGCTACGCAGTTTGGGCATCACGGCCCTGATCTTTTCCTCTTGGGGCCAGGGCTCGACAAGGTCCTTCTGTCCTGTGGTGGCTTTTTGCTGCCACTGTGGGGCCTCCCTCGGTCCCTCATCACCTGCCCCACCCCTTCCCTTCTGCTCAGCTGTCCCCACTTTGCCCTGAATTCCTCTCCCTGCAAAATAAAGATGGCCTCCTCAAAAGAAGTGACACTCCCCAGTCCTGGGGTGGGGAGCAAAGAAGGGCTTTCACCTCCCCCCGGCCCCCTCCCACCCTGTCCCCCTCCAGGCAGACAGACAGACAGTAGGAGATGGGCCAGCTCTCGCCGCACCCCTGTGCTGCCAGAGGAAACAGCCCCTTGTTGCCACTTCCTGTCCCAGGGTTTCAGCAGTTTCCCCTTCAGAGCCTGCTGGCCCTCAGAGCCCCACCCCTGCCCCATACAGGTCAGACAGTGAAGAGAGGGGAGGGGCCCCCTGGAGGGGATGATCCCTCACAGGAGGGCTGAGGAGACAGCTGTCTGTAAGAGGGGACGCCCCAGCAGCTTCAGGTTCAGAAGGGTAGGTAGAGAGGGTGTCTTCCCTGGAGGGAGACTGAGGCGGTTTCTCCGCAATCCTCTCCTGTTACCAGACAAGTAGACAGGAGATCATCATTTTACATAGTTCTCATGGTGGGGGGCAGGTGGGGGGAGAGGAGTGCAGAGTGAGCCAGGCCTTAGAAAGGTTGGATGAAAAACCAAAAGACAAACGTCTGTGACTGATGATAATGTCCAAGTAGGGGTTGGCCCTGGGTGGCTTCGGAAGGAGGGAAAAGTTGAACAAGAGCATGCTGAAATCAATCTCACTTCATAATTTTGCCAAGGGCATAACCTCGGCATCCATAGGCAGAGGCACCCGTGAAAAGCCAAGGATTCTACCATATATAGGTCAAGGCTAATGGTTTGTTCTGGTTTAGAGACAAGGGAGCTCTTCCATCCAGTAGCAGCTACTGGAGTGGGATGTGGTGACACACCATTGTGAACACCTCCCAGTTGCCTTTGCCTCCCCTGGGGTGATGTTGTTCCCTGAGAGAAACAAAGGGAATCATGAGGAAGATCCTTCTGAATGGGACAAAAACATATGGTGGATGCCTAGTCTCTCAGTTGAGGGGAAGACCAGCCTTTGGTATCTTTGGCTGAAAGCTCTGTCCAGCCTGGCCCCCTTATTTTAAGACAGCAGAGTCCCACATTAGCCTGTCAGATTTCCCTCCATGTCCTCAAGGACAACTAGGAAGCCAGCCTCCCAGCGACAGGGCCCCTTACCCTGGGGGGAGTGCCTGCACCACTCAAGCCTGCTTCTCCATCCCCTCCCCAGCTGCTGCAAGGGACACCAAGGATGTCTCAGAGACATCTGGATGTGCACCTGGGCTCCTGCCAGTCCCTCCCCACATCTGCAGAGCACCAGTGTCAGGCTTTGGTGACAGCCCAGCTCAGCGCACGTGTTTGGAAAGCACAGGCTGTGGGGCGGAGGGGTGGAAGCGCTTGAGGTCACTGCCAGCTCAGGGTGAGTGCATGTGGGGTTGGCACTGACCTGAGCTTGCCGCGCCCAGGGCGGTGGGTGTGGCTGCTGTGGCTTGTGCCACAGGCCCAGCTGGGAGAGGGGAGGGGCCATGGGTCCTTGTTTAAACGTGGACAAGTTTTTCTTTGGTACCCTCCGCTATTCCATCAAGTTGCTTCTGAGGCAGGGGGTCAGAGGGTCGGACAGCAGAGCCAGGGCTGGGGTGGGGGCGCTGTGGGAGCGCGTGTGGGGTGGAGTATTTTGCATCCTTCCTCCATCTCCTTTCATTCCATCACAGCCCTTCAGCGCCCCCCACCCACCGCATATCGAGCAAGTGGCCCGCCAGTGTGTGTGTGCACGCGCGCACACGGGGAGGGGGGGGCACCCGTTTTCTGTGAGCTTTGTTTTCGCTGAAACCTATTCTCTTAACAATGCTCCCGTCATATTTCCATGTTACAAAATCATATCGTTGCGAATGAGAGGTAGTGCAGAGTGGAAAGCCAAAGCCCATCTGTAGGCAATTGGACATCGCCTTATGGAAGGGTCTCAGGGAGGAGACAAGCCAGTCAGGGTGCAGTGTAGCAACGATGAAACACACAACTTTCCTCTAGTTCCTAAATGCTTCCTTCCCCACCAGCCCCCACTGTCATGATCCCAATTCTACCTTACAAATCTGGCTGGACCAGAGGATGTATGCTGGTACATATAGGAACTGGAAACACAGGGAATCCAGGGCGGATAATCCCTTCAAGACCAGTGGTGAGAGTAGCGATGCCGGGAGAGTGGAGGGAGGGTGGGGTGGGAAGGGGGAACCGATTACAAGGATCTACATATAACCTCCTCCCTGGGGGCAGACAACTGAAAGATGGGTGAGGGGAGATGTCGGGCGGTGCAAGATATGACAAAACAATAATTTACAAATTATCAAGGGTTCATGAGGGAGGGGGAGCGGGTAGGGAGAGGAAAAATGAGGACCTAATGTCGGGGGCTAAAGTGGAGAGCGAATGTTTTGAGAATGATGCGGGCGATGAGTGTACAATTGTGCTTTACACAATTGATGTATGTATGGATTGTGATAAGAGTTGTATGAGCCCCTAATAAAATGATTTTAAAAAAACATAGGAAAGCTGACGTGATAGGATCTAGGATCAGGGTGCCATTCCAGAGTGGAGACCGAACTCAAACCCAAGCCTGTCTGACTGTGGCCTCAGAGTTCATCATTTCCCTAGCGCACCCCAACATTGGAGATCATCACCCCATGATCCCTTTCTCAAGGGCTTCCTCACAGCATCCACCTTTGAAGTCTCTATGATGCCCCCACCCCCACCCCTTGACAGAAGCTTGTCACCAGGGGCCTCAATCTCAACCAAAGCGCCTTCGGATAAGTCAACCCTAACTTCCCAGGTCAAGGCTGCCCCCAAATGGAGTGGGGTGGGCGTGGGAGGGCCTTCCAGCTCTGTTGCTATGGGTGGCAAATGCTGACTCTGCTCCTGTACCTTTGGAAGCTACTGTTTTCCAGAGAGTTATTCCTAGTCTGGCCTCAGTCCTGGAGTAGCCATGATACAGTCCCTGCCCCATAAATATACACTTACTCTCAGCTTACACATAATGGAAGTCTGGTTATCTTGGGGTGTTGGTTCACATGTTTATTCAAATATTTATGGAAAGTCACTCCAAGTACCTCATCTGGGCCAGGGCTTGATCCCTGGGCCCACCCAATGCCTTTCCCTCCCAGGGTCTCTAAGTATCTACATTCCCAGCGAGCCAGGTTAAACAACGTTGTAAGCATCAACCCAAACAGCGATGGCTGTTTTTTCTCCAAGGCACCTCCACAGTGAATGTCTCTTCAGAACGAAGGCCCAGGGGTTAGAGGGAACATGGAGAGGGATTACTCATGGGGACAGGGCTTTTTTCACCCCCATGGGTTGATAAAAATGTTCTGGAATTAGATAGTGGTGACAGTTGCACAATGCTATGAACGCACCAAAACCACAGGCTTGTACACTTGCCGTGGGTGAATGGTCTGGCCTGTGAAATATATCTCAATAAAGTTGTTATTTAAAACAACAACTGAGACCCACAGTTGATGGAGCAGCTCAAGCCAGACATCATGTCTCCGTCTTTATGACTCGGAGGCTCTTTTCCCCTGCTGGCCCCTCCATAATCCCAGGCCAGGATAACACCCAAGGTCTGGTCAGAGAGCGAGGCGGGCCCAGCTCTGCGTGTAAGGGTTTAGGCTGCACCTCAAGCTGCCTGTCCTCAAGTCAGCTGCCGCCTCAAGACACAACAGAACGAACCGTTAGGAGCCATAGAGTTTTCATGGACTCATTTTCAGAAGTACATTGTTCATTGTCAGGCCTTGCTTCCTAGTCTGTCTGTGTCTGAAAGCACCACTGACAGACGGGTGATAGCTGTGCTCCAGGGGCATTGGCTAGGAATCGAACCTGGGTCTCCCACCTGCGAGGCGGGCATTCCATCACTGCCTCAGCAGCGGCAGGGCAGGCTGTGGAAAGTGCTTTCAGGGGCAGGGGTTTTCATTTCAGGCCTATCATTCACGTGGGTGCCGAGTCCCTGCTCCTCCCTGGGTCTCAGTTCCCTATCTGTAACGGGAGGTGGGTGAGTTCACCAGCAGCTCCGCTGGCTCCGCCAAAAGGAGGTCACAGGGCAGAACTGAGTATCAGATAGGGGACCTGCCACCCGGGCCAGCTTGGGGGTGGAATCAGAGCTTCTCTCAGGGGAGTTACCTCCTCACAGACCACTCTTCTGCTCTGATGCCCGTGGGGTGGGGGGTGGGGGGTGGGAGGGGTGCAGGGGTCAGTTTGGCTTTGCTTTGACCTAAATAGAGCTGGGGCAGGGAACAAGCCAGAATAGAAGACCGTGGAGCATGTCCTTTGGAGAACCCCACCTTGGGCTTGAACTTATCTTGGGTGGTAGAAAGAGTGAATGCTGGTGGCCACCAATCTAGCCCCCACCGGACAGGATGTTTCCACATTGAGCCTTATTTCCTGCAGTGAGACCTGGGCCCTGTCCCTGCCCCCCTCCTGCCATCTGGTGGCCTGCCCTCTGCCCCCTCCCCTAGCTGTGTGTTTACAAGCTGCCTTATCAGCCTGGGGAATCTGGGCCTCACCCTCGGCAGCCCCACCCCGCCCAGACAGCCTGCCCAGGGCCCTACCTACAGTATTTCTGGTGTCGTCACTCCCTGAAGGCAGGAGGTGTGGACAAAGACCTGCTGCCTGGCACTGGCCATCGGTGCCCTGGGCCGGCAGGCCCTGCCAACCAGCGTGAAACCTGAATAGTCACAGCTCTTGAGCCAGCTGGCCCCATGTGAGAAGGGCATGTGTTCTTGTGCAATTATCACAGGCTGTGGGGACAGGGCTGCTGAGAAGGCTCCCTTTGGCCCGGAGCACCTTGGTGGCACTTCTGTCCCTAGCCACCCAACACTCTGAAACTGAGGCTGAAATGGGAAATCCTGAGCCTCAGGCCTTGGCCATCCACACCCAGACTTCTTGGTTCCAAGGCTGTCTCCGCCCCACCCTAAGATCCGCTCTGCCATCTAACCAGTGCAAGCTAAGCCCTGAGGAAGTCCAACCACTTTCCCCCAGAACCTGGGGGCCTGGGGTTTTCTATTAGCTGGGTCTGGACCAAGAAGGGGGACAGAGAGGGCGGTGGCAGACAAATGAACCTCCTGCATTTAGGCTAAGATCCCAAAAGGTCACGTTCTGACCGGCCCGGAATTCCCCAGGCACAAGACCCGCTCGCCAACACTGACCTAACCCCAGTCAGCTAGGCATCAAAGTCACAGAACCAGTCCCACCCATCTTCCAGGAGTTTCCATTTTGTTCAGTGAGAAATCACATTTTTTTAAAAAAATGATTTTCAAAATTTAAACCATTGCTGTATGCTAAGTGTAAAATTTGCAATCTGCAGCCTAAAACACAGGCGATTGTGTAAAATTTGAAACTGTTAGCAGGCTCAACTGCTAATCAAAAGGTGGGAGGTTGGAGTCCGCCCAGTGATGTCTCAGAAGAAAGGCCCGGTCATCTACTTCCGAAAATCCAGCCACCAGAAATCCTACGTTGCACAGTTGTACCCTGACATACATGGAATTAGCTCGCCAACCACTGGCTGTGCCCTGCTAGGTCTCTAGGACAACAAGAGTACGGGGCGTTTGGTGAGAAGGCTTGAAAAAGCTCTGCCCAGGCAATGTGGCCATTTAACAGGCCGTGCCATCACAGGCATGCCATGTCACGTGGTTCTTGCTATGTCCCTGCTCCTACTATAGCCCTCTTGCTACCCAGAGCTCTAACTAGTACCAGTCAGAGCCATCTCCTAGGAGTCTACTCACTGTCTCACTACACAAGCAAATCATAAGACATTTACGTTTTTGGGTTTGGGGCTTTCATTCTTTTTAAAAAAAATCATTTTATTGGGGGCTTGTACAGCTCTTATCACAACCCACGCATCCATCCATCCATTGTGTCATGCACATTTGAACATTTGTTGCCATCGGCATTTTCAAAACATTTTCTTTCTACTTGAGCCCTCGGTCTCAGCTACTCATTTCCCCCCTTCCCTCCCCTCCCCTCCCTCCCTCACAAACCCTTGATAATTTGTAAATTATTATTATTTTTTCATGTCTTACACTGACCGATGTCCCCCTTCACCCGCTTTTCTTTTGTCTGTCCTCCAAGTAGGGGGTTATATGTAGATCATTGTGCTAGGTTTCCCTTTTCTCCCCCCACTTTTCCCTTACCTTCCTGGTATCGCTACTCTCATTATTGTTCCTGAGGGGTTTATCTGTCCTGGATTCTCTGTGTTTCCTGATCTTATCTGTACCAGTGTACATCCTCTGGTCTAGCAGGATTTGTAAGGTACAATTGGAATCATGATAGTGCGGGGGTGGGGTGGGGGTGGGGGGTGGCACAAAGTATTAAAGAACTAGAGGAAAGTTGTGTGTTTCATCAGTGCTATACTGCCCCCTGACTGGCTCGTCTCTTCTTTGTGACTTCTGTAAAGGGATGTCCAATTATGACATTTACGTTTTAAAGGGCCTTCTGGAGCTGCTGGGGTGCAAGGGGGCTGCTCTGTGGTGCGGGCTCGGGTCCCACAGCTCACCATCTACTTCCCCTGCCTGTGGTCTCTGTTAGGAAATGATATAAAGCGAATGTGAAAGCCCTTTGCGAAGCTAAGAATGAGAGGCCTGGAATAACAGAAGGTCCACTTCACCGAGACTGAGGAAGCTGAAGTTCCAATCATAGTCCAGCCTCTGACTAGCTTCTCCACCAGCCTCTGAATGAGGGCCAGCTCCTACTCCAAGACGCACCTGTAGATCTATGCTCGTGGCCACAGCAGCCGTACCCAACAGAACCTTCTAGTCCAAACCAACTGCTTGTTTTCAAAAAGTTCTTCACAGTCTGACCCCTCTGCCTAAAAACCAGAAAAACCTCACCACTATCGAGTCGATTCCAACATTTAATGACTCTAGAAAACAGAGCAGAACTGCCCCTGTGGATTTCCCAGGCTATAAAGTTTTATGGGAGTACAAAGCCTCATCTTTCTCCCTCAGAGCAGCTAGTGGGTTCAAATCGCTGGACTTGTGGTTAGCATCCCAATGTGTAATTCACTATGCCACCAGGATGCCTCCCCTCTACTTAGTCACCCATATTTTCCTTGATTTACCTACTCAAGCCTGGGCTTCATGCCCAGTTATCTTTTCTCACAGTCCTCCAAGGGAACCTTCATTCACAGGAATTCTCCAGCCTGCCTTTGCTGCTCCTTTTTGGCTAATCCAATAGTGTCCATTCATCAAGGTCTCAATCAAGTCGCTCAACCCAATAGAAATGGTCCTTTCCCATATCCCCTTACTGTAACTCCCACAGTTCTACCAGAAGAAAAAAATCAACCCTCGAGTTGCAATAGTGAAAGATTCTCTGGGCAAAATATTGGCTGAGGCAGGAAGCATCAAAAGAAGATGGAAAGCGTCACTGTGCCAAAAAGAGCTAGTTGGCATTCAAAAAGAAGAACTGATGTGTTTGAATTGTGGAGCTGGGGAAGACTATTGAAAGTGCCGTGGACTGCCGAAGAGACAAACCGACCTGTCTTGGAAGAAGTTCCGTCACAGTGCTCCTTAGAGTAAGGTGACCAGACGTCCCGCTTTTTGCGGGACAGTCCTGATTTTTAACAATTTTTCCCATATCCCGCAGCACTTTTTTAAAGTCCCGATTTTTGGAAAGAATGCACGACAAGCTAGGGTATACGGTTTTCAGCTGCCATGTGGCTATTTCGCCAGGATATGAGTTTTGGCAATGGTGTCCCGCTTTACCAATGTGAAAATCTGGTCACCTTACCTTAGAGGCAAGGAAGGCAAGGCTTCATCTCACATACTTTGAGCATGTTGTCAGGAGAGACCAGTCCTGGAGAAGGACACCATGCTTGGTAAAGTAGAGGGACAGCAAAGAAGAAGAAGGCCCTCAAAGAGATGCACTGACACAGTGGCTGCAACAATGGGCTCAAGCATAGGAAGGATGGTGAGGACCAGACAATGTTTTGTTCTGCTGTGCATAAGGTCCCTAAGGGATGGCATGGACTCTTTGGCATCTTAACAACAGCAGCCTCCCATTATTTTTTTTTCCCAAAGTTGAATGTTTGCGTGTTTGGGTGTTTTTTTGGCTACTTGCAATTTCATATGAATTTAGACTCATGGTCAACGTTGTTTTCTTTCAATACTTCAATTTTTCTTATTGGCATTAATTGCTACAGCAGATCTGATTTTAGAATCACAACTCTCCCTGATGCCATTTTGGAGGAGGCTTATCTGTTCATCTATGGTCTCAGGGGAAAGAGTTCCTTCGCTTTACTGTCTATTTTTTAGATTGGGCTATTTATTTATTCAAGATCATTTTATTGGGGACTCTTACAGCTTCTATAACATTCCATACATCAATTGTGTCCAGCATATTTGTACATATGATGCCATCCTCATTTTCTAAACATTTACTTTCTATTTGAGCCTCTTGGTATCAGCATTTCTTTTGTCCCTCCCTCCCCCATATTTATTTGTTTAGGGTAATGTACAATCAAATGACTTTTTAAAAAACAGTTTTATTGGCAGATAGCTCACATGTCATACAATCGAATAGTTCAATTATATTAAAATTGGCGCAATCATCACCAAACTCAACTTCAGAAAATTTTCTTTTTTTGTGCTCATTGTTAGATTTCCATCCTCCCCCAACCACCCCTGCCATGCCCCCCAGAAATCATAAAATAGGGCCATATATTATTTGTCCTTAATTTTGAATACAGTTTGGGTAGATGAGGCCATGATTATCTGCTCTATACATAGTTTTATAGATGTCAAACATCTGCCTTTTCGGCCTCATCTGTCTAGGCAACAAAGGGCTTCCTTAAAATGATTTTTCTTCATGTAGTTGTCTCTCTATTTTTTCCACTTTAAAAACCTATGCTGGATAATGTCCCTTTTATTTATTTTTTCAACAGTTTTATGGGCGTATAATCCACATATCATACAATTCAATCATTCAATCACATAAAGAGTTGTACAATCATCACCACAACCAGTGTTACAACATCTTCTTCCTTTCTGTATGCATTCTATCAGCTCTCCACCTCGCACCCCCCCAACTTCCCCTGCAGACCCCCAAGGAGCCATTCATCCAGTTACTGTCTCTATAGATTTACCCATCCTGGATTTCATGCACAGAAAAACATACCTCACCTCCCCTCCCAAAAGAAAACCAACCTAACAACAATAACAAAGTAAAACAGAGAAAAACCTCAGTCCAAAAGAAAGCAGAAAATTTTTAAAAAATGAACAAATTTAAATGGCTCATAATAAGGGAGATCAGATGACAGAGGGCTAAATGTTAGCCTAACTGCATCTGCAACAATCCATTTTCCAATGCACGCTGCATGTTAGCAAGGCTTAACATGATTGAACTATTGGCCAGACTTCTTCCAAGACAGGTCGGTTTGTCTCTTCGGCAGTCCACGGCACTTTCAATAGTCTTCCCCTGCTCCACAATTCAAACACATCAGTTCTTCTTTTTGAATGCCAACTAGCTCTTTTTGGCACAGTGACGCTTTCCATCTTCTTTTGATGCTTCCTGCCTCAGCCAATATTTTGCACAGAGAATCTTTCACTATTGCAACTCGAGGCTTGTTTTTTTTGTTGTTGTTGTTCGGTTCGTTCAGTTTCAGATGTGCTGAGCGTGTTCTTCCCTTTTGGTTTTCTAATTCTGTCTTTGCACATTTCATTACAAAATTTGGTTTTGTCTTCTTGAGTTGCCCTTTGAAATGTTCAACTCCTTGACTTTATCCTTGCTTCTGTTTGCTTTAATTACACTATGATTACGAGCAAATTTCAAAGTCTCTTCTAACATCCACTTTGATCTTTTCTTTCTTTCCCTTCTTTTTAGTGACCTTTTGCTTTTTTCATGAATGTTCTTGATGACCTCCCATAACTCATCAGGTCTTCTGCCATTAGTGTTCAATGCATCAATTTTATCTTGAGACAGTCTCCAAATTCAGGTGGGATAGACTTCCTTCCGCACATAGTTTGGCTCTTGTGGATCTGTTTTCCTTTTCTTCAGCTTTCTCCTGAACTTACATGTGAACAATTCATGGCCTGTTCCACACTCAGCCTCTGGGCTAGTTTTAGCTGCTTATATTGAGCTTCTCCAGCATGTCTTCCCACAGATGTAGTCAATTTGATTTCTGTGTAGTCCATCTGGAGAAGTCCGTGTGTGTAGTCACCTTCTGTGTTGTTGGAAAAAGTTACCTGCGATGAACAAGTCATTGGTTTGGCAAAACTCTATCATGCAAGCTCCAGCTTCATTTCTACCACCAAGTCCATATTTGCCAACTACCGTTCCTTCCTGTTTCCAAGTTTTGTTTTCCAATTGCCAATAATTATCAATACATCTTGATTGTATGCTTCATCAATTTCTGACTGAAGTCGTTGGTAGGATTCTTCAATTTCTTCATCACTAGCTTTTGCGGTTGGTGTATACATTGGAATAATAGTTGTGCTGAATGGATTTTCTTGACGGCAGACAGACATAATCCTGTCACAGGCATGATTGATTTTGCAAGGTCCTTTTTATTTTGTTTTTTGTTTTTGTTTTTTGCAATGTCCTTTTTGACGATGAATGCAAAGCCATTCCTCTTGATTTTTATTCCCCGACATAACAAGTCATATGATATTTTAATTCTCAATGGCCAATACCTGTCCGGTTCAGCTCACTAACGTCTAGGATATTAATCTTTATGTGTTCAATTTCAATTTTGGTGACTTCCAATATTCTTAGATTCCTACTTCGCACATTCCAAGTTCTGATCATTAGCAGGTTTTGCAGCTGTTTCTCTTCAGCTTGAGTCGTGGCCCATTAGCAAATAAAGATCCCGAAGGCTCCACTCCCAGAGGCTTTACCTCACTCCCATCACCATGGGCAATTTCCCTCCAAGAAATCAGCTTCCCCTCACATTGAGAGTGCCCTCCGACCTGAGGGGGTCCATCCTCCGGCACCATCTTGGTACATGAGGTACATCTCCAACAATATTCTGCTTCCATTCTTTAGGCCCTCAATATCTGGCAATGTTTCAAAGCCATGCATAAGATTCTCAGCGGCTCCATCCTCTGAAGTGGGGAGCTGAGTCCTTCTTTGTTGTCTGTTCTTCGTCTGGAAACTCCGCTGAAACCTATTCACTCTGGGTGACCCTGCTAGCATTTAAAATACCAGTGACATAACTTCCAGCATCACAACAACACACAAGCCACTGCAGTATGACAAACTGACAAATGTGGTGGGTTGAGGGGCTAATATTACAATGCTACAGTAATCAAAACAACGTGGCACTGGTGTACAGATAAGCAAAGTAATGGAACAGAATATAGAATCCAGAAATAAGACACACACATAAGGACAACGGCAATATATAATGTTGTATAGGAATCACACTAGACTGAGGGCAGCCTTTTCCAAAAATAGAGCTAGAAGAATTGGAAAGCCATATAAATAAATAACAATAGTTTGAATCCTACCTTTTATCATATACAAAAATCAACTCAAGATGTATCATAGACCTTCAGGTTAGCCTACAACTATAAAAGCTCTAGAAGGTAACATTTGTGACTTAGGGCTGGATAAAGAATCTCAAGCGACAATACCAAAAGCTTGATCCCTCAACAGGGAAAATGCTGAATTGGATTGCAACAGAAACCCGTTCACTCTGCCAAAGCCACTTTAAGACCAGACTTTCACAAAGGACCAAGTATATAAAGCACTCTTGACACTGGACCACGAGAAAAATGAACAACTTCCGTGAAAAAAAAAGGGGACCCAAATGTGAATATTCACGTCACCGAAGAAGCTATGTAGGTGACAAATAAGAGCCAATAACACGAAAGGATGTTCAACATCTGAAACATTGACTCAGTGAGGTAGCACTTCACACCTACTCCAAAATCAAAAGCAAACGCACTCCTGTGGAGTCCATGCTGACTCATAGCTACCCCTGTAGGTTTCCAAGACTGTACGTCCAGCCTTTCTTCCTCCAAGCTGCTGCAGGTTTCAAACTGCTGACTATACAGATTGCAGCCTAATGCTTTACCTCTACACCGCCAGGGTTCCCACGCCTACTAAGGTGACTAAAATCAAAGTGTTGGTGAGAATGGCGCGCAACTGGAATTCTCATACACTGCTGGGCTACTGCAGAAGTGTAACACAAATTTTCAGACAACAGCTTGGCAGTTTCTTTCTTTTTAAAAAAAATCATTTTATTAGGGGATCATACAACTCTTATCACAATCCATATATACATCAATTGTGTAAGGCACATTTGTACATTCATTGCCCTCATCATTCTCAAAACATTTGCTCTCCACTTAAGCCCCTGGCATCAGCTCCTCATTTTTCCCCCTCCCTCCATGCTCATCCCTCCCTCATGAATCCTTGATAATTTATAAATTATCATTTTGTCAGATCTTGCCCTGTCCAATGTCTCCTTACACCCACTTTCCTGTTGTCCATTCCCCAGGGAGGAGGTTATAATGTAGATCCCATTCTCCCTCCACTCTCCCAGTAGCGCCACTCTCACCACTGGTCCTGAAGGGATCATCTGTCCTGGATTCCCTGTGTTTCTAGTTCCTATCTGTACCAGTGTACATCTTCTGGTCCAGCCAGATTTGTAAGGTAGAATTGGGATCATGATAGTGGGGTGGGGGTGGGGAGAGTAAGCATTTAGGAACTAGAGGAAAGTTGTATGTTGCATCATTGCTGCACTGCACCCTGACTGGCTCGTCTCCTCCCCGCGACCCTTCTGTATGGGGATGTCCAATTGCTTACAGCTGGGCTTTGGGTCTCCACTCCGCAATCTCCCTTATTTACAATGATAGGATTTTTTGTTCTGATGATGCCTGATACCTGATCCTTTCAACACCTCGTGATCACACAGGCTGGTGTGCTTCTTCCATGTAGGCTCTGCTGCCTCTGAGCCAGATGGCTGCCTGTTTACCCCCAAGCCTTCAAGACCCCAGATGCCATATCCCTCAATAGCCGGGCACCATCAGCTCTCTTCACCACACCTGCCCATGCCCCTGCTTTGTCTTCAGCAATTGTGTCGGGAAGGTGAGTATCATGAAAGGCCAGTTTAATAGAACAAAATATTCTTGCATTGAGGGAGTACTTGAGTGGAGGCCCAATGTCCATCTGCTACCTTAATACTAAGGCTATACAGTACATATATGCACATACATTTATTTCCACATCCTCATATATAAATATATTTGATATGCACATGCCTTTATTTAGACCTCTATAAATGCCCTTTGCCTCCTAGCTCTTTCCTCTATTTCCTTTTACTTTCCTCTTGTCCCACTCTCATGTTCAGCCTTCATTTGGGTTTCATTAACTCCTCTCGGTTACATTAGCCTTGGTCACGCCCTACCAGGACTCCTACACCCTCCTCACCACCAATTTGGATCACTTGTTGTTCCCTTGTCCCTTGATTTGTCAATACCACTTCTTTCCCCCACCAGCTCCCCCAGCTTGGTAGTTTTTTACAAAGTGGAACACACTACTAATCCCATGATCTAGCCATTCCGTCCTGTGGCATTTCACCAAGAGAAAAGGGGCAGGGGTATATCCATAGAAGGAGCCATCCACAAATATCCATAGCGGCTTTGTCTGTAAGAGACAAAAACTGGGGGGGGGACCCCAAATACCTGTCAACTGATGAGTGAATGAATGGACAGTGGAAAGCTACTCAGTAGTAAAAAGAATGAAGCGTTATACACAACAACAGAGAGGAATCTTAAAATTAGTATGCTGAGGGAGTGAAACCAGACTGGAAGAAAAGAAAAGAAAGAGTATGTAATAAATATATATATATGATTCCATTTATAGGAAATTCTAGAAAATTCTAGAAAATGTCACCTAATGTACAGGGACAGATCAGTGATCACCTGGGGATGAGAAGGAGGGATGCAAAATGGAAGAAGGACGATGGATCTTGAGTGTTGTTGGGTTTTTATAGAAGTAGACATAGGGAAATCACAAATAACACACTTTCAATATTTTGGGTACATTTCCTGTCAATTATACCTCAGTAAAGCTGTTAAATAGGAGGAAAGAAAAAGGTCCTTAAATGTGGGGAAAATAATAACAGTGGCAGCAAGTGCTTAGCATGTCATTTGATTACACAAAACAATAACAAGCAAACCAAATCCACTGACCTCGAACTGATTTAGGCTCAGCCACCCTTCAGGACAGAACAGAGCTAGCCCTGTGAGTTTCAAGGTTGTGAATCTTTATAGGCGCACACTGCCTCCTCTTTCTCGTGCAGAGGGGCTGGTGGGTTAGAACCACTGACCTGTGATTAGTAACTCTCTGCTTAACGAAGGCTCCTTCTGTTCATCTTACTCGGTAATACTATTGGGAGAAAGACCAGTCTTTCTACACCTGTAGAGTTGCAGTCTTAGAAACCCACAGGGGAAGTTCTACTCTGACCCAGAGAGTAGCTATGAATTGGCATCACCTCGATGACAGTGAGTTTGGGTTTATATAATATTTGTAAAATATTATTATTGATGTGTCTTAGTAAAGCAATATTGTAGTTTTATCCTATTAGGTACAGATATGATTTTATTATTGTTTGTTTGAAAATTATATATGGCTAAAGAGTTATGTGAAAGTGTCCAATTGACAAGGGGTGGTCTGTGGTAACTATATAATCGTTTGTCAATTTGAGGATTAAGAGTGAAGTGGTAGAGTCTAATCTGTCATTCAAGATATAACTAATGAGGCCTTTGTGTGGGCATGGCCTTCTCCTGAGAATTCTGGGAACTCCTGTGTTTCCTCCTTGGAGGAGGGAGACATTTCCCTCTCTCTGCTCACTCCCTGAGAGACACTTCACTGACAAGACACAAGTCACTACACTGACAGATCCCATGCCCTGGGAACTGGTGGAGCCACATGGAGACCCCTGCCAGCACTGAGATACTTCTACCGCCACTGGATCCACAACACTTTGCACCACTGGCCTGTGATCTTCCTGCATTCGGCGTCATTGCATGTGTTTCATGGGTCTAAAGAGGCCTTTTAGGTTAGTATTGGACATATGGGCTAATATCAGACTGATGGATTTGATCTGGATTGGGCTGGAATGTTTTCTTAATGTATAGTTGCTCTTATATATGAACCTCTTTATTTACACATATGAGTCTCCCTGGATTTGTTTCTCTAGTCTACCCAGACTAACACAGTCAGCATCAACTCGATAGCAGTGAGTTTAGATTTATATAATATTATTATTGCCGTGTCTTAGTAAAGTGATATTGTGTGTTAGACACTATTGTAAGCACATTTGCATGAAGTAAATACTCATAACAAGCCTATGAGATCTTAAAATATCATTAAGCCCAACATTATATACTGCCTATAGTATACACACCTAAAAAGTATACCATAAAAGAAGTAAGAATACCCACCAAGGCAGTGAGTCGATTCCAACTCATAGCGACCCACAGGACAGAGAACAGCTTCTGAGGATTTCTGAGACTGACACTTTATGGGAGAAGAAATTCCTCATCCTTCCCCTTGGGAGGGACTGGTGGGTTTCAAACTGCTGACCTTGAGGCCAGCAACCCAATGTGTAATCCACTACGGTGCCTAGAACATTCTACACTCTCCTAGAAAACACATTTCTTGGTGCCACCAATAGAGACAAGGTCTGGGCCTAGGGACTTACTGAGTGTGCTGAGTCTAATGGGTCTGAACTCCAGGGCTGACTGAGTGTGCTGTTTTATCTTATACTCATCCCTACGTCACTATCATTACACACACACACACACACACACACACACACACACACACACAGCCTGGAACACCTCTGTAGTACAACCAATAATCTCTTTCCTCTTTTGAAAGGTCATCTGCCCTCATCCCTCCAGAAATCCTTCCCCAAATAAGCAGAAGGGGAAGCATGCATGATCTTTCTTCAACCAGCCCCCCCTCCCACAGGGGACCCATCATCACCCATCTACACACATTAAGTGCCCAGGGTTGGCAAGCCAGCTTCTCCCTACTATGGGACTAGGCCAATGTGTCTTCCTACACCCCAGAAATGGGTTTAGAACCTGCAGAGCAAAGGCATTAGACCTATTTGTACCTTTTTAAGGACTAGAGTGGTACCAACAAAGTGGTCCCTTAATGAGACCAGTTGTTTTGTGGGTATGGGTCCCCACAAGACCAGCAGAGCTAAACTAGCCTCTCTTGTCTTCAGGGGACATTGGGGGGAGGGGGAGTTATGGGGGAAAGCAGATTATCTCCTAAATCTTTGTCTTAGTTCTGTCTTGTTATCAGGTCATCAGGAATTTGGGGAGGATTACAGCGAATTGCTCACCCTCCAATCCCCCAAAGTTGAGCAGTTCTAATCTTCTGAGCAGAGACTAAGCTGGAGTGTTCTGCTCAGGGGGTGGTCTAGCTTTTCTTGGGCTGTCTGCCCTTGTGGGTTGCCAATGAGCCTCAAGCAAACACAATCTATTCAGTAGATGGAGCCTTGGACTAGGAATGGCTCCAATCCCAGGGAACGCTTCTGCACAAAAATGGTACCCCTAGCCCCAACACAAGGTCTCTGGGTGTTGACCCCAAAGTCACTCACCATTTATTCTAGTTAAAGGAGGGAGAAAGTAAGCAATAGTTGGCTAGTCAGCTCCCAGAATCACATACACCGTAGGGGCTGTGGTTCTCAACCTTCCTAATGCCACGACCCTTTCATACAATTCCTCACGTGCAGTGACCCCCCCAACCATAAAATTATTTTAGATGCTACTCCATCACTGTCATTTTGCTACTGTTAGGAATCAGGCAACCCCTGTGAAAGGGTCATTCAACTCCCAAAGGGGTCGCAACCCTAAGGTTGAGAACCACTGCCGTAGACGCAAAAGTACTCAAACTTTTTAAACAAGGGGCCAGTTCACTGTCCCTCAGACCCGTTGGAGGGACGGACTATAGTTTTAAAAAATATGAACAAATTCCTATGCACACTGCACATATCTTATTTTGAAGTAAAAAAACAAACAGGGCAAAAACACCTGGCGGGCGGGCGGGATAAATGTCCTGGGCGGGCCGCAGTTTGAGGATGCCTGTGGTAAAGCAAAAATGAACTGATGATTGCTAAGTAGTTCCCAGAGGTAGAATGCTAATCTTCTCAAAGGAATATATTTCTGCAGCAAATGGCACTCAAGATTAAAACAGTAGAGACATAAAGATGACATTCCTAATAAAAATGTTAAAGACCTATGGGAACCAGTATGACACTTCCTTAAACAAATGCAAATACCTTATGATCCTGCCATCTCTCGACTTGGTATATACCTTAAAGACCTAAGGAAGAAAACACGAACAGATACATACACACCCATGTTTATCACAGCACTTTCTATGATAGCAACAAGATGGAAACCATCAAAAACCCCGTCTGTGGAGGAATGGCTAAACAAACATACGCACACTGGAATATTATACATCCTTAAAAAAACAATGATGTCTCTGTCAGACACCTCATAAAATAACTGGACAAAATTGGAAAACATTATGCTCAGTAAAGTTAGTCAATCTCATAAAGATAAATATTTGATGACACCATTATTATAAAAGGGGACAAAGGTTATCACACCAAAGGAAAAGACAATGAAGGGGCCAGAGCTGGGGAAGAGGGGGAAAGGGGGACAGGGAGGTAAGGAGAGAGGGTGAGTGGGACAAGAAAAATGAAGAAGAATGACATACACGGGAGTTTCCTGGGACAGTGTCACTGCTTTGATGCGATGGGTGGTGCAGCTACATATAATGTTTTCCTGTGTATGTGTCATATTCCACAAATAAAAGGAGAGAAATAACAAAAATGAATAAAATGAAAATGAAAGAGAGAGAAAACAAGAAAGAGAAGGGTCACAGCAAAAAGTCCTTTAGATTCCTTGCCCATCAGATCTAAACACTGGGCTGAGTGCTTATAAAATGAAGACAAGTAAAATAGAAACTGATTTCAATTCTTTTGTGACATACGAGCTAGTTTCAAACAAACAACAACAACCAAAATTTTAATGACTGGAAGGTCATTCTTTACCATCATATTGCCTGCCACTCAGAAAGATTGTATATTTCACATGCGCATGCGCGCGCGCGCACACACACAGGCTCTCCGTCGGCAAATCCATCTTATTCCTTGGGATGACAGAGTTCACAACATTTAACCCTTCATTTCAAGAAGGCAGACGGTGCCCCCACCATCACTGCTAGAGAAGTGATCCCAGGACCCCGGCAAAGTCAAGAGTATTGGGAGGGAAATCGACGCCCATAGGCACATTAAGTGCTAATACTTACTGGGCGTTCCTAGGTGCCAGCCACGATGAAGCGCGCTTGCCAGGCATTAGCTCATCTACTCCTCACGCCAACCCTGTGTGGTGGGCACCAAGACCCAGAAAAGTTATGCTGAGAACTCAGAGAGCTGTGCACTCTTCCTCTGGTCAGCAACACTTCTTGGGAAGGCTGTTGGGGCAGACTGGCAGAAAGAAAGTGCCCATGAAACAGGGGGACTGAGAGTCGGGAAGAGCCAGCACAAGGGCACGAAAATGGTCCACCAGGAAGAGGGGGAACCCAAGGCAACAACTGTTCCACCTAGGAGCCGCTCAGACTTCTGAGAAATGGTCCCCTGCACTCCCTCAGAGACCAGGCTGGTTAGATAGGGAGCCCTGCAGGCTGACTCACCTCCTCACCCCAGGGGCAGAACGTGGTCTCTCAACCTCAAAACTCACCCCGGGACACAATAATTTCCCAACCAAAGAGTTGGAACATTCTGGGATGCATTTGCAGCATTGAAAGGTGCTGAAGAGCAGGCCAGGCAAGAGGGCAGTGAGCACGAAGTAATGATGAGGTGTGTGTGTGTGTGTGTGTGTGTGTGTGTGTGTGCTTTTATCCAATTAAGCCCAACAGTTCAAGTCCCCCTCGACATCCGGCCATGCTCTATTCACCAAGGGCAATACAAAAGCAGCAGAACAAATATATAGCTAGTCCTTGACATTGCCCGGGTGGTCCTGGCAGAAACATATGGGACCTTCTAGACCCCTAAGTTCCCAGCTGGCTGAGGGGGGGCGGGCAATTGTTGAGAAGCACTATCCTCTACCTGAGCTCATAGAAAATTCTCTGAATCCTGGGGGAGAGTACCACTCAAGTCATCCTAGTATCTGTGGTAAACACCTGTGGCCTGTCAGTTTCCCTGTCCTTTTGGTCCCTCACATGTCTCCCCTGCCTCCCTCCCTCCCCACCCCACTCCCCCCCGCCCCCGCCACTTCTAGGGCCTGTGTCCGGGGAGAAGGTTTTCACCATGAAATGCCCTCAGCTTGGGTGGCAGGACAGCCTGGCCACCCTTTGTGTCGTATCAATACATGCCTGGCTCGCTGTCTAGGCCAGCCACTTTGTGTCTCCCGGCGTGGAGACTGGAGTGTGCACCGAGCCACCCACACTCACTGACCTGGTCTTTTATGTGACATGCATTCGCCTTTCAATTATCCAGCCTTCGAAGGTCAGTCAGTGGCCGGGGAATAGAGAAAAAAAAAAGGAATCTTTTTCTCCCCTCTCTCCCCTGTGCTGCTGTGCCCTGCCCTCGTCCCCACCCCACCCCCACCCCTCTTCAAGGTCTAGCTCAAGCCTGAGTCCCTCCTGAAGCCCGCCCACCCTCTGGCTGCTGCTGACCTCAGAGGCCCAGCGCCTCTGGCCCCTGCTCCAAGGAGTACAATTAGCACCTGGCCAGCTACTGACCAGGCTGCTGGTCCTCGCCTCTGATTGTTCCAATGCCTTAGTCATCGCTCCCCCACAGGGCCTGGCTCTGCTGGGGCACATAGTAGGCGTTAATAAATGTTGGTGGAATTGAAACTCGGCATTCCTGGTGGGGTTCGACCCCTCATACGCACCCCAACCAATAGCTCCTTAGCAACCAGTGCTGGGGCCCAAGCGCCCAGCCACGGACTATTACAGGCCCCGAGAGGCTCTGCCACCAGAGTGTAATAGACAGGCTGGTGTTGATGAGAACAGGCCCTGACCCCTACAAGGGTCTAGGTACCTCAGATGAGATTCCATCTTCCCTGCAAAATAGACTTGCAGTCCATGCGTCACAAAGGGGAGAAACTGGCGGCGAAGCCAGAAACCTCTTTGTAGCTTCGAATCCAGGCAAGTGAGGCTTCATCCAGAGTTGAGAAGGCTCATCCGAGAACTCCAGGAGGCTGTGGGGCCACGCAGGCAGGGGGTGACCACAGGGAAGCTATAGAGGTGCTTGTTGGGGACCTTAACTCATTCCAACAAACCACACCCAGAATGTTTACAAGCTGCAGGGACCTGGTCACCCTGTCCCTCTACTTGCCCTATCTCCCAGAAGCCAGTCCAGCTCCTTGGGCAAGGAGAAGCCCCAAGTCTGGGTGCCTGGCTCCCAGCACTGTCTCAGAGATCCAAGCCTGGCTTTGGGTTAGGGTTCTTTATCACTCTCCCTGGCCCCTTCTCACGCTGCCATCCCCTAGGTCCAGCCCACACAAGAAGAGGCGCAAAATCAATTCATGTGTTTTCTATCTTCATCCTTGGCCTCCCCACCTCATCCACTCGGCTTGATGCTTACTACTGGAACAGACTTACAAAATGCTTGCAAAGTTGAATGGAAGCTGATTTTAGACTGCGTGCAATATCGCAATGTTAGTTCATGCTAACTATCAGGCACATGCTGTCCTACGCACGGTGTTAGCAGGTGGGTTGCTAACCATAAAGTCAGTAGTTCAAAACCACCAGCCACTCCCTCAAACAGTCTGGGAAACTCACAGGGCCAGTTCTACCGGGTCCTTTAGGGTCACGTTGAGTCAGCATCGACTCAATGACAGTTTTGTGTGTGTGTGTGTGTTGGTTGATTTATGATGGTGTAGTGGGCTACACACTGGTCAGCACTTCAAACCCATCAGTGACTCCGAGGGAAAAAGATGAGGCTTTCTGCTCCTGTTAACATTTCAGTTCTGCCCTGCCCTTTGACTCGCTGTGAGTCGGAAGTGAATACGGATGAGCCTATTGGTGCTGCTTTCAGGTGAGTACTGACCAGCTAACCTCAAGGTAGGCAGTTCAACCCATGAAGCAGTTCCAAGGGAGAAACATGAGGCTGCCTGCTCCCAAAGATTTGCAGCCTCACTAACCCTGTCTCTACAGGGTTTTGGAATCAACTCGATAGCAGTGCGATTTTGGGTTGTATGGATGGATGCCTGTGACCCTCATCACAGTCTTAGGAAGGAGGTCTCGCTTGATAGATGAAGAAAGTGAAGCATGCAATTAATTGTCTGTGATAACACAGCTACTAAATCAAAGAGCTGGAGTGAAACACACACACGGCTAGTTCTGGAGGCAAAGTGAGAAAATTGGTCGTGGGGGTGGGGTAGCTGGGGGTGGGAGTGGGAGTGGGGGAGGACCAAGGCCAAGTGTAGGAGCAGGGCTTTCCCTGGGAAAGTGAGTGCTCCAGCCAGCTTTGAGCTGGGCCCCTCTGGAAGAAGAGTCTTGAATTAGGGGGAGGGAGGGTCTCATGCTTTGGGGGGCAGCTCATCAATCAGGACTATGAGTGACAGATTCCTCCCCCTAGCCTCACTTTTGCTCCCAATACATGACAGTGGGGACAGAAGCCACTGTGTCAGCAGTTATAGCTGGCCAAGAGGAGAGTAGGGTTTGGGTCTCCAGCTTGCCCAGGGGTGGGCCTCAGTCCCTTCGAAACCAACCTTCGAAACCAACCACCCAGCAAATAAAATACAGTGCAGTAGTGGGAGGAATGCCAGACATAGTTGCAAACAAGCCGCTCCTTCGGTTCACAGCTGGCTGAAAACAGCAACGTGGAGTTTGTTCCACACCCCCATCCCACCCCCACTCCACGTCGCCCCATGCTGTGAACCCAGTCAGCGCTGGAGACCCCCACTAGTCAAGGCAGCCTCTCTTTCCCACCCCCTCCCCCGACACAAGCTAAGGTCAGAGGTCCTTCCCGCCACGCCGCGGCGGCGCATCTGCACTGAGCCCACGGAATGAATGGTTGAGAAAGCACGTTGTTACCAGCGAAACCCCGTGCATCTAGCTACCCAGAGGAGGGAGCTGCATTCTTGCTAGGCATACGTGTTCCCCGGGCATTTTCAGTGCCAGAGTGTGCTGTCTCCCCAAGGGGAGAGCCGGCTCTTTCTCTCCATTACCCACTCTGGGCCTGGCCCTGAGGCTCGGGGTCAGCGCACCGGAGCAAAGCCCCAATGGGCGTGGCTGGCCAGCTGTTGAGGGCCCCCAGCCGAGCAGCAGTGGCTGGGGCCCTCAGGGCAGTGACCTCACTTCCGCTTCTACCTCCCCAGCACCCCTCCCGTTTGAGGCCCTAACAGGCCAAAATCGAGAAGTCCAAGGTTAACTGTTCCTCCCCACTTTAAGAGCTAATTAAAATGATTAGCTACAATGAACTGTCAAATATTAACCCCAAGAAGCTGCAGGACCAGACAGGCCTCTATCGGGCAGAGGGATGAGGGGCAGGAATCAAACGGCCATCGAATCAAATCCGTCCGCTAAGGTGCGATGAGCAGGGGGTGAGGTAGCGCCGTCCCCACCCCAGGCCCGACCCCGGAGCCTCGAGGGGCCGAAGAGCCAAGGGGTCAGGAGGTGACTCTGGTCAGAGAAGCCAGATCCCCAACCCCCCACCCCACCCCACCCCCGCCCAGGGCCGGGAGGAAAGGGCAGCAGGGGTAGGGTGTGGTTGAGCGGTTCTGGGCTGCGCAGTCCCCTGAAAACCAGGCGTTGACGGCAGGGGACCCCAGGGCCCTGCGGCTGAGGAGTCCCCTGGGCGACAGAAGGGAGGGAACCGAGAGGCCTGAGGGGGACTCTGGGAGAGCGGGAACGCCAGAGCGGGAAAGCTGGCGGCTGGCTCACCCGAAACTCCGGCCCCTGCCAAGAGGTCTCTATTTTGGCGATCCAGCGATCCAAGTCATAAGGCTTTCTTTTCCCCCCCCTTTTTATTTTTTTTTAAATTTAAAATTTTTAACTCCCAAGCGCCTGACCCCGAAACCCCTACTTCGTCACAGCCCAGCCCAGGCGCCTGCCCTCGTCTCGTGCACCGAACTTCTGAGGGTCGCGGTAACCCTCGAGCAAGGCGTCGCAGAAAACGGGCTGCCGGGGAACGCGGGGCAACTTTACCAAACTCGCGTCAGGAAAGCAAATCCACTTCTGACGCCGGGCTAAGGCGGCCCCAGTGCGGGCTGTCGCCACCGCGTCACCCCCACCCC
>NW_022110581.1:207884-270946 GCF_000313985.2 Echinops telfairi
GCCCCCGCACCACGCCTTGAGGTTCTGGAAAGCCAAGTCCAGCCCCTCGGCCTGGGAACCCACGTGCTGAATGCCCTGGCCCAGGTTCCTAGGCGTCTGCAGAGTGCCCACCTGCCTGGAGGGCGTGCAGCGGGGAGAGAGGGGGGCAGACCACGATGCCCAGGGGAAACAATTGGGAATAATTTGTCAAGCCTGCAGGGTCCTAGGTCTAATAAGCTATGTGATTGATTAGGGTGACTGGAGAGGTTAGGGGATGTCCTAGGAAGTTGGACTTAAGGCCCTAAACTAAGGGGGTGGGCAAAACCGGAGGCTGTGGATGTGCAGAGGGCAGGGGAGGGGCAGGAGGCCCGGGGCGAGGGGTTGTCGACAGCAGGTGCAAAGGGAGTGGGAGTCGCTGGCGTTTGCGGAGCGCAGATGGAAACACTAGCGTCCCGCCATCTTCGCAAGTCTTGCTAAGCTTGCGTCCTGCGCCGCTCCTTGCTGCACTTTCCCCCAGACTCTCGTGAGCTTTCTCTGGAGCAGCGTCTCGCCAGATCACTCGTTGCTATGGCGTCCATTTTGACTCATAGCGACCCTATAGGGAAGGTAGAACTGTTCCTGTGGGTTTCAGAGACCGTAACTACGGGAGTAGAAAACTTCGTCTTTCTTTCCAGGAAAGGTTAGCGGTTTCAAACAGCTACCTGTGCGGTGGGTTAGCGGTGCGAAACTCAGACGAACTCTCACTAGCCTCCCCTCCAAGGAGCATTTGGGCTGTACGACTTCCAACACAGCTATGTTTGTTCTTCTGACAGCCCACGGTACTTTCCATCCTCTTCGCCCTGTGAGGCAGTTCTACTTTGTTTTATAGGGTGCCGCCGAGTTCCAATCAACAGCCAGCAATGGTTGTTTTATGGCTCTATTAAGGAGGCCTGATGGCACAGTGATAGCTCTGGGCTGCTAACTGAAAAGGCAGCGGTTAGAACGGACCAGCAGCTCTGCGAGAGAGCAGTGTGGCAGCTTGCTTCCCTTAAGATTTACAGCTTTGGAAACCGTACACGTGTGATTCTACTCTGCACCATAAGGGAGCTTTGAGTCAGGACCCACCCCATGGCGACAGGTTGGTTTCTTTTTGTTTAAGTCTGGGGTAGGGGGTCCAACCAGGCCTCAGCCCTAGCATCTCCTTGGCAGAAAGGGCCTTGTGGGGAAGAGGGTCCTCACTCTGTGGGGCAGGGATGGGTAAAGGGCCTGAGGTTTGGGGGACCTGTTTGGCTCCCAGTGACTGTCTATTTCCCCAACCCTGGGAAAGGCTGGTCCCCATGCAGGCCTGGGGGATGTAGGGTCATGGCAGACAAGGCAGCCAAAATTTCCATCCAGGCTTCCAGGGGAAGGAAGACCTAGTGACTAGACTGGAGATGCTGGCCTGTGAGACCTTCTGGCTACCTCCAGCCATGTCCCTGAACCAAGTTCCTCTTTCTTTCTTAGACAAACAGGCACACTTTCTACTCCGAGGGCATTCTGGCTTCAGGAGACCCCTGACTCCCTGCTCTGCTCATCTCCTATCTGTAATACTCCCCTTCAACATTGTGGTGGGTTACAGACTGCTCCAAGCCTCCTTGACCCTGACCTCAAAATTTGCTGATGGACACACGCACACGCACACGCATGTTCAGTGGTCTTTAACTTCAGACAGATGGGCACCACTTCAACTCTCTGGGCCTCGATTTCTCTCCTTATGACCTAGAGATGGTAACAACCTCCCTCACGAGGACGGGACAGAAGGACAGAACAGAATGAGCTAGGCAGGGTCTAGGACAGCTCAGGTACCTCGTACAGCCCTCAAACAGTGCTCTCTGTCTGCGTCCTCACTGTGAGGGTCTACCCTCAACTCTCTTGGAGGTCTACCTCCTGAGAAAGACAGGGAGAGGAGCTGACACTGCACCTGTCTGTTCCTGATAGCTGGTACTGAGGCCTGCCAATGACCTAGAACCCATGGCTTGTGGGAATCCCAAATTCCCTCTTAGACCAGAACGCCAGGAACTGGGAGGCACAGCTAAAAATAGGCCCCACTTTTCTCGCTTTGGAGCTGCATGGGTCATGGGCTCGGGTCCCTGTGGCCCTCCTGTCTCCTCAGCCACTCCACATCCATTCAATAAGCCAGCTGGTCCACATCCTACCCCCATCCTGGCTTGGCTCCCTGCTCCTCCACCTACTTATTGGGAAGCCCCAGCCAGGTGGAGCCTGCCAGACTGAGCTCACCACTCTCCTGGTGACAGCCATGCCATCTCTGCCAGTGGCGCATCCTCTGACTTGGCAAGAATCCCCCTTCTCGAGTTGTCCCTGGATGCCCAGATGCACCACCCAGCATTGCAGACCTCCCGGCCTCCCCTGCCAGACGCCCTTCTTCCTCACTCTTGGGCTTGGTCCTCTCAGGCCTCCAAGATGCGTGGTCTCTAGGGGACCACCTCCATATGCTGCACTCTTTAGGCAGCCCTTCCGTTGGGGCTTCTTTCAGAGCCCCTCTTTGTCTCTCTTTTTAAAATAGCCCATGATCCTTCACACGTGACCCTCATTCTTGGGCGACAAGGCGACTGATTGCTATCCCCCACACTTACCCATTTGGCCTCAATACATTCTATTCAAACCTGTGGCCAGAACAAGATACCACAAGTCCAGAGCTTCCACGACAGGCACATATCAGAAAAATGGTCTCAAAAACAAACAAACAAAAAGTTGTCTCAAGATGAAACTGTGGGAGCGAGAAGCATAGTTAAAAGATGAGAGAAAAGGTTGGGTTCAGAAGGAATCCCCCCACCTCCACCCCAGCGCACTGCGGCTGACAAGCCCCTTGTAATTTTCTCTGTGAAGCAGGCAATGCTCCTTTGCAGATGTGTTCAAGAACTCCAGATTTGCATCTGTTAAGTATAAGAGACGAACCCCTAGATTGTCAAATACAGGGACAGGGGCGGGGGTGGGAGGTAGGAGATGGGGAAAGGCATCTCTAAGTCCAGGGCTGAGGCTGGGCAGCAAAAGGAGGGTTTGTTCTCAGAAGCTTGTTGGGTGGTTACCACACAGAACTCCCTGGGCAAGGCTGGAGGGACTGCAGAGTTCTCCTGACAGGAGAGCCCCGGGCCCAGCTCCCACTAGAAGTGAGGCTGTGAAGTTAGGAGTGCCGAGTGAGCAATTTTTCAGGTCATGACTTTCATCTGGTCAGTGACCTTCCTGGCTGAGGAGCATAGAACTTGACCGCCACCGAGTCACTTCTGACTCATAGCGACCTTCCAGGACAAAGTAGAACTGCCCCTGTGGGTTTCTGAGGCTATATCTTTTGGGGAGTAGAAAACCTCATCTTTCTCCTGGGAGGTGGCTGGTGAGTTTTAACTGTTGACCTTATGGTTAGCAGCCCTAAGGCATAATCCACTACACCCCCAGGGCTCCTGCTCTGTTAATTCTCATTAATACATACATACATACATATAAGCCTCAAGCTTGGGAGAGGGTCCGTGAAAAAGATGAAGGCCCTCAACGTGATGGATTGACACAGTGGCTGTAACAATGGGCTCCGACACAACACTTGTGAGGCTGGCACAGGACCGGGCAGTGTTTCCTGCTGTTGTGCATAGAGTCGCTATGTGTCAAAACTGACTTGATGGCACCCAACATCTATGGTGATATATATGTATATGTATATATATATTTTTTTTCCTTGATGTCCATAGGAGGCCTGGTGATTGAGTTGCTGTGTGCTGGGCTGCTAATCATAGGGTCAGACATTCAAAACCACCAGCCACTCCACAGAAGACAGATGGGATTTTGTACTCCTTCAGAGTTACAGCCAAAAAAAAAAAAAAGAATTACAGAGAGGCACTTCCACCCTGTCCTATAGGTTTGCTAGGAGTCAGCATCTCATTGATGGCAGTGAGTTTTTCGTTTGTGTGTATGTGTGTGCATTTTCTTATCTGTAGGCCCTGGCTGAGTGGGGCCATGAGAGTCCCCGGGAAATCGTCACATTTTACTTCTTGAGGGGGCTGGAGAACAGCACAGGAAGGCTCACTGGAGGAAGAAGACTGAATGGTGCATGGTCAGTCCTGGGCCCAGTGACTGCTGGGCAGACACAGCCGGAGAGTGAACCTGGTACTTAGAAAACTGGCTGGTTGGTGGGAGAGAGAGAGTGTTGCGGGTAAGGACTCAAACCTGTGCTTCATTAAAAAACAGTAAGGAAGAGTGGCTTTGGATAGAGTTCAGCAAGCAATGGCAGGCCCCCAGCAGTCTCAGATCCCACTGGCCTGAAGTGGCACTCAGCCAGGCAAAATCCCTGGGAACAGGGCAGTGGGGCTAATGTCTGGTCCTTCCAGGCCACCATCCAATGGAGCCTGAGTTAACCCCTCAGCACTCAGCTTCCACTGGCCTAACACCTCCCTTACTTAGGTGGCAAGGGGCAGCAACTTCACTGTGTCCCACAGCCCCATGGAGATTCCAAAAGAGCTATTAACTGCTTGCCCGCTGCTGCTCGGAATGGGGAGCAGAGGGCTGGCCATCATCAGAAGCACCAGTGCAGGTGTACCAGGTTGCTGGATGAAGAGGCCGTGCTGGAGGGGCCACCAAGTGCTTGCTGTAGGTCCTTAAGTGTGTGAAGATGGGGGCGGGAGGGCGGGGGACGAAGACAGAGGACACATGCAGCAATCCAGCTGGGACTCCCTCCTCGGCTCATGTTGTGTGGGGCTCTCCTAGGGACAATGTCAACAGCACCCTTGGAGTTGTCCAGGACAGTGCCCTGAGACCTGAGAGATTTGGGGGAGAGTCTCTGGAGGGGGTGGGGATAACAGTGGAGGCCCAGGCCTAACCCCAGAGCCCAAGGACTAAGGCTGAGGTTCCGCCTCAGGGCACCCCTGACCCGAGGAGGTTCGCTCAAGGCAGCAGATGATGCCCATTCTGCCCAGCCACAGAGCATGGGCCAAGCCCAGTGGGCCAAGTCCCCGTGGGGCAGGGGTTTGAGGGGCATTGTTGTTGTTGTTGTTGTTGTTGGGGAATGGAGGAAAATGCAGCATTTCATGTCTATAAAGGTGCAGCATGAGTCATTTCGTGGAATGTCTAGGCCCCTTCTCTGGCAGCAACCAAACTTTCCAACCCTCTTTTGAGGAAGCCATCCAACTCGGCTGCTTTGGCCTCTGTGTGAGCGAGTGTGAGAGTGTGCGTGTGGGGCTGGCAGCAGGCGGGGTGGGGGAGATGTGCTCTCTGTCAGGCCCGTGTGAGCCCACATGGACGTGTGTGCCCACTCGTGTCCAGGGAGGCCTAAGTCGTGGATGTAACCTGTCCCCTCCAGCGTGCGTGTGTCCTTGCCGAGGGCATGGGCGTGTGTGTGTCTCTCCAAGGCCGCATGGTATGTGAGCCTGTGAGTCCGAGGTTGTCTACGTGTACTTTTCTTTTCCTCATGGCTGCCAAATTATCTTCCCATCTCTCCCCTCACCACGTGAAGTCCTGGCTGAGAAATGCTAGGAGTCCAGAGGAGACCTGCTGGGGAGAAGGGAGAGGCTGGAGTTTAGAAACTGAAGCAACTCCACTCCGCTCAGCGAGATCAGTGTCAGCCAAGGATGAAACTGAAACCGAGGCGGCAGCAGCTCCTCCAGGGAAAGCACCAGCACCCTGGGATCGGCTGGGGCTGCGAGGTTCCTTCATTTCCCCGCCCCCTCTGCAGGCAGTGCGTTTAGTCAGCCTGAAAATTCCCATCCCTACAGCCCAGACTTGAGGCTAGAGGCTAGAGCAGTGGGTGGGGTGGGGGCTGTTTCGGGGGCAGCTAGAACTTGGCTGAGGCTAGCGTGAGATCCCATTAGCTCTCATTATCACATTAACACAAATGAGTATATCAGATCCACTCCAGGTCACCTAGCCAGGCACACCAGGCCAGAGGGGTAGCTCCTGGGCGGCCCAGGGCCTGCTTCTGAGAAGTCAGCACCAGGGCATCAAGCAAGGGGACAGGCTGAGGCCTGTGGGGCAGTTTGGGGACAGAAAGGGAGGGGGGCCCATTGGATCCTTGTGCTGTAGGAGGAGACACCTTGGAGAGAGGGTGAATAGCAAGGCGGGGCTTTCCAGGAATAGTCAGGCACGGCCCCGGGAGGAAGGAGGCCCCAGGCTGGGCTCTGAGGTTTGGGCAGGAGACGGCTGGTATTTCTCCTGGCACGCAGCAAAACTGGGGAGTGCTTAGGATCCCTTGGGGTTGGGGTTTAGATGAGTTTCTCCCCTTTCCTTTTCTCTATGGGAAAAAAAAATCTCTAGATAGCATTCTCAGATGGCTTTGGGCACCCTGAAAGCAGGAGTTGTTGGGATGGCTATCTAAGGAAAAGAGTGCCTGGAGTATTAGCCCAAAACACAGCTTTTCTTTCTGGGTTTCAAGAAAAGTGCCACAGAGGAGAGTAAAAGGAAATAGAGGAAAGAACTAGGAGGCAAAGGGCATGTATAGAGCTCTGAATACAGGCATGTACACATGTAAATAAATTTACATATGATGAAGGAGAAAGAGATCTATGTGCATATATTTATGGGTTTAATATTAAGGTAGCAGAGTGACATTGGGCCTCCACTCAAGGACTCCCTTAATGCAACAATACTTTATTCTACTAAACTGGCATTCCATGATGCTCACCTTCCTGACATGATCGCTGAAGACAGAGCGGGTGTGCATAAGCAAATGCGGTGAGGAAAGCTGATGGTGCCCGGCTAGCAAAAGATACAGCACCTGGGGTCTTAAAGGCTTGAAGATAAACAAGCGGCCATCTAGCTGAGAAGCAACAAAGCCCACATTGAAGAAGCACACCAGCCTGTGTGATCACGGGATGTCGACGGCATCAGGTATCAGGCATCAAAGAATAAAAAAAATCATATCATTGTGAATGATGGGGAGTGTGGAGTGGGGACCCAAAGCCAATCTGTAGGCAACTGGACATCCCCTTACAGAAGGATCACAGGGAGGAGATGAGCCAGTCAGGGTGCAGTGTAGCAACGATTAAACATACAACTTTCCTCTAGTTCTTAAATGCTTTCTCCCCACCCCTCCCCACTCCCACTATCATGATCCCAATTCTAACTTACAAATCCGGCTAGATCAGAGAATGTACACTGGTAGAGATAGGAACTAGAAACACAGGGAATCCAGGACAGATGAAGCCCTCAGGACCAGTGGTGAGAGTGGCGTTACTGGGAGGGTGGAGGGAAGGTGGGGGTAGAAAGGGGGAACCAATCACAAGGATCTACATATAACCCCCTCCCTGGGGGGTGGACAACACAAAAGTGGGTGAAGGGAGACATCGGACAAGTGTAAGACATGACAAAATAGTAATAATTTATAAATTATCAAGGGTTTGTGAGGGGGGGTGGGAGTGGGAGGGAGAGGGGAAAAATGAGAATCTGATACCAAAGGCTCAAGTAGAAAGCAAATGTTTTGAGAATGATGATGGCAACAAATATACAAATGTGCATGACACAATGGATGTATGTACGAATTGTAATAAGAGCTGTACAAGCCCCCAATAAAATGATTAAAAAAAGAAGAAAAAAGGTGTCACGCTGTCGCCTCTGGAAAGGGTACAGTTACAGCCCCCAACATTGTTTGCTTGTTTCTTTACCTTTCTTTCAGCTCGAAAGTATCTGCTGGCCACACATGGTGGCCTGTCCAGTGCTTCATTTGTGCCTCCTACTTCGTTGTATAGCGCTTGAGGTTTTAAAAGCTGGCAAGTGGCCATCCAAGGTACCACAATTGGTTTCTAGTCACCTGGAGCAATGAAGGAACAAGGAGAGTCAGGGATAGAAGGAAGATTTGGCATGCTCGGCTAAATACCTTCTGTGCCATGAGACCAGAAGAAGTGAATGGTGCCCAACTACCATAACTGAACCTTTTGAGCCAAGATTCCATAGAATTCTGTTCAAAAGTGGGGGAGGATACAGAGGAGAATTTCAAAATCTCCAGGACTCCAGATGTCCTGAAGCCTTGAAAGTTGGATGAGTCCCTGAAATTATTGCCCCGAGCTACTTGCTATAATCTTTAAACCTTTAAACAAAGATGATCCATTCCCCGAAGTCTTCTTAAAACCAAACAACACTTTAGCTCAACTAGTAAAACAACAGCTTAGCTCTAGTTTTTTTTCTTTCTTAAAGTTTGCCTGGAGCATTGTACTCTTTTAAGGACAACAGAAAAGTGGGGGAAGGGAGACGTCGGACAGTGTAAGATATGACAAAATAATCATTTATAAATTATCAAGGATGCATGAGGGATGGGGGAGCGGGGAAGGAGGGGAAAAATGGGGAGCTGATGCCAGGGGCTTATGTGGAGAGCAAATGTTTGAGAATGATGAGGGCAATGAATGTACAAATGTGCTTTACACAATTGGTGTATGTATGGATTGTGATAAGAGTTGTATGAGCCCCCAATAAAATGATTAAAAAAAAGAACGATCTCTATGGAATCAAATTGACAACAGAAACTTGAAAATAGGTAAGAACCTGAGGGAGAGGCAAAACTCAGAAAATAAGCATAGAATGGTTGTACAACTCAGAGAATATAATCGATGTCACTGAAGAGTACCAAGGCAAATAAAAAATATATTGCTACAAATTTAGAGAAACCTTTATTAATCAAAAATACCCAAATGTGAAGCTCTCGCCTCTTGGCCATTGCCCTCCACCTCTGTCTGCATGCTTCTGCAGATAGTTTTCATTTCTTGAATCCTTATCTGAAGAGTCTGTACTCTTTGATTTACGTCAAAACGGCAGTTCTTTGGCATTCACCCTGGACTCAAATCATGTTCTTGGAGTTTGGGGGACAAAAGAAGTCTGAAGGGACAAGATCAGGGCTGTTAGGTGGATGGGACAAGGTTTCTCAACGAAATTCTTGTAGGATAGCCCTCTGATAGGCTCCCTCAGAGAAGGAGCATTGTCATGAAGGAAAAAAACAATCCTAGCTGGTGAATCTCACTAGTGCAATTTTTCATTTTCTTAAAGCTTTTCCATGCTAAGTCGCTGTAATCATCCTGTGTCCCTCAGGAACACCCTTTGTGACCCTCCCCTACAGTTCTCCATAGCCATCTGAGCTGACTGCCCTGCCTGGACTTGAACTAGAAAGCCACTCTTGTAATTCAATTTTGGAACTTTGGGGGGGGCTGGGGGTGGGGAGGCACCCTCATGGAACTAAGACAAGTGTGTTCGTTCAAGAACTTACCACAGCCATCTGCTGACTGTAGAGACATATTTAAACATGCCTTGTTTGGCATAAATCCATGCATGTATGAACACAGACCCTAATAGCAATGCTCAAACCTCATACATGTAGAAACTGCTGGACTGGCATATAGCGCACATTGTATATGTTCAACAACAGGAAATTTAAAATTGTAAAAGCCACAAAGGGCTCAGTTTTACTCTGGCCCAGATGGGGGCCCCATGAGTCTTTATTTTTAAATCATTTTATTGGGGGCTCATACAATTCTTATCACATTCCATTCATACATCCATTGTGTCAAGCACACTTGTACACCTGTTGCCATCATCATTCTCAAAACATTTGCTTTCTACGGCCCCATGAGTCTTTAATGACTTGACAGCAACTGGTTTATTGAGATATGAAACATTCAGTCTGTTCCCAAACGCAGGGCCCCCATCGAGTCGATTCCATACATTTACCTTCCTAAGGGAACAAACTAACAGACAAACAAGATATAAAACAACCCAATAGTTCCACTTATGTGTGCCAATCGACGTTTTCCTTCTCAAGAAAACTTGGCAACATTTCCAGAAAATGCTAACGCCGGTTATCACGGCTGGTGAGATTATGGGAACATTTCTTTCTTTCAGCATATCTGCAGTGCGAATTTGTCTTCCGCAGTCAATTCGTAGCACTTGCAGGAGAATTTTTTTTAAAAAAAGGAAAGGAAAGGGGCGCATGCATTTTGTTGTTCATCAGGGGCTGGCCATAAGTTATTTTGGACACTGCCCCATACTCTTTGTCCTTGAAGCAGTCACCGCAGAACGCAGAACCCTGAACCACCACGGGGTCAGCAGCACCCCGCCTCCAGTTCCGGGCCTGCAAGGCGGTCTAGGAGGCCAAGGTTGCAAGTTTGAGCCCCACGTGGGCCTCTTTTTTGCCATTTTTTTTTAAAGAGCTCCAGAAGATAGGGTGGACACCCGGGGGACCCAGAAATCTTCTCCCTAGATGCTCACCTAGGCCCAACCCCGGCCTCTGTCAGTGTCCCTGACTGCGCTCCTAGTCTCAGGAGAGCCGCGCCAGTGAGGGAAACCCACCCCCAATGCCTTAGCCAGGAATCCGCATTTCCAGTCTACTGCCGCAGGGCAAGAGCGCCATCCCCGGAGAGAAAAGCCGGCCCAGAAACCACAATTCCTTTGCTGACGTTAAGGACAGGACAGTACAGTACAGAGCTCTGCGGGGGGCCTGAGTGGTGGCCCCAGGCGCTTTGAAGTACTGCGTGCAAGCAAACATGTCCCCTGCTCCTGGGCTCCTGGGATTTCTCACCCTCCCCCAATGCCTTGCCCCTCTTTCTGAGCTCTGGAATTTCGCCAGTGCCCAGACATCATATAGGACTCAGTGCCCCCCACCCAAGCGGGGCGCCATCAACAGGCAGCCGTCGGGGAGGGGAGCCTACTGAGCCTACGGCGCCATCTCTTTGCCCCCCACCTGCCCAGTCCTGAAAGCGGGACTTGCCACTCCTGCTCTGGGTGGGTGGGTGGGAGCCTTGATTCGGGGAAGGATGAACTCACACCCAAGCCAAATCTGCTGACTCATGAGAATCCTCCCCACCCCCCTCAGGCACAGCCCTCCAACTCCCGGCTCTTTCTCTCTCGGGTCGGCTCTGGGAGGGAAGTGGTGGAGCGGGTCCCGTGGAGGCCCCCTTGTGCTTCTCTTCCAGTCCTCGGGCATGCCTGGGAGAGAGGCAACTGCCTGCTTGTCCCTTGGTCCAAAGTTCTCCCGAAGTGGCGGTTGTTAGTTGTCGTCATGGCGACCCTAAGTGTACTGAACGGAACTGCTCCACGGAATTTTCAAGGCTGTGTCCTCTAGGCAAAAAGATCGCCAGGTCTCTCCTCTGTGGTGTCTCTGGGTAGGTTTGAACTGCTAACCTTGGGGCTAAACCACGTATACCACGCTGGGATTCATGTCACTAAGGAAGCCGCTTTCACCAAAGGAGCACCTGCGGAGGGTTTGTCATCTGGGGAATGTCATCTGCCCTCCAGACCTCAGGACTGGCTGGGGAGTTTAACAAGAAGCTGAGAGTGCTTCTCTGGAACCATTTACACATGGCCCGGTGTGCGATGGCTGCGCTGGGCTGCCCTTGGTCTCTTGCATCAAGCCCCAGTGGTATCTGAGTGGTCTCTGTGGCCCCTCCTCCTGGGGCTGGTCTAGGCTGTGCTGAGGCAATTTTACAGCTAAATATACCCAGTTCTCACCACTTACCTCCGTGAAACTCCACCCCACCCACTGCCATGGAGTCGTTGTCCAATCGAAACAACCCTATAGGGCAGGGTGAAGCTGCCCTTGAGGGTTTCCCAGACTGTAACTCATTTTAGGAGTGGAAAGCCCCATCCTCCCAAGGAGCAGCTGACTGGTGATTTCAAACTGCTGACCTTGCAGATAGTAGGCCAACTCTTAATCACGAGGCCACCAGAGCTCCAGTCACCGCCCCCCCCCACCATTATGTCAGGAATATGGAGAGAAGAGAGGAGAGACTTGTCTCACCACCAGCAATGGCTTCAAAAATTCATATCATCAGGTAGCTGAGGGCCTTGACTCAAGCCAGGTCCTGCAAGACTTCTGCCGGCCTCCTCAGAAGCATCGGAGGGTGTCTTTCCCTCCAGAGGGGGGATGCTCCCTTGGCAACCTTTCCCACCAGGGCAGCATGGTGCAGGCTTGTCTTTCTTTCAGACAGGGCTGGTTGCAGTTTGCAAGCTTTCTCTGCTCTCTTGTCACTGCCCTCTGGGGTAGGACTGTGCCAAGGCCATGGTCAATATGGAAATGGCCAGCAAGTAGGGCAAGAGGGCCTTGGGCTTATATGACACGTGGAAGTTTTCTGAACTTACACTGTGGCATTCAGCTGAGCGTTCACTGCCTTGGGTCATGGTCTCGGTGTCCATCAGCTCTGTAGGATGTCTTTGCTGGGGACTAATAATGGGCTCAGGAGTAGGAACCATCGTGAGGATGGTGCAGGACCAGACAGTGTTTTATCCTATTGTGCCTAGGGTTGCGATGGGTCTGAAATGACTCAATGGCACCTAACAACCATTAAATACTAATCCGAACTCACTGTCATTGAGGAGATTCAGCAACCCTATAGGACAGAGTTGAACTGCTCCTGTAGGCTTCCAAGGCTGTTAATCTTTTCCTTGGGTTAGCAACCAAATTTGAAATCCGCTATGCTCCTAGGGCTCCTCTGTTGGGAACTGAGAGTCACAAAATGGATGTATCGAGTCTGCGGTTGAAGACATTGTAGGTTTGAAGAGAACCTTCTAGGGGGAAACGGGTCACCACTTTTTCTCGGGCCCAGTTTTGAGGCTGGCCCTTTCTCTGTGGGCAGGCACTAAGACCAGGTGCAGTTTCTAGGGAAACGTGGGTCCAGTTGTCATTTGCTATGCCATCTCGTAAACTATAAACAAAAACACACCTGGAAATCCTGTTTACTCTAGAGGACAGCAGCGACCTGGTAGGGACACATTTGCCAAGTGCTTTGGCTTCCACCATCTGCTCTAGACCTTAGGGATAAGAAGTAACTGAGGTCGTGGAAAGTTGCAAAAAGTCCTGTGTGTGCCTTGAGAGACTTTTTCACACATAGGAGCTGAGGGTTAGTCTGCCTCTGCTTTGCTCTAGATGGGGTTTGGCAAACTGTGGCTCACGAGCCGTTATGCTGCTCTTGCAGAACGTCCACGTGGTTCTGAAGGGAAATTGAAATTTGTTCAAGGATCTTATTCAGGTCGTGGTGGTTTCATTTGTTTGTAAAAACAAAAACATTTATGGCTCCGGAATGATTTTTAAATTGTTGTGAGGGGCAGGACTCGCTCTTCCATCTCTAAGCTTTGCCACCCCTGCTCTAAAGCAATGACCACAATCACGGCCATTGAGTCCATGCCAACTCATAGCAGTCCTGTAGGACAGAGTAGAACTGCCCCTGTGAGTCTTGGAGACTGGAACTCTTGATCCAAGTAGAAAGACCTGTCGTGCTCGGAGCAGTTGGTGATTTCCAACCTCGGACCTTGTGGATCACAGCCCAGCACCTAACCACTGTGCCACCAGGGCTCCTTGCTCTAATTGAAAGAGTCTCATAGCTGTGCTCCCGAGCTTTTAAGACCCTTGTCACTAGTCACCAAAGTGGGATGTAGAGCATTGCCTGTGTCACGCCATTTGACCTAGATGTCCCTGAGGCTATAGCTGCTCGCCCTCAAGCTCCAGGACCAGTTTGGTTTCAGCTAAAAGGTTTGCATAACTTTGTCCGCTGCATGCTCTACAGTATACCCGAGTACACTCCTATTTGCAGCACAGGTACATAGGATCCTATTTTGTGTAGGACTTTGGCCTGGAGAAGGACATCATAAAGTGGAGGGGCAGTGAAAGAGAGGAAGCCCCTCAAGGAGATGGGTTGACACAGTAGCTGTTAACGATGGGCTCAGGCATCTGAATGATTGCAAGGGTGTGTGTGTGTGTGTGTGTGTGTGTGTGTGTGTGTGTGTGTGTGTGTGTCGAGAGGGTGGGGAGCAGGAGGTGTTTGGTTCTGCTGTATATGTTCCCCTGCCCCTGTCACGATGTCCTGGGTGGGACCTTGCCTGGGAAATCCGGCACCTCTGTCTGCCGACACCAGCAAGGCCTCCTGGGCCTTCACGGATTCAGACACAGAACCTAGAGCTTCAACTGGAACTAGGACAGATTCGCTGGGACAGCAGGACTCCAGGAGATACTTGGGCTATTTGTCTCCAAATTGTCAATACCCTCCAGGACACCCTCGTCCTTGAACAAATTGGGTTTATCTCTGGGTGCAGCGAGGGAGAACACCCACCACAGGGCAGAGTGAAAGGACTTGGAGGAGTCGGGCTCATGTTGGGTGATTTGGGAGAGGAGGTGATGAAGCAGGGATAATTCTCTGAATATCTGACTCAATAAACCTTATCTAGTAGGCAGGAAGACTAGACCATGAGTTCCCACACTTATTCGGTCTACCGCCCCCTTTTCAGAAAAAAGAGAAAAAAGAAAAATACCCAGTATCCACCTTAATAATGAAAGATTTTTGTCCATCATCCAAGAGAAAGTGTAGATATCTGCTTTTGCAACCCCCAGGATCATTCCAGCTCCTCCCAGGGGGCCAGTATCACCCACTTTTGGAAATACTGGACTAGACCAAAGCTAAAAGTGAGAAGCAGTCACTGATATTAGCAGTGATTGGGGGGGCGGGGCGGGGGGCCAGCAGGCGACGGATGTGGCCATTTCTGTGGCTTGGGTAAGACTCATGTTTTCATCTGTGTTTACACAGGATTATGCAGTGGCCTTGTTCCGTCTTGATCTAACATGGTCACAGAATGTCCTCGTAGGATGATCATGTCCTCCGAATCTGTTTATCATCTACAGAATGCCAAGACCTAGCTGCGAGGGCTGGTGAGTTTGTAGCGACACCAGGCCAACTTCCGGATGGCAGGGGCTGCCTCTCTCCTTCGCAACATGTCCATTTTGAGATGATCCCTGCTTTCCAGCTTGGGCTTGGCTGTCCAGTATCTAAATATTCAGACCCTCCCTGTACTCTGACCCAGTCACACCCATGTGGAACCAGCCAGGCAGGAGCACGTCATCACTGGCTTGGACTAGTGTGTATCTGTGTGTGGTTTTGTGTACATGTGTCTGTGGTCGCCAGCAGTTCCCTGATAAGATGGGAAAAGAGGCCAGAGGCGGTTCCACTTTGACTCAGGGGCCCAGCAGGCTGGCCCATCTGTCCAGAAAGGCAGTTGGTGGGGTGGGGGGTGGGGGCTGACTGAGCTCTAGGTGGAGGCAGGGAACGCCAAACTCCAGAGGAGCGGGAAGGGGAAGGGGTTGGGGTGGAAGGGAAGGGAGAGTTGTTTTGTATAAATGGGTCTCTTGAGAAGCTGCTGGTTTTCCTTCAAGGAAATGGGCTGCCTTAGGTCACTGTGCATTCCCCTACCCCGCCCCTTTCTGCTCTCAGCCTCTAGTCTCCCAAACAGGCCCTGTTGATTTGAATCAAATCACGTATATTGACCTCATCGGCCACGCAGAGGCTTAAGCTGACCTCTTTCCTTCCCTCGGCTCCATCTCTCCAGGCCGGCACCTCCCAGTGTGTCTCCCAGGTGACCAGAAAACTCCAGGACTGTTAAGAAGTGGTGTCAGGGTGCTAACCTTAAACCGCTTGTAACGTGGCAAGGAAAAGCTCGGCTGGGGACAAGTGGGTGGGCTACAAATGCTGGCGATTTGGGCAAAGCCCCAGCGCGTCCTTTCAGGGTGTGACCGGTTGTGAAGTGCCTGTGGGGTGGCCCAGCTGCTCCTCTGTGTAGGCAGAAACGTTACCTGCTGGCCTGACCAAACATTCAGCCTCCAGGACTAAGTGGCATGTGGTGGGGGTAGGGGTGTCCTCCCACAAACAGCCTGAACATCAGAGAATAGAGCTTTCAAAATGAAAGCTCATTTGTATAGGAAGCATCATCCCACCACCAACCAAGGACTTGTTCAGTACTTTGCCAGGGTTTTGGCAGAAGAGGGTGGGGGTTGTTGTTGCCAGAAACACACATGTCCAGAGAACGAATGGAAAGACAGCTATGTTCCCTGACATTGAGTGCAACTGGAGTTCAGAGAGGTCATCATGGGGCCTTGTCCAACGGGTATGACACCATCGCAATGCAGCAAGCACTGGGCCGTGAAAGATGAGTGGATAGACATTTAAAGATGGCTGTGAACCAGGTGTGATGGCACCTCCCTTGTGGTATTGCTGACCTGTCCACAAGGACAACTGTTAAAGAATTCAGCCCAGGTGCACACTCACACGGGGCCAACTGCATCTTTTTAAAAACGCCTTGTGGGACACGCCGGGGTCTCTGTGTTGGCGGCAGTGGAGTCTCTGCTAGAGGAGTTGGCTGTTAGTGTGCACCAGACTGGACCCTCCTAACTGTCCACAGTCAGAACCTGCAGCGTGGCGAGCAGCCGGTTCCCCTCGTATGAGGAAGGACAGTCATTGGCTAGCTGGCAACTCCCTTTAAACAAACCCAGTAGGAAAACCAAAACAAATCCGGCCCCCACCCCCACCACTGGCTGGGAATCATTTATCAAAAGATTAATCATAGGGCTCTTGAAAGTTGTAAACGTTTCCTCTGAAATGCGACTGGATTTGGAAACTCCTCAGTGATCAAAAATGCACAAGCTGAGACGTGATCGGCACTGCAGTCTTCCTCACCTGGGACACCATCTGTAAAGCCCGGGTGCCTTTCTTGTGATTTAGATGCAAGGAGTTAGGGGAGGGGCGACAGCTAGTTTGGGAGACAGCGGACAGGGGAGTCACTCATTGGGATCTCATAAAGGGTGGACCTCTGGGCTTGGCCCCACTCCAGGCTAGTGTAGTCTGCTGTCTCCAGCCACCCCTCAACCCTGTGGGACAAGAGGCCCCAGCCAAGAGTGGCAAACCCAACCTGACCCAACCCACTGCCATCAGGTGGACCTGGACTCACAATGACTGTACAGGGCCAAGTGCAAAACCTTGCGGTTTGGGAATAGACAGCGTCATCTCTCTCCCATGGAGCAGCTAGCTGGCTCCCTGATTCCACGTAAAGACACATGGGTCCCACGTGGGTCTTTGTCCACAGTGGTTTAGCAAGCACCTAGTAGGAGCCAGACCCCATCCTAAGCTCTATGACTGTGACAAGAAGGCCCACTGCTCTCAGGAAGTCTCTGCCAGCAGGGAGGCCCAGGGCGAGCCGGAGCTCAAAGCCTTCATAGAGGTCGTGAGCTTCCCTGGAGGGGTAGGGGGTGCCAGAGGCCAAGTGGGCATGGTGGGGACCATGGGGCTGAGGAGCCATACCCTTGGCAATGGTTCCTGAATGTGTAAGGGCTTTCCTCCTCCTCACCCCCGCCTTTCAGAGAGAACACACATTCATTTAGAAGAATCTGACTTTATTTAGAGAAGTGAACATTAAGAATATGACTACATGGTTGAAAACATTCATGAAGGGCTTGATCATTCACACTCAGACGTACAGAGGACACTGGTTCTATAAAAAAAGGGGCTCCCGTACCCATTCTAGTCGCTGTCAGGGACAGTGGGCGAGGCACTGGCCCGCTCGCCTGGCCGCCTGCCCGACGTGAGGCTTCAGTCTTCATGAATGTTGAAGAGCTTGGCTACTTCATTGAGATCTTCATGTTGCTCCCCATCCTTAATAATCTGAGGGAGAGAGGAACCAGGAGTCACCCACCCACTCAGTCGGGCAGCCTGGGCCAGACCCCTCAGCACACTCTGAGGGAGTGGGGGGATGACAGCTTTCTTTCTTTTTTCTTTTTTTAAATTAAATACTTTTAGTGGGGGCTCTTACATCTCTTTTCACAATCCATACGTTCATCCAGTGTGTCAAGCACATTTGCACATATGCCGCCATCATCATTTTCAAAGCATTCTCTTCCCACTTGAGCCCCTGATATCAGCTCCCCATTTCTTCCCGCTTCCTCTCTCCCTCACGAACCCTTGATAAGTTATAGATTATTATTTTTATATCTTACATCGTCCTCCATTGCCCCTCACCCACATTTCTGTTGTTTGTCCCTGAGAGGGGATTTTAGGTTGATCCTTATGATTGATTCCCCTTCTCCCCCTTCCCTCCCCTAATCCTCCTGGTATCTCTACTCTCATTGTTGCCCCTGAGGGGTTTATCTATCCTGGATTCCCTGTGTTTGGGGCTCTTTTCTGTCGCCGTGTGCATGTTCTGGTCTAATCCAATTTATAAGGTAGAATTGTGGTCATGATAGTGGGGGGAAGGAAGCACCAAAGAACTAGATGAAGGTTGTATTTCATCGGGGCTCTGCTGCACCCTGAGTGGCTCATCTCTTCTCTGTGACCCCTCTGTAGGGAGATGTCCAATTGTCTACAAATGGGCATTGGGTCTCCATTCCATGCCCCCCCCCACCACTGATGACAGCTTTCTATCGACCCCAAGCGAGCAGTGGGCTGACGACTCCCGGCCACCCAGCCAAGTCCTTAGTAATAAAAAGACAAGTGCCCGAGCCAAGGTGAGGCTTTTGTTCTGGCTGGGCACAACGTGACCCAGAAGGACGAGGCCCATCCCAGCCTGCACCTCCCTGCTTCCTCTCCAAGCACCGTGGACAGGCACCTACCTTCCTTGCGATTGGCATTCGGTTAAAGATGTTCCAGAGCACAATCCCCACCACCACCTTCTCCCTGAGGTAGAAGATGACGCCTTTGCCGTAGTCCTCGCCTTCGGTGGGGACCTGAGGTGTTGCCGGGTTACTTGGAGGGATAACGATGCTTGAGGCCTCAGACTCTGTCTCGCTCTCCGATCGGATACCAGTCCCTGTAGCCAGCCACCCCGAAAAGACAGACAGACAAACAGACAGACACATTGGCCCAACATCTCCTTTATGAGACTGGAAAACTCTGGAAGGCCAGTGGCTTTCGAAACCTGCTTCAAGATCATGAGCTTTTCTACGCCCCTTCATTAAACACGGGCTTCTTCCAGCCTCTCCCCACCAACAAAGCCAAGGAAAGTTCTTCCTTGCCAGTTCTTGGGCACTGGGTCAGTCTGACCCCAAACTACCGCCTCCCCCCCCTGCACCTCAGGCCCAGCTTTTACATTCTCAATATACGATAGAGATCTTTCCTGAGAGCTTAGTTTCTTGTTGGGCTTTCATTTCCTGGGCTGGAAGGTGGGGGCGGGAGTGTCCATGCTACCTAGCACCAAGCATAACTACCCACTCTGGTTGGAATCACAATCGAGAGTTCCGAGGAGAGTGGACCCCCCAAAATGCAGAACAAAATTCAAAATCATAAAAAGAGCAGATTTCTTGGTCCAATAGAACTTGGTGGGACCCCAAGACTGTAGTTTTGAGGCAACCTTCAAACCAGAAACAGAATTCATTCCCAGCCAGTCATTACCTGTCAGCCAAACAATAACCAGGCCTGTAAAGTTGGACAGACACCCCGGAAGGAACATGTTCCTCACAACAATAAACCGCGAGACCAAATGAGACCCAAAGGGGCAGCATTTGCCCCCATGCAGCATTCAGAAGGCAGGAAGGGTCAGGAGAGAGAGGCGATGGAAACGGGGAGCCCAGGGAGGAAGGGGGAAAAGTGCTGAGGGCATGGGAACTACTGGCACAAAACAAACTGTGTGCCAGGAGGCTTCAAAAAGTTTGTGGAAAGGGAGAATTAAAAGATAGTGCCTATGGAGGCAACTGCTGCCCACTGTGAAAGGAGTAAATGACCCAACACACTTAGCCACATGGAGCGATCCAGCTTCACATTCTTTACAGGTGAGCCCTATTAAAGAGGGAGCTCCTGAAGTGCACCAGACACATTTCAAACACTCTTCGGCCTGTCCCCTCCCCGCCACCAGAAGCTAGTGCATTGGACAGAGCAGAGATAGACCAACTCAGCACCACAGAAAGTTCTCTTGGGCCACACTGCGACACAGACATGTCAGCCAAAGCAGGCAAAGGCACAAGAGACTCTCGGCAAGGACAGTCCTGCTGGCGGATGGGGGTGGGGGTGGGTGCATGGTGGTGTGGGAGGTGGCCCGCTGGCTATCTGACAGCAGCCAAGCTACCTGGCCCCTCTCCTGGGATCCCACTCCCAGGCAAGAAATCAGAACTAAGGAGCGGGTACATGCCTGGCACTGCAATAATTTAGGAACAGGAGTGACGTGGGCATCTATCTTGTTTTTCTTCTTCTTAAAGAGTTATTTGCCCTTGAAACACCTCTGGCGAAAAGACACAGGGGTGAAATAACTTGAGCCAAGGTCAGAGGAGGCAGAGCGCTAGAGACCTTGGAGTTAATGAAAAAGATGTGAGTGGGAGCACAAGGGGCCCATTCCAGGAGCGCTGCCTCCCTTCTGCAGAGAGCGCTGGCCCAGGACTAGCAGGAAACCAAAGGAAAACATGAAGCGAGCTTCTTCCTTTTCCCTAGAGACACACGCAGGCACAGGGCTGCCCAGTCAGTTACTGTCCGGAGGCTGGGGCACAGGAGTCGGCTCTCTTAGCCCTCCAGTGGGGGGGTGGGGGATGGCGCTCTGGCCTTGGTTTCTTTACAAGCACATAAAGGGAGGGTTTTATTGGTGGAGCCAATGCAGACACCCCCACCCCCACCTCGTTGGGGAGAACAGGGATGACAGCAGGACTTCCTTACCAGACTGCTCGGTGGCAGATTTGGGATTGTCTTCCGCAGTTGCTTTTGCAAATACACCAACAGTGGGCAAACTACTATCCACAAGGCCAATAGCTTCATAGCCAACATCTGGGCCCAAGTCGCTCCTTAAGAGGAAAAAGAGAAGAGAGGGGTGGGCAGCGTAAGCAGCAGCATGGTCAACGGGCTCTCTCAGGCACGGCCTTGTTACACCAAACAAAGAACAAAAAGACACATGCCAAACGTGTCCGCCTCCCACAAGGGCAGCAGGGGGCAACCAGGAGAAAGGTGTGCTAGCCCTGTGTCACAAGTCACATACCATATATGGCACCCTTCTTAGCCTTGGAGCCCAGGGCACATTTGGGGAGGGGTGGTGGTGGTGACGCGTGCCAGGCTTTCGCTACTCACTCCCTTCCTGTGCACTTGTCTGGAAATGGCTTTTTTGGAACTTCAAAGGGGGCCCCCATGTTTACAGAATCTGGGATTGAGGTGCTTGAGGGCACCATCAACTGGCAATATTTCCTCTGGGCCTTCGGTTTTTCGGGTTTTTTTTTTAAGCTTTCAAAATCGTTCCTATTACTTTGCCCCCATCTGCTCCACCAGATTCATGGATATCGTCGCAACAAAGGTAAAGACCTAGGTATGTATCACTGGGTCTTGCTCCTACCCTCGCTCCCACACCTGTGCAGCCTGCCAGGCTACACAGACATCTGCTTCTGGAAGACTGGCAGCACAGGGCTGGAGACAGAACACTGGCCTCTGTGGCCTTTAGTTCTTACCAACCTCACAGTGCCTGTCCTCCCTCGATCACATTTTGCCAGCCTGCACCCCCAACTGCCAAGTGCTTTCCCCGAAGCCTTCCCTTTCCAAGCCTGGAATGCTTTCTTGTAAAGGGGAACCTTCATCCACTTGGTCATTTTCTCTTAACTTCTTGAAAATGTTGTCAGAAGGTCGTCCTCATGCCTTCCACTGTGCTGGGAACCTCACTGATTATTTTGGGTGCAGACAGCCCCCCCCCTGCCCCCAACCCCCAGTTTTGTCCTAATTGAGGATGCTGTAGCCACTTTGTTTCTGGTATCTACAGTCCTGTTATCTTTCTGGTCACAGCAGCTCGCTGGCTGGGTATCTTCAGGGCCCTAGCTGATAACTGTATAGCTCAGGACCATTGTTTTCCTAATGTCAGTCTCTTCCATGAGCTGACCCTGAAACTCATCTGTTATTTCTTTGTTGGCCACTCATCAAGCTGCCTGTGATCTCCTACAATGTACTCCCATCCGCTGAGAAGTCCACCGACAGGAATAGCGAGAGAGGCCCCGAAACCTTGACTTTTTTTATGTAGCACCTCTTTCAAATCAACAAAGCCCAAAAGACTCAACTAGGGCCGGCCCCAGCACTCAGCGAGGCTCTAAAGGGCTACCTACAGGGAGGGTTACAGACAAGTGGGCTGTGTGTCCCCCACCACAGTACTCAGCGAGGCTCTGAAGGGCCATCTACAGGAAGAGCGGCAGATGAATGGGTTGTGCCCCGCACCTCCCTCAGCACTGAGCAAGGGTCTGAATGGCTATCTGCATGGAGGGTTATAGATGAAAGTGGGATGCACTGCCTCCCCCAGTAGGTTGGGCTCAGTAGGGTCAGCAGCACAGAACAAAACAGAATAGAATCTAGACCTTAGAAACACCCCCCTCCGCCTGCAGGACTGTGACCAGATGCCCTCGCTGGGTTAGAATGCACGAAGATGTTGAGATGGAACTGCCGCCTCCTCCCAAACCCTAGTCCCATTAAATCTGTGTTCAAACGAATTCAGGGCCCAAGGAGCAAGACGGTTACCAGAACATTGACTGGTGCCAGTAGGGCTTGGCAGCGCCGGTCATGTTTTCTCCAGCCAGGCGTCCACTGACAACAGCATGGTCGTGGTGCTCTACTCGCCTCCTGCCCAGTTTGATGTCATAGAAGCACGCGGCATCTCCTGCCTTGGGGAACCCAAGCAGAACACGAGGCAGAAGAGGGAAAAGATACGAGTTCAAAAGTCAGAACAACAGCGGGGGAGAGGGGAGGTGCTCAAAGAACCCCTGTAGCATTCATGAATAAATGCTTCCCTCTATGCTACAGAAAAGACATACCCCAACTGTCAAAACTGGTGGTGAGACCATCTATGAGGATTTATTTGAGGATTCCCCCAAGTCTACCTGAGCCTTCTTGATTTCAATGGAGACCCGGGGCTCCTCATTTGGTCCTTCTCAGGGACAAACTAGTGAACACCGCAATTGACAGACTATTCTACCACATGCAGCCCCACTTTGACATGTGATTGCCTCTCACGTATATACCTTTTGAAGGGCACATTTTCTTTCTTTCCTTTATGGTTGCTCAGTCTTCACTTAACAGCTACTTGCTGAGGACATGGTGTTGTCAAAGCACTACTACGTCATGGGAATTGCGGGGATAAACTGACATGGCCTTTGTCGACCATGGGTGCATGGCCCCTTAGAGAAAGCTTCAGTCCTGGCCATAATTACAAACGCACAGCCGAGCTGAGCCAAGTGTGACTGGCAGAGAGTGGGCCAGCCATCGTGTGTGTGTGTGTGTGTGTGTGTGTGTGTGTGTGTGTGTGTGTGTGTGTGTGTGTGTAACAGGACCAGCTTTGAGAAGGATGTGGTCTTTGACATCTCCAGCCTTTTGTTCATCTTTGTGTCTATCCAAACTCCCTCCTTGAAAGCACCTTGACAGCCTACCAAGTGAAATCCACTCAGTGGAATATTAGCCAGTCACTGGGCTGCAAACAGGAGCCCTGGTGGCAGAGTTGTTACCCATTGGGCTGTGATCTGCAAGGTCAGCGTTCGAAGCCATCAGCCACTCTATGGAAGAAAGATGCGGCTTTCTACTTCCGGTAAAGAGTTACAGTCTCAGACACTCAGAGGGGCAGTTCTACTCAGTCCTATAGGGTTGTGATGTGTTGGAATGGACTCAATGGTAGTGAGTTTGGTTTCGGTTTGGCCTCCTGACACAGCCCCAAATCACACAGAAAACATTGTTATTATATTAGTACATGGGACAACAAAAAAGCAGGCTACTAATAATGTGTCTAAGTGGCATTTACCACAGACCCATGGGAAACAAAGGTGAAACCCCGGCCCTTAAAAGCAAAGAGCAGGAGACAATACTAAGATTGTCTAGGTGGCTGTAGGTGGCTGGGCCCCTTTCCCTGCGCCTGAGTGTGCATTTAGAACTAGGACGAGTTACCTTAAAAAAAAAAAACTTTCAAGGTAAACAAAACAAAACAAAAAACCCAACCACCAGCCCTCCTGCGTTCCTGCACCCTAAGTCGGAGAGCCCCAAATTAAACACAATACACTTGTGACGACCTAACAATGGGGGGAATTACCTCATGGTTCCTACGGGTGCTAGTCTTGTTTGTGTCATTTTTAAAAACAACTAAAAATAGTACTACAAGGAAAATGAAAGCCGGGGCTTTTCCTTTCGAGGGAATCTGGTACAGAACGGCTGCGCCCTCCATTCCCTGGGCTCAGACTGGAGCAAGGGGTGGGCAGGGCGGCTGGAAGCCAGGATTTGGCGGCCCATAGGGGACAATTCTGCCACCGTGCCATGCTGTGTTCATTTTCCCCTCGCCTGCAGCAGTTCCCTGCTTCTCCTCTCCCTATGCTGTCAGGCCATGGGGCAGCTGTCATGAGCGGCCCCGGAGTTGGGGTGAGGGGAGGTGGGGCAGGGTCACACTTACCACCCAGATGTTGGAGCGAGCTTGGAGCTCTGCATTTACCCGGAAGCCACCAAAGTCCGAGTCGATTTCTAACCCGCCAGCCTTGGCCAAATCCACGTTGGGCTCCAGGCCCACAGCTGCCACTATGTGGTCAGTTTCTACCTGGGGTGGTTGGGGGCAGAAAGCAAAAGTTCCACTTTGGTCCTTGTTGAGATTCACACGAGCAAGTGTGCGGGGATTCCCATTTGTGCTCCATGTATCCACAGTTGGTGATGAGCCATGCAACGAGGGCGGGTGGGGAACAGTTAATTCTCGGAATTATGATGGGTGAATGGCAGCTGCCAAGAAATTAGTGTACTGGTTGCAAACCAAGGAGGGCCAATGGACAGGGGAGGGGAGAGTGTGCAGGTCTGCTGGCAGCCTCTCGGCCCCTCCTTATCATCCTGCCTCCTTACCTTCCTGCCATCTTTCAGCTTGATGAGTAATTTGCCGCCACTGACCCCCACTGACTGCACGATTGCATTGGGCATCACCTGAACTCCTTCTGTAAAGGTAAATGAGACCTGAGGCTGAGTCTCTCAGCCTACCTCCTTTGCACAAAGGAGGGATGCCAACCAGAGGCATCTCATGGCAAATTCCAGACCGGCTAGGACGTAGTCAGCTCAGAGAGCACTTCATTAGAGTGGGGGAAGCATTTCTTTGGCTGGGTGATAGAGCTTAGGCCAGGAAGCATACACTGCCTTAGTCTGAACTGGGAGCAGAGAAGGACTGTGGGAAAGGCTCTCTACCTCGTCTGACTTTGTCCATGGTCCAGTTGCTGAGGTATTCAGGGAGAATCTTCCCCATGTTCCCTTTCTCAGGGAAGAGCTGAATCACTTCTGTGCCCAAGACTTGAGCTGCAAAGAAGAAACAGAGTTGGTGTAGCAGGAGGCCACCCTAGGGAGACAGGATGAGAAGTACAAGCAGCAGATGACGGCCACTGACTAAACACAGGGCGAAGCTACAGCCCAAGCCTGAGCTCCCATTGGGCCCTGGGGCCTGAGGGCCTTGGTGTTGGGAGTTCATTCATCAGGCAACTGTGACAAATGCCAGGACTGCTATCCCTTATACTCATGTGACCCCCCTCAGGCTTATGCAAGTGCTTTGGGAATCTCTAACTAGTTAGTACCCTCTGGAGTGGATGCCAGGGCTCCACAGAGCTGAAAAATCCCCTTAAGAAACAAGGCAGCCGGCCAATCCTTCAGTGGGCTAAGTCAAGAATGTCTGCCCTGAGCATTGCAGTCTCTGAAAGAACGCTTGCAATGGAACGGCCTCACGTCCGACAAGAGCATCTCGAAAGGTTAGACGGGAAGCTCAGCGGAGAAGTTGATGTTAATCGGCTAGAAGAACAACTCTGAAAAGGCAGGAGAGCTACTGAACTTGAAGGTGGTAAGTGAGGCATGGAATTGTGCAGGTGGAAACAGTTGAGTTTGTTTAGTTTTGTTTTGCTGTGTGTCTTTCAACAAGAGCAAAAAAGAAAAACAAACAAATAAGACCCAAAGAAAAATGGTTGCCAAGGAACAGTCAAACTTGAAGGTCCCATGTCTGAGGAAAAGTTGTGACCTTTCTGCAGTTTACAGTGTCTTTGCCATATGAACCAAACCCAAAGACTCCTGTCCTAGAGGCTGGACAGGAGAAAGTAAGCACCCCACTAAGTGGCTGCGGTGACAGCTTTTCAGTCAGGAAGGCATCCTGTCTTACAACTAATGTCACCATAGAGGCCTGACCCAATGCTTTCTCCGGAGCTGGCAGATCTATCTCTGGAATGGGAAGGCCCCCACCCAAGAGTGTGTGAGGGGTGGCTAGAGGAGTCAAGAGTACCTGCTCCCCAATACTCACCCTTTCTCCCAAGAGCACAGGCCAGCTCGCTGCCCAGGAAGCCCCCACCAATAATCGTGATGGATTTGACTTCTCGTGAGATCTTCTCCAAGGCCCTGAAGTCTCCAATCTGCAAGAGCACAGCGATTGAGCCCCACGAGTCCCCAAAGGGGTGGAGGAGGATAACTCGAGGAGTGCTTTGCTTCGACATCTTTGATGGAAATTTGCGGATAAAATCTTTTCCTTATATGAAAACGAAACCAAACTCACAGCCCTCAAGTCAGTCCCACCTCACAGCGGCCCTATAGGACAGGGTAGAACAACCCCTTTGGGTTTCAGAGACTGTCACTCTGTACAGGAGGATAAGGCCCAGTCTTTATCCCTCGGTGCCTCTCCTTATCAGGGGCAGCCGGGTTTTTTTCTCCAATACTATCGCAACATTCTTTCTCTCAATGGTGATCCTCAACTAGTGGTGGGGTTTCATGCCCCTTCAATCTAACCCTCCCTGCCTAGGGCACTTATGTCACTGTTTGGAGATCATTTTCGTGGTCAGACTGGGGTGGGGGCTGGGGCCGTACTACGGGCGTCTAGTGGGAGGAGGCTGAGGATGCTGCCCGGCAGGCTACAATGCCCAGCCCGGCCCCACAGTTGGCCCTCCATGGTGCCAAGGCAGAGGACAGCCTGTTCAATCAAGCATAACTCTTACCAGCTCTCCACCCCGGCAGCTGCAGAGAGCCAGCTCCTTTGCTTTGTAAGCAAAGCGTGGTGTGAAGAAGCAAAAGCCCTCAGCCCCGTTCACTCGGGTACTTCTAACTTTTCTCCTCAGCGCTTCGACGAGAGCACTTGCGGACTTGTGAGGGGAAAACGCCAAGAGCCTAGAAGGCCCACCGCCGGAATGCACTGGGAAGCAGCGGCCGTGCAAGGGCAGGCGCAGCACTTGAGCGAGGCATGGGAGGGGAGGCTAGGCTAGGGGAAGGGATGGATGGGCTCCAGGCCAGGGCTAGACACAGACCTGGGCTGGCTCCAATCCCAGCCGGGCCCCTGGGTTCCCCGAGATGACACTCCACTTCTTCTGAAACAACACATTTGCAGCTCCAACTTACCTTCCTGAAGAGTGTTGTCCGACTCCTCACCTCAGCCCCAGCCCTATCGATAGCAGACAGATTCCTTGGCGTGCCCCCTGGAAACCAAAGGAGGAAACCCTCTTCAGCCCAGGGAGCCAATGCAGGATGAGCCAAACCCCCACCCCAAGGGCAGAGGAGGAATGGCAGGGGGTGCTCCCTGCAAGTGCCACCGCAGTGTCAACAGGATGTGACCGCCACACAGCAGCTCTGACCAACTTCCTTTGAGAAGCAGATTTGAGAGTCTCTCGTCAAGGGCCCCGTCCTGCTCACAGGGAGCTCCGTGTTGCCATGAGTACTGACTACTTGTCAGGGCTCTGGTTAAGAAACAGCTGAAGAGCCCTGGTGGAGCAGTGGTTACACATTGAGCTGCTAGCTACAAGGTTAGCAGTTCGAAGACAGCTGACTCTACAAGAAAAAGATGAGGCTCTACTGTTAATAGCGACAGCCTCCGAAACCCATGGGGTAGTTCTTCTCTGCCCTATAGGGTTACTATGAGTCAGAATCGACTTGATGGCAGTGAGTGTTTCTGGTCCCCTAGGAGTCCTTGGGTGGCATGGAAGAGTTAGTGGTAGGCTACCAGCCAAAAGGGTGACAGTTCAAACTCACCCAAGGCACCTGGGAAGAAAGGCCTAGCAATGTACTTCCCTTCCTAAATCTAGCCCCTGAGCAAGCAGAGTTCACTTCTCCTCTGCTACAGAACAACTGGCTTAGTTTTCTTCTTTGCAGTCTTTGATCCTGACTGGAACTGGTCATGAAGCCATGGACGCCCTGATTTTTCAGGGCATAGGACAGCCTTCTCCAGTACACAGCCATGCTGCCACCAGAAGGAGTGGCAGGAGTGACCTAGAAGGGCAGGGAGCTAGGATGGGGTACCCGAGAGAAGATGCTCCCTTGGGGCTATACTTCCAGTCTCTTCTGGGTGAGCAATGCCTTCTGAGGAGGAGGGGCTGTATCCAGGCTCAAAGCCTCACCTGTTGCAATCAGGCATTTCTCATAGGTTATCTGGGAGCCATCATTCAGTTTCACCATGTTGCCTCTCACATCCAGATGCACTACCTGGTATCATCAGAGAGAGAGAGAGAGAAATGAGCTGACCTGTAAAAGAGGCATTGTTATTGCACTTTAATCCACATAACATAAAGTCCATCCATTTAAAGAGGACAAAATGGGTGGATTTGAGTGTATTCACTGTGCTGTGTAAGCCTCCCCAGTATCTAATTCCAAAACATTTTTATTTCCTCAGAAAGAAATAGGGCTGTACCCAGGAGCAAGCCACTCCCTCCTTCCCCCAGGCCCTGGGCCCCAGTTTTGAAGAGTCATCTGTTAGGGGCGTGCTTTGGACACAAATTCCCCCCTGTTCACCAAAGGCCTTGGAACCTGGCTCAGACTTTTGCTCTGAGCCACACCCAGAATACCTAATGCCCTTAAGTTTGACATCTAAAACCTCAACCACCCCACTCTTGGATGACAGCTTTCTATACTTCCAGCCACTAGCTGCTTGCTCCTTCTAATGAATCTAGGTCAACGGTCCAACGGCAGCCCGTCCACATGGTCCCTTATCAGCACCCTTAGTTCCCTTGTACTCTACTCCTCCGTATGGCAGAGAGCTTCGGCTTTGGAGCCAGAGAGACCACAGTTCCAGCTTTATTCCACTAGGAACAAAAAGGATTAGCTAGGAAATCCTTCATTCAAGAAAAATTGATTACACCTACTGTTTGCCAACCCAACTCACAGTGACCCTATAGGAGAGAACAGAGCTACTCCATAAGGTTTCTGAGGCTATACATCTTTACAAAATAAGACTGTCTCATCCTTCTCCCTTGGAGATGGTGGGGGCCGGGTGGGTGTTTTCAAACGACTAACACCTTTTAGCTGCACTGAGCACTTTAACCACAGCACTACCAAGGCTCCTTCAACCAACCTGATGGCCGTAAATTTGGTCTGGGTACTACATGCCCAGTGCTATATTAAGTGGAGGAGACACACTGGTGACAGAGACAGGTGACTTCCCTGAGGAGGACTGAGTTTAATAGCCCAGGCAGATGATTTAACAAGCCCTAACCAAGAGTCCTGGTGGCACAGTGGTAAAGCACTTGGATGCTAGCTGCAAGGTCCGCCGTTTGAACCCATCAGCTGCTCCATGGAAGAAAAGTATGTGTCAGTGTGCTTTCGTACCCGTGACAGCCTCGCAGGGTCACTGTGGGTTGGAAGCGACCCGGTGGCAGACAGTAATACCAAGTGCTGAGCATATTCAGAAAGGCAATGATGGGGCCATACAAGTGGTCCTGGGAACCTAAGGCAAGTGTGCACCAAGGACAATGGAGGTTGGCTGGAAGACTTGCTTCTTCAGCCTCTTTGGTTTTGTCCTTGGCCAGCACCCGTTCCTCGCCAGCTGTACCCCACTCACGCTTAAGAGAACATCCCTGAAGACAAGGGAAGAGGCCAAGAGGTCACTCTTCCTCAGTTTTCCATAGGGGCTGGCAGCCCCCCTAACTACCACCCCCAACTTCAGGGCCGTCCATGTTTCCTTTGCCTTTCTCCCAGCTTCTGGGATGAGGGTTACCTTTTGTTAAGGGCAGCCCTTCCATGCGTGCCTGATGCCCATGCCTGCCTTCCCCTCTGGCACCTTGCTCTACCAGCTAGCCACCCACCCATTCCCCCTACCTCCTTTCTCCTGACTTCTTCCGCCTTCCCTCTATCCTACCCTAGAAGTCCCACCGCCAATTCTACTTCCCTTCCAACCACTAGCCTCCTTTCTCGTGGAAATGCTTGGAAAGAGCACTTCCTTCTTCCTCTCTCATTTCATAATGACTTCTAAACCGTCCAGGCTGGCATGACATGTGGTCAGCCTTTCCTTAGCAGGCTCCTCTGTGGCAGAACTCTGGAGCATGCCCTCCTTGAAATACTCGGGATGACTGGCTTCCAGCAACACCACCCCACCCTGGTGCAGTTCAGATTTCCCTGGATTGTTTTCCTTGTACCCTTTGAGGGCTCTTCTTCTGAAACCTCCCTCCGGCTCCCCGAGGTTGCATCCTAGCCTCACCGCTCCTGTCACAAGATACATTCGCCCTAAGCAACTGCATTCACTCTCTCAGTTTCAATTCCTACTACTGTTCACATGCAGGACATTTCCCAAGCATTCATTCTAGCCCAGAGGAGTTCTGTGGGCGCAAAGTAAAGCTCTTGGCTGGGAACCAAAGGCCAGCAGTTCAAATCCACCAGTAACTCTGGGGGACCAAAGACCTGGCAGTTGGCTCTTAAAAAATGACAGATGAGGAAAGTTGATAGGCAGCCCTGCTCTGTCCTACCAGGTCACTGTGGGTCAGAGCTACTTGATGGCACACAACCACCACCTCCATTCCAGAACCTTTCCTGGATGTGGCAGCCACAGAGCCACAAACCTTTAAGATATACCTTCATGTCCAACATAATCATCCCATGTGGAATTTTTAGCTTCCTTCTTTAATACCATCCTTGCCACCCACTTCTTCCTCATCTTTTGCCTTCACTCACTCACTCACTCACTCACTCACTCACTCACTCACTCAATTCATCCCAATGAGATAAGCCTGTCTCAACACAAGAGATGCCATCATGAAGGGCTTGAGCTCCGGACTCCACAAGTCTGGGATTCAATTCCGAAATTAGTCAGCCCTGGGTGTAACTACTTATTTGCTGTGTGATCCTGGCCAGGTGATATGTATGAGCTCTTTTCCATCCCCCGTTCATGTTTACCCAACGGGAATGATAATAACATCTATGGACTCCGTAAGCATGAAGCGCCCCGGTGGCACCTGGTTTGAGCACCTGGCTGCCAACCTCTAGGCTGGCTGTTAGAATCCGCCAGCCACTCTACAGCAGAAGGCCCGGCAGTCTGCTTTCATAGATAGCCACCTTGGAAAGACTAGGGGGCAGTTCTGCTTTGTCGTGCAGGGTGGCTGAGAGTCAGAAACGACTCAACAGCAGTGGGGGTGGGTTGGTGTGCTGTCAAGGGTGACGATGAGGATAAAATGAGAGGACATGCCTAAGAACTGTGTAGATCGGATGACACAAGGCACTGCATGTACTTTTTAGTTCTTACTTTCATGGTGTGCTCACTACTAGAACGATTCTAACTTGGATGCTCATCTTCGGCCTGGATAAGAACTCCAATCATCTTTGAAATGGTTTCAGCTTTTGTCTCGCTGAAATCCAACCTCCTCACAGCAATAACCCATTTCTGTTGAGTCAGTTCTGACTCAGAGCAACCCTGCAGAACAGAACAGACCAAAAAAATCAGGTTCAATGCCATCGAGTCAATGTCAACTTATAGCGACCCTATCTATAAAACTGAGTAGAACTGCCCCTGTGGGTTTCCGAGACTAACTCGTTAAGGAAGCAGACAGCCTCTCATCTTTCTCCTCTGGGGTGGCTGCTGGTTTTGAACTGCTGATCTTGTGGTTAGCAGCCCAATGCACAGCCCAGTACACCCCAGGGCTCCTCGAACAGAATAGAATTTCCCCATTTTTCTCCCCAAGAAGAAGGATGAGGCTTTCTACTCCCACAGAGAATTAGTCTCAGAAACCCACAGAGGCAGTTCTACGCTGTCCTATAGATAGGATGGCTATAAGTTGACAGTGACTTGATGGCAGCATCAATTTGACAGCAGGGAGTTTGGTTTCTGGATATTTCTCCCCTGGTGGCTGCTAACCCCTGCCCCCACTCCACAACCCCGGATTCCTTCACAGTCAGTAAAGTGATCATTTAAATCCAATCTGTTTGACATCCTCCCCTAAAACTCAGCAGCTGCCCAATGCACGTGGCCAACCGGAATGATCTCTTGTGCCCTGTCGGTGGGCACCACCTGGGCTTTGCCGCCTCTCTGTACCTTTGAGTGGTTGTTTGCTGGTCACCTGCATGCTCTTCATTACTCTCTCATTGCAGCCAATGCTTCCTCAGATGCTTTGCTTGTTCTGTAAGACCTCCTCCTCCTGGAAGCCCTCGCTAGGCCGGGCCTTGCAGTTATTCCTCCCCTCCCCAGTGCAGCTCTCTCCTACCACACGCCCATGTTTCATGATGATCTGCCTGAGTTTCTACGAGCCTCTAAAAGCCTGAGCTATTGACACTTGGGGGATACTTAACATTTTAACATCTCATCGCCAGCCTAACTCGCCAACCTCTCTCTAATGCCTCTGCTTACTGTCAGCTTACAGTGCCTCTCCAAGGCCAGCCCCTCACATGTGTCCTTCGAATCCCAGCTACCCTGGCTTGGGCTCCCTCCAGATAACCCCTCCCTCTCTTCTGGAACATTTCTGCTCATTTCCAAGTACTCTAGTCCCTCCCTTTGGTAAAAAACCACACAGAACAGGAGACATACTTCCTGTCTTGACCCCGCAGGTGGCCTCCTATCCGAATGGCCCATGACTTGAGTCCTCACCTAGCTAACGATTAATAATTGTCTCAGTGAGGAGCAAGGCCTGGCTCACTTTACTGTCCCAAATAACATACATTTTGTCAAGCTCCTGTCATCCGGACCTACTGCCCGAGAAATCAGTGTGGGAACACAGCAGGCCGGGGGACGAAAGCACACCTGGAGATGTAACCACATACTGAGTTCCTCTCTCCAGCAACCTGGCATTCTGGCATTGCTCCACGAGCACTCAAGAGGCTTGGACCACAGCGCATTCCCGAGCAGGACACGCTAAGCCGTGTAGACTGGCCATAAACCACAGAGAAGCACCATACCCGCTGCCATCAAGTGCTCCTGTAGGACAGAACTGAGCCGCTCCATGGGGCTTCTGAGCCGGGAATCTTTGGACTGGTCACAGTAAGCCGAAGAGGGCCGCTGGCAACAGCCTTTGCTGAGAAACCACACTGGCAGGACAGATGCGAGGGCCAAGCAAAGACAGGAGCCCGGGTCCATGCTGTCCTGCGTGCACACCAACAGCGCCAGCCCCAGGAAGCCCCTCAGTAGCTCACCTTCTTCCCCGTGAGGACAGCCACGCCACCATTCTCAATGTGAGGCAGGTCCTGAGCCGAGACATAGAAGGAAGGTGGTTGGAAGTAGATGCTGGACAGAGAGGAGGGGAAAGTAGATTAGGAAGCCACCCTGCTGACCAGCTCCCCTGAGGTGGCTCCTCAGTGAGAAGCAGGTTAGAACCCTTCCCCAAAGTGATGGCTTGATCTGGCTGATGCAGCGAGATACTGCGTCAGGGATTCTCCTCTTGGTCCCCAAGGGACACATGTGGCCGTTAGAATCTGGGAGCATGTTTTTCACTGTAGCAATGGCGAGACGGATTGCCGACATTGCGTGGGTGATGGAGGGCAAGGATGCTGAACATCAGTATTCTGGCTCCTGGCCAAGCAACCCTGCCCTGAACTTCAGTCTGCTTCAAAATAAGGCCAGCTCTAACCAAGGAGCTGGAACTCCCCTACCTACCGAAGGCCTTGTCCAGGATTGGGCTTAGTCAATGGAAAGACTAAGTTGACCACCTAGAGGAGTCCGCCTCTAGTGGCCAGCACTAAGTACAGAACAGTGATTCAGGGAGGTTTAGCTGTGAGCAGTCTGCTTACAATAGGCACCATGATGGGGGGGGGGGCAGAGGATCCGTCCAGTGTCGAAGAGACCGCGACTGGGAAAATGACAGATGGGAGTCCAAAGACCACGGCATTGGACTCAAGAAGCTTCCTGTCTCTGGTGCAACAGAGAGAAACTTTCTGGCAGGGGTTCTGCACCACCTCCACGATTCTGCACGCCCAGACTGCTCTGGGGCTATTTCAGTGACACACTTGGGCAAGGGAAAAGGGGTGACGCCACCACCCAGGCTGATTTTCGCTACCAAAAGGGAATCTAGAGGTCCTGGCAACGGGAGCACGGCCACTTGAGGGTGTGGCATTGGGCCTTCTGCTATGGGAGGACCTGGTCTCCAGAGCCAGGCCTCCAGCACATGGGCACCATAGCTTGACTGCCCCTCGCACGCACAGGCCCACCCCCACCCCCATTTTACAGAAGCACACTCACCTTCGCTCTTTTCCATTCCACTGTTTGAATCGCAGGGTCCTGGTGACGTTTGGATCATCTGAAAACCACAGTTCTTTGGACAACGGTGGCCGCATGTATGGCAGCTCGGGGTCTTCGGATACAATGAGAACCTGTTTGTGACACACAGAGAGTGATCCTGACCAGAGCCCAGGCATTCAAGAGGCCGGTGGCAAAGGGCTCACCTTGGCCAATGCTTCCAATCGACACCCCCTGGGCCCAGCCCGGTCAGGTGCACCTTACCCTGGCCCCAGGGTCCCGAGCCCGGATGGATCTGGCAGCCGCAAAGGCAGCAGTGCCTCCACCGATGAGCAGGAAAGGGACGTGGCTTGGTGCCCTGGCTTGAGGAGTCGGCTCTCCTGCGGATGCTGTAAACAGTCGAGCAGACAGGATGAGAGTTCGGACAGTCCTGCAGACTCCTCATCACTAGTACCAACAACAACCCGAAGGAAAGACGACCCAGCGCTGGTCTGAATCTTTTCCGTAAAGCTAGCCCAGTGATCTCCTGAAGGGAAGAGGGGGGCGGGGCGCAGGCCAGGTGGTCCTTTCACTATTTGAGTGAGAAACCACACAGGGTGGGGGGTGGGGGGAGAATGATTTGATTGATAGCATTGATCCATTATATCTGAACCAGAACGGGAGCCTAGTTCACCTAGTTATCCCAAACAAACAAACATTCACTGCCCTCCAGTCAATGTCTACACACAACGACCCTAATGACAGGGTCAAATTACTCTTGTTGGTTTCTTTACAGAAGTTGAAAGCCTCACCTTTCTGCCATGGGGCAAATGAGTTCAAACTGCTAACCTTGAGGTGAGCATCTTCATGTGTAAGTACTGCACTACCAGGGTCCCTTTCACCTGGTCATGGCTCTTCCTGTTGAGGGGACAGGCTCCATCCAGCTCCTGCCCCTCCTATGCATTTCCTAATGACCAACAGGAGCACACCAAGTGGGTGTCACGTTGGGTGAGGGAGGAAGCGGGGAGACATGAGGTCTGCTGAGGATTGTTACAGTGTTCCTAAATAGGGAGGCGCTCCTGAGGAGAGCAACCTAAACGGTCCACTGAGAGGTGGAGCTCACAAAAGGATTCGAACATTCTTCTTTGGAATGGCAACCAATCAATGAATAGGCTTCTGGTGTCAGGGAAACCAATCAATGATTAGCAATGTGACTCTGCAGAGACTCCATAGGGCACCCCACAGATCCATGGCAGCCCCTCCCAGGAAAAACCACTCTCGGCTCTCTCCCAAGAGCTGTCAGCACCAAGCTGGCCTTTGTTAAAAAGTTGGCCTTTGGAACGCTCATAAGGAGAATCATGAGGGAGGGGGAGGGGGAGGGAGGGGCAAAATGAGGACCTAATGCCGGGGGCTTAAGTGGAGAGGAAATGTTTTGAGAATGAGGGCAATGAATGTGCAAATGCGCTTTACACGATTGATGTATGTATGGATTGTGATAAGAGTTGTATGAGCCCCCAATAAAACGATTTAAAAAAAAAGGAGAAAGAAAAGTTCCCGTTGCTCATTGTGCCCAGCAACCCACACTGTAGCTGACAGCTTTGACAAATGTTGCCCGCTTCAGAGGTACCACTGCTGTTTCTGGAAGTTTCCAACCCCACAGTTTGTCCGAGAGATCCCTGATGACTGAACTATAGAATTGTATGATATGTCAATAAAACTGCTGGAAGAAACAAAACAAAACGGCATCCATGTGGTTCATGGTTTCCTTCCGAAACAGAGCATTACATCCCGACAGGGAGTGGGGAGGTACGTACTCACCAGGCACCGCCGCCCTTTTCTTCTTCTCTTCTGGCGTCAGCCCTAAGCTTGAGATTCTCTCATTGTACCTTTCTTTGTCCTCTCTGATGGTCTTGTAGGCCTGTGGATCCAAGTACACACAGACTGACCTTGCCACTCAGCGAGCTCACACCATTTAGATGTGAGCTACCTTCCAGTTAGATCAGGGGTTCTCAACCTGTGAGTCTCAACTCCTTTGGGGGTTGAATGACTCTTTCACAGGGGTTGCCCGATTCATAACAGTAGCAAAATGACAGTGATGAAGCAGCAATGAAAATAATGTTATGGTTGGGGGGTCACCACAACATTAGGAAGGTTGAGAACCACCGAGTTAGATGATAAGCTTCTGTCTACATGAGGTTTAATTCCCCTCTGCTAAAGCCACTGAGGTATAAAGTTGCTTTCTTCAGAAATAATACATAGATATTATCTATAATACTTACAATAATGTATGATTAGTATGAACAAAAATAAGGTTTGCAAATGGAAATGTTGCTGTTCCCGGTTTGCTGAGGCTCTTGGAAGGAACGCCTTTCTTCACATTTACTTCTGAGGGTACAGCCAGAGGAGAACATGAAAAGCTTTGATTCGAGGAGGCAAAGTGCTAGGAAGGAGCAAGCTGAATTCGCTCAAGGAAGAAGGGGGTTGAGATATTGCGGGACTCCCTAGCTGTGAAAGCCAACTCTGTCTGCTCCAGGTGCAATCTACCTGTGGTCCTGGTCCTGCCACATGTGATGGGCAGCTGGGCTGTCAAGTTCCCGGTCCCAGTTTCACCGGGTGTCACAGATTTACGTAAGGAGGATGCTAACCTCTGTGTAATGCCGGTTGGAAACAGGGTTTTCTTTGTGTTGATGAGGCCCTGTCAATAGAAGCCAGGCCCTAGTCCTCATCACTTTGGAGTTTAATGAGCAGCAGAGACTCAGGGACCAGCAAGCACAAGAGGGGGGAGGCAGCCGCCATGGGAAGATCTTGGAGGAAAGCCAAGCCTCGAGAAACGGGGAGGGCCACGAGCTGGCCCCAGAGCTGACAGAGCGCCTTCCCTGAGAGCTGGCACCTGGAATTTGGACCCCTAGCCTCCCGAACTGGGAGAAAACACACTTCTGAGCCTTACAGCCAACCCCGTGTGATACTTTTGTTAGCGCAGCATTAAATGACCAAGAGCCCAGAAAACTACAATCTATTCAGATTATGGAAACATGGCTGTCTGAATCCTATTCTCACAGAGGGAGTCCTCTTTCCTTCAGGGGTATACCCTTTTTCTGAACGGAAGAGGCAAGCCAAACCCCAAACCCACTGCCATCGTCTGACTTGGCGTGACCCAAGATCCACTTTCCAAGGCTTCCTAAATCTTACGGGCACAAACCGCCTATCTTTCTTTGGCAGAGCAGCTGGTGGGTTTGAACCACCAAACCTGCGGCTAGCAACCCAACCCTTACCCAAGATCACCAGCAAGGTGCCTTTATATGCACAGAGCACAAGGGGTCTTATGAAGAAACACTATACAGAGCTATTCATTAAGAGGCAGCACTCTGCTTCAGCCCTGCTGTCTTTCAAATATATCACCTTCTCTATGCTTTCAGATTGAAGCAGGACCCCTAACCATGTGGTTACTTGTTTTGTTTTGAGTTTATTTATTTATTAGAGATTTCTTAAAACGCAACAGGTAAGAATGACTTGTTTTGATTACAACACCTTTGATCTCTTTGTCTCCCTGGGATCAACAAGACTGGGACTTCAATGACTAACTGTCAGGTGAAATCCCAGATTATTCACTGCAGGAAGAATAAAACTCCCATCTGAAGGAGGACCACAAGACCTACTCTAAGAATATTTCTATTACTCTCCCCGGGCCCCGCCTTACTGAGCAGCCCATTAGGCAATGGGGACGCTGGGCCCCACAGTAAATCAGCACACACATTTTCTAGGAGATGGTTGGAATAGAAAGCCAAGTGCTGTTCATTTAAAAGATAGTAACTATCCCAAGAATTTACTATTCAACTTATGAATTTAAAGAAATATGACTCAATTCCCATTCATTTCAGAAAGACAGTCTTCTCTTGGCCTCAAAATACACACACACACACACACACACACACACACATATTCACACAAACTCCCTACCATCAAGTTGATTCTGACTCATAGTGACCACATAGGGTTTCCCTGTGGGTTTCCAAGAGTGTAGCTTTTTATGGGAGTAGTAGAAAGCCCCGTCTTTCTCCCATGGAATGGCTGGTGGTTTTGAACTTCTGATAACACCCCAAGTCATAACCACTATGCCAACAGGGCTCCCTTATCTTGGTCTGGAGCAGTCCAGTATTCTCCCATACCTAAAAACATTTCTTTTAAGAAAGGAACCTTTACCGAAAAGATGGCTCACTCCGGTCAACATGAGCAAACTGAGAAATGCGATGGGGCCATGTACACATTTAGAGGGATACCCCCAAACAGCTTGCTTCAACCTTCTAATGGCTGGCTTCATAGCGGAGGGGAAAAGCACACCAAGACGTTCCTGAGTGAGGGAGGAAAGGGCTAGAATGAGGTTTGTTGGGTACGAATGGGTGTTGTGTGTGTGTGTGTGTAACGAGTTCCTGAGTGCTGCAAAGGGTTAGCACTCTTCTGCTAACCCAAAGGCTGGAGTCTCAGAAGCAAGGCCTGGTGATCTACTTCAGAAAGCTCATAGCCTCGAACATTCTACGGAGCACAGTTCTACTCTGGACACACCTGGAGCTGCCATGAGTCAGAGGTGACTCAGTAGCAATTGTTTTTAACTATGTCGTCTATTGTCAGTAAGGTTCATTTTTATACCAGAACATTTATACATGTATACATACGCGCACACACACACACACACACACACACACTTTAGCTTTTAGGATCAATGCTCAAATATAAAACTAAGCTTCTTGACATATGAGATGAGAACGTGCATTTCCAAACCCCAGTGTGCCTCTATCCCATTTGCATAGATTTCCAACGAGTGCGTGAAATGAATGCATGTCAGCCTAAGAAAACCCACAGATTGATGAAAAATATGAGAAACAATTTTGTTTAACAGTGGAACATGGTGATGTTTATGGAACTTACAGGCCATTTTCTGGAAGAGTATCATCCTTGCCAGTTGAATGATGACAGTCACCGCCACCAAGTCGATTCTGACACATAGTGGCCACAAAGAACAGAGCAGAACTGCCCCTAGGGTTTCCAAGACTGTAACCTTTATGGAAGCTGGCTGCCACGTTGTACATGGCTGAGCGCTTTAACCGCCGTGCCATTGGAATGACAGGAAACTGATTCGGGGATCTGCTATGCCCGGTTACAGTGAAAGTTAACAACAAAAGAAGAGAATCTCTTCCGTGCATGCCAATTAGGGCCCCTGCTGGAAATCGCAGCAGTAAGCACAAAACCAAACCAAAAAACCAAACTCACTGCCATCAAGTCAATTCCACCTCACAGGGACCCTACAGGACAGGGTAGATCCGTCCTTATTGGATTCTGAGGTGATAAATCCTTGCGGGAGTCGGCAGTCTGACTCTCATCTTTCCCCCACAGAGCAACTGGTGAATTCGAACGACTGACCCTATAGTTAGTAGCCCAGTGTGTAACCCACTGTGCCACCAGGGCAGCAGGAGCTGTTTTGCAAATCAGTGTTTTTCAAACTGCCCTTCCCAGCCTATCAGTGGGTTGTGGAATCCATGTGGTAGGCTGTGGTCAATATTTGAAATAAAAAACAAAACAAAACAGAAGAGAAGGGAAAATACAAGAGAAAGTATAATACACAGTAAGATGACGATGTGATAAAGTTTCTTTTCAGTTTTGTATGCTGACGTTGGGGAGAGGAAGTTTAAAATAGAGCCCTCCAGGCGACACTTCTGAAAACGTGTCCTGTTCTTAGAGTTGTCCCCTTCTTTGGGAAGGGGCTGGAGGGAGGCGGTGAAGAGCTGCCGAGAGGAACTGCTGCATCAGCAGCGCGTTTGTATTTGTGCTTCCATCAGGGCACATCCTCGTGTAAGTAAGGCTACCCTACTTACTGCCCAGCCATCAGGGCTGGTTCGAAAGGACTAGTTCTCTGGAGACAAATACCAACCTAAGAGGGGGATTAAAAAAAAAAGTCAACACGACTTCAGATCAAGTTATTTGTAGGACCGAAGTGCTAATAACGAGGCAGTACCACAACAGTTCGGTAACAACTGGAAATAGACAAAAGCGTATCAGTGAACCTGACCCCAGGACACCACAGTGGCTTCATTCTTCCTAGTGTTGGATCACCACAGAGGGCACACAGGGCATTAAAGTGAATGGCTGGAGAGGGCCTGCACTCCTGAGAAATAGCCAGGGAAGGGAGTGAAGCGAGCAACAGCCCTGTCTTGTGGTCTGGCATCAAGAGGATTCGCCTGCCCACCCCTGTGGAGCCCTGCAACTCTGGCACAGTAAACTTGACGGTGGATTTGGAAAGGCTGGGGGTGGGATGGGCGGGAGTATCTGGGACAGTGATGAAATGGGAGGACTGAGGCTCCAGGGTGGTGTCTGAATTAGGACGTAGCGGCACTGAGGAAAGGCGACTGCATGGCATGTTCCCTTGGATCACTGGAACCACTAGCTGGCTCAAAGCAGGGGTTACAGAAGGGACAGCTGCCAAATAGAGGTACTGTGAAACAGAGGCTGGGGCAGGGGCGGAACTACTGAAATTTTCAGAAGTCCTCAAAAGCACTCAATAAAATGCCTTTACATGATACAAGCCAGGCTAATTGAACGGTCCCACAAAATACCAAGTTTCTGGCTGACCTAAAATGGCTCAGCATTGGCTGGGGTATCAAGTTCCCTTTCATCACTGGTTCGAGGTTCCAATTGGAGAGCGTCCTGTTCACGAGGCAATATGTAAGTACAATATCACTTGGCACCAGAATGAGTGACTGGGGCATCGAACTGGCTAAAGTGTTGAAAGGGGTTACTACTGTCATTTGTCAGCAGGATGACACGTCTGGTGTTAGCTATCTCCCCAAGGGCTTGGAGCCGTTATAGGAGCGAGCTCTGGGGGCTGCCTAGTGACTGACAATGTCCCTTTATAAATGCCTAGGAAACACATGCTGTGAGGATTGGATGGAATCCACATGGCTCCACTTCTCATTAGTGCCAAGGTGCCACCCACCCTACCCCGTCCATTTGGTTTTAGTGTAACATCACACAGAACCAACTCCGGCTCCAGGGAATGCTGCTCCGAAAATTCAGCTGCACACTAGACGGGAGTGTGCTAGAAGAGGGGCCTAGAGGAGGACCCCGCCCAACTGCAGATAGAGATGAGGTCATGAGAGAAACCAAAAGAAGCTGGAGAAAACACGAAGTATTCACGGTGGAACAAACAATAGAGAGACAGGGAGGCATTTGGAGGAGACCTAGGGCTGAGCAGGAAAACTGTGTGTTTCCCCCACGGACATCAGCAGACGGCTTGTCCCGCCCGCTTTTACTCTGATTCCACTCCCAACTGCCCAGAGATGGCTACTCTCCTCCCGCTTGTGGGAGTCGGGTTGTGGGGGCATGAGAAGGAAGGTAAGGAGCAAGCATGCCTGTGACCCCTTCTGGGTCACCTAGTGATACAATCTACAAAGACCTTAGAGCTTTTAGGAAGATATAAAATCATCATGGCTTTCAAGCATCTGTTCCTACGAGAGAATACAAAAAGCTCCCTTTAATCCGGAGTGTTACTGACTAGGTGTTATCTAAGTTGGTTCACTCAACCTCACACGATCCAACTTTATCCTGATCTGCTTAGTCACGGTAAACCCTGCCAACTTGGGGGGAAAAAAAAAGAACAAAAAGAAAACCCCACAGAATAATTCCCCTGTAACCAACCCAGTCGCTCAGAGTCTGCTGAAGCAGCTGTGATTGTGCTACAACTATGCAGCCAATTAAAAGGCGCGTCCGCCACCGCGTGCCAACGCCATTCTGAAATTACTGAGAGTTACTGGATCTGCTGTTCTACCTTTGAGTCCTGGGGCAAGACTTTTCCTCTTAGGAAGACGTGTAACAGTTTGGATTGGAGATGGCTGTTTTGGCATGATTACTAGGGTGTATCTGTGTGTGTGTGTGTGTGTGTGTGTGTGTGTGTGTGTGTGAGAGAGAGAGACAGAGAGACAGAGAGAGACACTCTGGCCAAGAATGGGCTCAAAAGGCAATATTGTGCTAGGGAGCTGCAATGAATTCTGACCTTGTTTCCAGGGTCATGTGTCGTACCCAAGAGAACATACAATTTTGTGGGTTAGTTGAGTCTAAAAAAACCCCAATGGCTTCCAAAGAAATAGTGAACCGACAACTGCAGAGAGTAGAGGCTCCACCAACGTGAGATTAAATGGCTGTCACCTTCCCCCTGTTCCCCATCCCCCACCACACACACTGGCTCTCTTAGGGTATTAGATAGTAGGCATTTTAAAGAAGGCTTTGCAGATTGTTTTCTCCCCAGAGGAGAAAGAATGCATTGCAAAGGTTTGAAAGCAGAGCAGTGTGTGAGTCCACTAAGGGAAGCTGTTCGGCAGCTTCTTTCTGCAAGCTGCTTTTCTACTTACATACGCGCCAGCTCCTAGGGTTGATAAGCCCACAATGAGGACTAACACAGAATTATCGATTTTGCCCCCTGAAGCACCGGAGCTGGCCATTTGTCTTGTCATCTGGAGTTCTAGGGGAACGTGCCATCGCTGGAACAAGTTGCCTAAGGAACACAATGTATTAAGACACACACCAGAGAGAGAGAGAGAGAGAGAGATAAGAGTTAATACATATTTATGACTCAATGTCAATGCAATGTAAAAGATTTACTGCCCTTGGGCTGTGCGGTGTTAACTGGTAAATGGCCAAGAAAAATATCATCAACATTGCACACACATACAAACAGTACAGATAGCTTAATATACGTGCTTAAGTTGTTGGGGGTTTTCTTTTTGAGCAAAATTTAAGGCTGTGCGCTGAGAAAATGGAATGATAATGCAAACCATATGGGTAGTTCAGAATCCCCCCTGTACATCTCTGTGGCCACCGGACTCATCTCGAAGAGATGACTAAAAACACAGATAAACAGGGTGACCTGGGCCATGACTACAATTGGATTCTGAAGGAACCCAAATGGTCCAACCCTTATACAAAAAGAACCGGGAACACCACTAACCCAGACCAGGTTCTGTCTTCTGTGAATACAAATGTGCCCAGGGTTCAGAAAAATTCAAACCCATCAAACATGGACTTCCCTTCACTCCCAAAGAGGGAAAACTATAAGACTACGAAGTATTTCCGAATCACAAAATGTTTAATGTCTCCCAACCACTGGCTCTTACTCCTCCCCAACAGCACAGAGATGGTTCTGCCACCAACCCACGGCAGCTGTGATCTAATGAGCACAGTAAGTTTCGCACACCGAAATGGAAGTGTTATAGGCTTCTTTCTTCAAGGGAGGCAGGCATGTTCAGAAGCAGGAAAGTCTGTGGACCTTCTCTGCCCCTAGTAGTCCTCATTGACCTAGGATTGGGGGGTGGGAGGAGAGGGCCCAGAGCCAGAGGGTACATAGTGCTCAGCTTTGTAGCCCTACAGCTTTTGCTGCTGTGCTGTTGAGCAAAAGTAAACGTGTGCTAATGCACGGAGCCCTGAGCAGAACTGCCCTGTAGCGTTTCCTAGGCTGCAATCTTTAGGGAAGCAGACTACCCCACCTTTCTCCCGGGGAGTCACTTATTCTCACTGCCAATGAGTCGCTGCCGACTCATAGTGACCTTAGAGAGCAAAGTAGAACGGGTACCTTTCCAAGACTGTACCTCTCTATGGGAGTAGAAAGTCCCATCTTTCTCCTGAGGAGTGGCTGGTGGTTTCAAACGGCTGACCATGTGTAACCAGCAGCCCAATGTGTAACCACAGTGCCATTTGGTGGGTTCAAATCATTGCCCTTTTGATCAGCAGACAAGTGCTGTAGCCAATGCACCACCAGGCTGCCTAAAGCAACCATAAAGATGCTATCAATGAATGAGCGTGTTTGTATGCCAATGTAACTTTACTCACAAATATTGAAAGCTGAACTTTATATAATGGCTGTGTGTCACAAAATACTATTTTTGATTTCTTTCCATTCTTAAAAGAAAAAGAAGAAAAACCACTCTCAACTTACTGGGGATACAAAAACGCAGTGGACTCAGGGGTACTGGTACACAGGGACTTTGCTGTGCTTACATACTCACCAGCAGCTCCCTTTCATACTGGATAGCACCCTCACTACTCGACTTGTTGGCCACAGCTCGCTTGTCAACCCAATCTAAAGCAGTTCTCAGACTTGAGCTTAAATCACCTGGAGGGCCTGGTAAAACCCACCCAGCCAGGTCCCACCTCCCAGTGGCTCCATTGATTTGGGGTGGAGCTCAAGCATGTGCAGCTCGCACAATTTCTCAGGTGGTGCTGCTGCTGGCCTGGGGCTCACACTCAGAGACCCAATGGGCTCGAGGTTGATAGATCCCTTTCAGTCGGGACTGATAGGTTGGGCACTGGGAAGGGCAGCCCATGTGCATGGAGGGAGATTTCACAAGTGCACTGAGCAGAGGGGTAAACATGAGCCCCCCAACACAGGTATGCAATCTTCTTACCGAGAATCTGTGTGTTAAGAGCGTTCATAACAGTCTGGCCAATCTAAGTATATAGTGCCTCAAAAAACCCCAAAAAACCACCTACCTCAAACTCACTGTCGTCAAGTCAATTCTGACTCACAGTGACCCTATAGGGCAAGGTAGACCCGGCCCAGCGGGTTTCCAAGACTGGCTCTGTTTATGAGAGTAGAGAGCATTATCTTTCTCCAAGAGTGGCTGATGGTTGAGTAACACCGGTCACATGAAGGGGCAAATTCGTCACTACTTCTATGACCCACCCCACTCTGTGGGATAAAGTCAGGTTTTATGGCCAAGTGAGTTAGCAAAAGTTCACTCGAGGCATATTTGGATTTCTGGAACACAGATCATAACGAGAGACCTATACACTTTTAGAGCAGGAAAAGTTATTTCCCTGACTGTTCTCTTCTCCTACCTGCTATAGAAAGAACCCTTCTGCACCACATGAAAGACAATGGTTTATAATGGGAAGCACCAAAGGGCACGCAAAGACAATGCAGAAGGAAGGAGAAGTTGACCTCAATCTGGGCAAGCCTTGGATTTCCAGAAGTCCACATATGTGATGAAGGAGCAGCAGAAACGCGCAAGTGGCAGAACACAGAAAAATTAAGCTGGTCAGAAAAAGTTCCATGAGGTTGAATACTAGGAGTTTTGTTTTGTATTTTTGTTTAGGTCACTGCCTGTGTTCATTTAGTTAAGTGGGTTTTGTGCCCCACTTCCATCCCAAATGAATTCCCAGAACATAATGTTTCAAAAACTTCTGGCTATCCCACTCCCCAAACCCAACTCCTTGCCATCCAGTGAGTCGATTCCGACTCATAGGACAAAGTCGAACTACCCCTGTGGGTTTCACGGGAGGAGAAAGCCTCGTCTTTCCCCTATGGAGGGGTTGACTGGTGGTTAGCAGCCCAGTGAATAACCCACCACACCATCAGGGTGCCAAGAGATCCTAAATCCAGACATCATAACATGATTTTTAAAATACATAACACGGATAATGTTTGTTCTATTTTGGCCTGCTTTTCAGACTGAGAAAACCAAGTGTAGATGAGTATTTCCCAAAGTAAAGGTTACTGCCCCCTCATGGGTACTGGACAAAAACCCAAGAGGACTACAAAAGCAGATACCTATGCTTTATCCTGGATTATAGGCTATGGTACAAAAATTGTTTCATTGCCAGGAAGGTGCTGAGTTACTATTTTTTTTGAAAAGGGGGTGGTAGGTCAAATCAATTTGGGAGGTATGGTATATGTTTAGAAAAGTTCAGTAGTTTTTGGCTTAATTTGCCCCCACTCCTCAAAGGTAGTTAAAAGTATAGTTGATCCTTGAACAACTTGGTGGTTAAGGGTACTGACCATACCCCAACAAAGTAAAAATTCAATGTATAACTTTTGACTCCCCCTAAGCTAATAATAACAAACTGTTGACCTTACCAATAACATAAACCGTCTATGAACATATAGTTTGCCACGTGTATTATATACTGCTAGGGCCTTGGTGGTGTACTGGTTATGCACTGGGTTAACCTCAAGATTGGCAGTTCAAAACCACCAGCTGCTCCTCAGGAGAAAGATGAGGATTTCTCCTCCTGTAAAGCGTTATAGCCTCAGAAACCCACAGGGGCAGTTCTACCCTATCCTATAGGGTCGCTAGGAGTCAGCATTGACTCGATGGCAAGGAGTGATTATATACTGCCTCCACATAAATCTGCATCTTTGAATGTGACGACAAGGTATTTTGCACAAAGTGCAAGCTTTTTGTGTCTAGTGGTGTAGCTGCAGCAGCAGCTTCACAAATTTCCTTTTCTTTTTTAAACAATGGTCCTTGGGCTGGATCTACTGATCTGGAAATGGCAGCAACCGCAGCAGAGCTGTCTACGGTGCACATCAAGCAACTTCATGTTGCTGGTCACACGTCACTTTTCTCTGCCTTTGGGTTGGGGGGGGGGGTGCTTTGAGTCTGGTGGTGTGATTTAAGGCATCGCATGCAACAGCAAGAAAACTCCACAACCATGGGGGATCACTTTTTCCTGCCCTGCTGGAGCAGTGAGTCCTCCAGCAGAGATATTTTGCTTCACACAATGTTAAAAAAATTAAATAATAATCATTTCTAAATTATCAAGTGTTCATGAGGGAGGGGGGAGCGGGGAAGGGGGGAATGAAGAGCTGATACCAAGGGCTCAAGTAGAAAGAAAGCATTTTGAGAATGATGACGGCAACCCATGTATAAATGTGCTTGACAGAATGGATGGATGTATGGATTGTGATAAGGGTTGTACGAGCCCCCAATAAAATGATTTTTTTAAATTGCTTTAAGTTCAAACTCAAGTTGTTGTTTGTTTGGTGGTCGCAGTGTGTTATGTGGGCCTACTTTCCAAACCCAAACTCACTGTCATTGAGTCAATGCCTACTCATAGTGATCCTCTGGGGCAGGATAAAACTGCCCCTGGGGTTTCTGAGACTGGAACTCTTTATGGGAATAGAAAAGCTTGTTTTTCTCCCACAGAGCGGCTGGTAGTTTTGAACTGCTGACCTTGAGGATCACAGCCCAATGCATAACCACTACACCACCAGGGCTCTTGTGGATATACTTTTGGAGGGGGGGCTTAAAATTTTCTTAGAAAAATTCCATTATCTTTCCATAACTTTTCCCTACGAACCTTCAGAAGTCCCTCCCTGTTTATACTCTTGCCTACCCTTCTCACAGCTCCAAGATTCGAGGTTATTCTATAAGGATGGCAACACTTGTCTGCCTCACATGGGGCCACCAACCATGCTCCTGACCTCAATAGAGTACCAGGCTGCACACAGCAAAGGCAAGCAGTCTGTCCTCAATCTTGGGATTCGAATCCTTATCTGTCAACTTGCCGTGTGTAACAGCGCTCAGCGCTGACTCGCTGCCAAAAGGTAATTTGTTGACGGAAGGAAACAAAGTCTTCCCAATTCTCCTGAAAAGGACTGCATGTCCTGAATCCTTTGACAAGGTCTAGCCAGTTCCCGTTGGAGGCTGGTTGCTGGACAAGAAGCTGGTAACCCCCACTACCACAGGCTGCCACTAGAACAGTACTGAGCTAGCAAGCTCATCTCGGTAGATCCCATAATCTCTGGGTGCGACATTACCCTGAAAGGCCTTTTTCAGAACTGTACGTAGCCACACAACGGAGGCACCTAGGAGTCCCAAGGGCTGTTTTCAGTTTTGTTTGTTTGAAACGTTTTATTTCTTTTCTTTTTTTTTTTGCTGGTGTGGTAAGGTCTATGTGCTCCTGAGATTGGTTTCCTGGCTGTCAGCTTGTTTTTCCCCACAGGATGACCAGCCTCGGAGGGCCAGCTGCTGTCGCCTGTGTCTCCAAGGAATCCCACAACTCTTCTTGGGAATAGTTGGAGCAGAGCCAAGTACAGTATGGACCACTCGGCTGAACACCACTGCAGGAAAGCCGATTCACATGTCAAGAAAGTGCTATGGTTTGCAAAGTTGTCCATCCAAGCACTGGCCTTCTGTTGGCTTCTGTAAGCGTTCCCAGAGAGTATGTGGTACAAGATGCTAAGGACACAATTCTTGTCCCCTCTGTGTAGCGTTGGGGCTGGGGGGTGGGGGCAGTAGCGAATGGCTGCTACTCCTTTGAATATCAGAAAAGCGGCTTGGACAAGAGCACAGGGCCTTCAGTTCGGTTTTGTGATTCGCCAGCCAGTGGAACTGAGGGGGAAGAATCACTATGCATCTGAGACAGAACTGGAGGATCCAACAGAGTGTGGGTGAGGTTCTGTTAGCTTTTCATTCCAGTTGTCCATGAACTTTTGGATGCCCTCAGATATTTCCCAAATTCGCCTGACTAGCCACATTATAAAATAAGACTGATCTTGGGGCCTTCTCCTGGAGATGCGCATTCAGGAGGGTCAGGGGCGGCCCACCCCTTGATTGCTGTGACTAGGCAACCTTGGGAAAGGCAATCTAGAAGAACGTTCAGCTACGCATACATTTCCTCAAAACGTTAAACTGTTTCTAGAAAATATAATTTATTAGCCAGTGACGGAAACAAAAAGCTGACTTGCCAAATATTTTCTTCAGGAAAGCTTGGCCTCAGCAGAAAGAGTGAGGGCAGGCTGACATTCTAAGCTTCAAAAAAAAAAAAAGCAAGAAAAAAAAACCCGCCTCCTTTGGCAGTATCCAGGAAGTCTGGATCCTTGCCCACAAGGAGGCGAGCTTTCTTTTCAAAGAGGTTAGAAGGATAGAAGAGATCCCAAGTCAAGAAAAATGCGCAAATATTTGAACTGTAGGGATTGGTGATCAGTTTGATCACATGGGCAGCAGTGCAATGTATGGTGACCAAATAAAATACGAAAGAATGGACAATATTTACTTCCCAACGAAATTTCCATAGGACAGCCCTTGCTACCTTTGAAGTAAAAAGCAAGTACATTGGCACAATGAGAAAGAATTCCTAAGCGAGCCTTCACGAAATCATCCTGTGTCCTTGGAGAAAATTGATCCAGAGTTTGGAATGCCCACAAACACTCACCATAAACTTCTGAGCTGACCTCTCTGCCTGGAAAGTAAGTGGCCCAGCAGACCCTCTCAGAAGCCACCGCTTGGTTGGTTCGCTGGGTCATTTTGGTAAATCTGAGACTTGTCCTCAGTGACTATTCCTTCTATAAAATCATCTTCATTAGCTGCGATCTTGATTCTGAGCCTCATGGAAAGATCGGCAAGCTGATCTTCACACAACAGTTTTGATGCGAACTGTAGATGAAAGCTTGCTGGGGCCAAGATGTTCAATAAATTGGAAAACGCCTGGAACACATTCATATGCACCCACTACCCCCACCCACCCATGCTCATCGCAGAAGAACTCACAGTCGCAAAAAGATGGAAACAACCTCAATGCCCATCATTGGAAGAGTGGGCAAGCAAACCATGGTCTTTACACACAATGGATTACTCCAACCATTACAAAGAAGGTGCAAAACACTGTATAGCCTGGGTGAACCTGAAGAACAGTTGGCTGAGGGAAATTAACCAAGCACGACTATGGAAAGGAAAGGAAAGGGGGGAAGTGGGGGGCTAACAACAATGAGTAGGAGAACCAAGAAAATGTTCTGAAACTGATTGGGGCGAGGACTGCATAACCCTGCTTAATAAGATTGAATTATTTTATGATATGTGAATCACATGCCAATAAAACCATTTAAAAAGAAAACAAAAACCAAGAGAGTAAGCAAGCAAGGGAAAGAGAGACCGACCAGATTTCAACCCGGTGCTCCAAGACAAGAACACAACACACTGACATGAAGCAGGGAACCAATAGAGAGGCTGGCAACATTACCAATTAAGTGGGCAGTACCCCCCCCCAGAAGAATTCACTTCAGAGGGCAGCACTGAAGCTACAGGTCAAGGAGAGGGACTTGTCTGATCAGAGCACACAGGAGCGAACGAGGGGGGAGAGACAAAAGAGTGAAGCACATCCTGGCCCACCAAGCTCTAAGGACACTATTTCTGCTCAGAGCAGCCAGTGCACAGAGGGAACCATAGGGCTGGGCCCACCAGGAGAGAAAACGTTCCTCACTGACCCTTAGCACCAGGGGGGACAACAATGGAGACACATGGCAGGCATTGTGCCCTCCGTGAGCCCACCACGCCGAAGTCAGACACTGGGGGCATGCAACAGAGCAGCAAGAGGAGCAGAGCAATGAAGTCCTCAGGGAATATCAAAAATAGACTGTGGGGCCAGGGCATGGTGCCCCATCAGATTCCACTGGAAAGCACTCTTTAAGGACAACAAATAGACCTTGAACTATTTATAGGTTTTTGCTGTTGTTGTAGCTATTGTTTTCTATTGTTGCTTTGTTGTGCTCGGTCTTGTGTTTGTGCATATTGTCGCTGTGCGTCTATCTGGATGAGATAGGTGGGATAAACAAGCCAGAGGAGAAAACAATGGGATGACAGTTCCAGGGGGACATCAGAGAGTGGGAGGTAGGGGAAAGGAAGTGGGTGTTAACAAACCCAGGGACAAGGGAACAACAAATGACCGAAAATCGATGGCAAGGAAGGTGTAGGATGTCTGGCAGGGCTAGATCAAGGACAATGTAACAGAGAAAATTCCTGAAACCCAAATGGAAGCTAAACATGATAGTGGGACAAAAGGAAAGTAAAAAGAAATAGAGGAAAGAACTACAAGGAAAAGGACATTTATAGAGATCTAAACAGAGGCATATACATATGTAAATATATTTATATATGATGATGGGGAAATAGATCTATGTGCATATATTTATAGGTTTAGTATTAAGGTAGCAGATGGACATTGGGCCTCCACTCAAGTATTCCATCAACACAAGAACACTTTGTTCACATAATCTGGCACGCTGATATGCTCACCTTCCTGACATGATTGCAGAAAACAAATGTGTGCATAAGCAAATGTGGTGAAGAACACTGATGGTGCCCGGCTAGCAAAAGATATAGGGTCTGGGTCTTTAAGGCTTGAAGATAAACAAGCAGCCATCTAACAGAGAAACAACAAAGGCCAAAGGCCACATGGAAGAAGCACACCAGCCTGTGTGATCACGAGTTGCCGAAGGGATCAGGTATCAAGCATCAAAGAACATAAAATCATATCATTGTGAATGAGGGGCAGTGCAGAGTGGGGACCCAAAGCCTATCTGTAGGCAATTGGACATCCCTCACAGAAGGGTCGTGGGGAGTTGATGAGCCAGTCAGGGTGAAGTGTAGCAACGATGAAACATACAACTTTCAGCTAGTTCTTAAATGTTTCCCCTGTACCCGCTATCATGATCCCAATTCTACTTTACAAATCTGGCTAGACCAGCGGATATACACTGGTACAGATAGGAACTGGAAACACAGGGAATCCAGGACAGATGACCCCTTCAGGACCAGTGGTGAGAGTGGCGATACCAGGAGGGTGGAGGGAAGGTGGGGTAGAAAAGGGGAACCGATGACAAGGATCTACATATAACCTCCTCCCTAGGGGATGGACAACAGAAAAGTGGGTGAAAGGAGATGTCAGACAGTGTAGGATAGGACAAAATAATAATAATTTATAAATTATCAAAGGTTCATTAGAGAGTGGGGAGTGGGGAGGGAGGGCGAAAAATGAGGAGCTGATATCAAGGGCTCAAGTAGAAAGCAAATATTTTGAGAAAGATGATGGCAACAAATGGACAAATGTGCTTGACACAATGGATGTATGCATGGATTGTAATAAGAGATGCACAAACCCCCAATAAAATGTAATCTTAAAATTTTTTTTATATAGGTTTGACAAAACATGGGTCTTTCTTTCTCTGAATGTGGTGGAGCATACAGGAAGCAACATTATTAAAAACTGATGAAACATAGCCAAATACTTAGGGGGATCAGGATGCTAGGCTCAGGGGGTACCCAGGTCAACTGGCACGGCAGTGCACACAAAGACTAGGCTCGACATCCTACTTTGGTGAGCAGCAACTGGGGTCGTCAAAGCTTGAGAGCGGCCGCCCGCCTGAGGGGCAGCCATTGGCCTCTCTGTGCCTGGAGGAACAAACTGTGAAGAAAATCACACACACAGAAACAATCAGTCCAACGGGCCATACCCACATCAGTCTCCAGGACCCTGAGACCAGAAGAACTAGATGGTGCCTGGCCACCGCTACTGACCGCTCTGGAAGGGATCACAGTAGAAGGTCCTGCATAGGGTGGGGGGCGGGGGGAAGAGTGGAATAAAATTCAAAATCATCCCAAGACCAGGCTTACTGGTTGGAGAGAGACTGGTGGAACTCCTGAGACTATGGGCCACAGTCACCCTTCCGGCCTGGACTGGAACTCAGCCCCAAGGCTCGGCTTTCAGCCAAACCACAGGCAGGTCTGTTCAGGGACCGCTGACCCGAGGGAGGGAGGGAGGAAGGGAGGGAGGGAGGCACACCTCACAGCAGTCCAGCACTGGAACAGAATCTACTCAAGGGTGACCTTCAGCAGGGGAAGAGCGGAGGAAGACCAGAGACAGGAAGCACCGAGAAGACACTGAGATAAGCAATGATACACGGGAAGAGACAAACTGTGTCTCCACTGCGGGGTGGAAAACTGATTAGCCACCCAGCGAGCTTTCACCCACTTCCCAGGCAGACCGTGTGGGAGGAAAAATCAAAGGCAGAGGCTCACAAAAGACAAGAGGAAAAACGCAGGACACACGCAATGTCCCAGGGCGGGGTCTCCACTCTGACAATGCAGGAACCGTAGCAAGCACAGAGGAAAGAGACCGCAAGCATTTTCCCCAGCACACCAATGGCTATTTCTAGGAGGCGAGCCCACCGCACACGACATTGGTTTTCTGCTACACTGCCCGACAGTTTCATTCTTTTTCTGCGGCGAGCATGCGTGCCTTTATTTTTGGCTTTGTTTTGTTTACATCTCATTCTAGAGAAAAGAGCGCAAGCTGGTGTTCACGTCGCACCTTTGCGCTCAATGGCTAAGGGCATTTCACTGGTTTGGAAGAGGTACTGTTGCTGGCTGGCTGCATTTCCGTGTGCATCACAGCTTGGGGGAGAAAGGCCAGGCTAGGAGGACCGAAAAGCTGCTAGCAGCAACATCTCCAAAGAAACCACTCCCTGGAGAGGCTCTGGGGTCAACACCTACTCAGCAGCCTCCTCTCTGGCCTTCCCGCCTTCCAGCATCTCGGCCAAGAGAAACTCAGGTTCTGAATCATGGTCCCAAGGCCCTGTTTCAGTTCTCAAAGAAAAGGTGATTGTGGCCACTAATTGACGGCTATGGCTCTTGAAACGAAGTAGAGCCTTTATTGGGAGCTAGCAGTCAGTACAGGCACTTTAGAGAGGTTTGCTTTGCCGTACAGGAAGGCTAGGAGACCAGGAAGGTTGGAGACAGGACCGTTATGTTATGCTCCCTGGTGGGGGCTGCAATCAACTAGCGGAAACCATGAATCCTTGAACAGAAAGCTCCACCTGCTCTGTAAACCTTCACCCCGTTCACAATAGAAAAGCTCTTCTCAAAGGGACAACAAAACATTCAGACAGACCTTCTGAGACATTCAGACAGACCTTCTGAGATGTTTTGCATTTGAAATGTGATAGGAAACACCTAGGCACCTCTCATGTACACAAATTTAAATGCGGAACCACACCGTTTAAGATCCCGACTTCTGTAGTTATCCTGTCAGTGCTAACAGTGTGGTCTCCTTCCACCGCTTTCCCGAATTTAGTCACAGTGTCTTTGTCCGTGAAGGCTGCCGGTCTTCCCTCTCTTGGGTCATCTTTGAGATCTTCCCGACCTGCCTCCAACACTTGGAGCCATCTAAGAACTGTTGTTTTATGGGAGGCGGCATTTCCATACACTTATTACAAAGCTTCAATTATTTGGGGACATGTCCATGGTCACCTGAGTCTTGTTAAAAATGTGGTATTAGCCCTGGCGTCAACATCTTTCTTCTACAGGCACACACACACACACACACACACAAACCCTCACTGCCAATTCACAGTGACCCTATGGGACAGGCTGAAACTGCCCCTTTCGGTTTCCCAGACGGTAACTCTTTCAGGGAGTAGAAAACCTGGTATTTCTCCCACACTGGCACAAAGGTATCCCACTTTAAAACAATTTTTGAAGGTACTCTAATGGGACTAACAAGTTTATGTCCAAGATATAATTTTTTTTTGGGGGGGGGCAACCACTGTTGGCAAAGACAGGTTGAAACCTGTTGTTCGCAAAAAACAATCTCTATGGAGTGCAGTTCAACTTTGCATGTAGCGGATTACCATAAGTTGGAGCTGACTGACAAATGGTGCTTTGGTTTTTAATAGCACCAACCACCTAAATCAACGGAGCTTTGCAAATCCATGTTTCACTTATGAGAACTTAGGGTCGGACCTCACAATGCTAGTAAAAAGTTATGAGTCTTAAACAAAACAAGTATACAAAATGTGAAAGAGCAGCGTGAATGAAGATCTTCTCATTCATGGATACTTCTCAAATTTCTGGGCAATGTGCACAGAGCACCTTCCATTCAATGCACAAAGCCCATACAGGTGACATCCATAGGCTGTGTCATGAGTAAGAAAGCCAACATAGAATTGTAATCTCCAGCAGTCATCTGTCTTAGGATGTACTTCAGACACATCCACTGGGAAACCTTTTATGGAAGCATACCACAACTGAAAATTCTGATCAAAGATTACATGGAAGAATCCTGATCAAAGTGTAGAAATGCAAAACAGAGTTTCAAATTCGAGTAGACTCCAGGCATCATGGAGTCGTTGAGGGTGGATGAAGCCCTGAAACTGTTGCCTGGAGATCAACTTTAAACCTTAAGCCAGAATCATCTACTGGAGTCATCTTAAAACCAATAGTTTAGCTTAAGTAGTAAAAAAGGTTGGCCTAGAGTCTTATGCTCTTTGAAGATCAACCTATACAGGATCAAATGAACCATAACAAGGAGGATTGGATGGGAACCGTAGGTGGGCAGTGAGTTCAGCTGATGAGGCAGGAACAACTCAAACGTAGGGTGAGAATGGTTGTACAACGCCAAGAATGTAATCAACCTCACTACATTGTACATGTAGAAACTGCTGGATGGGTCTATGTTTTGTTGTACATAGTTTCAACAGAAAATTTAAATTTAGGGAAAAAAATATGCCTCTTCTAAGTGGATAATTCACTACATTATGAAGTTGTGGAGTTGAAAAATATCAGTCAGTTCAAGCCACGCTCAGATAAATTCATGGATAGCTGATGTACCTGCGGCTGATTACCAAGAAGCGGCACCAAGAAATTCTTCTTATCCTTTGATGTCAAACGTTAGCTAGCAGTGTGGAGTTGTGGCATGGGAATTCATGAACCTAGAGGCTGGCAAACTAACCTTTGCTCCACCTACTAATTAGTTAGGTGTCCTCAGGCAAAAAAGTTTAGTCTGCTGTGCCTTGAATTATTATCTATAAAATGAGTGAGAAGCAGAACACTTCCAGCTATAAAGTTGGATGAGACAACTTGACTCACTGCCATCCAACCAAAACTGACTCAAAGCAACCCACTTGCGGGTCTCGGAGACTGTAACTGTTTGAGGGAGTAGAGAGCCCAGTCTTTCTCCTATGGAGCTGCTAGTGGTTCTGAATTGTGGCAGCCCAACCCATAACCACTACACCACTGATACAATTTAGGGAGGGCGAACACAATTCATTCTGCAATTCATTCCTTTAAAGTATAAAAGGCCACTGGGTGGGGTTCCATCAAATGCATTGTAGCCAAGAGGAATTACTGAGAGCTGAATAAAGGTTGAACAGGGTAGTGGGACAGGAGTGAAGTAAAAGGAAATAAAGGAAAGAACTAAGAGGCAAAAGGCATTCATAGAGGTATCAATATAGGCATGTATATAGGTAAATATATTAATATCTAATGATAGGATTAGAGGTCTATGCACATATGTTAAGCGTCAAGGTAGCAGACAGACATTGGGCCTCTACTCAAGTGCTCCCTCAATGGAAGAACACCTTATTCCAATAACTTGATTTTCTGTGATGCTCACCTCCCCAACACAATCGCTGAAGTCAAAAAGGGTACATAAGCAAATGTGATGAAGAAAGCTGATAGTGCCTGTTTATTACAAGATATAGTGTCTGGGGTCTTAAAGGCTTGAAGTTAAACAAGCTGCCATCTAGCAGGGAAGCAACAAAGTCCATATGGGAAAAGCACACCAGCCTGCATGATCACGAGGTGTCGAAGGGATCAGGTATAAAGCATCAGAAGATTCAAAATAAACGATCATGTCAATGTGAACGAGGGCGGGGGGTGGGGGGTGGTGGAGTGCAGACCCAAAGCCCATCTGTAGACAATTGTACATCCCCTCACAAAAGAGTCACACAGAAGGGACAAGCCAGCCAGGGTGCAATATAGCACCGATGAAACACACAACATTCCTCCAGTTCTTTAATCCACCCCACCCCCACTATCAGGATCCTAGTTCTACCTTACAAATCTGGCTAGACCAGAGCATGTGCACTGGTACAGATAAGAGCTCTTGACACATGGAATCCAGGACAGATAAAACCCTTAGGAACAATAATGGGAGTAGTGATACCATGAGGGTAGGGGGCAGGTGGGGGCAGAAGGGGGAGAAAGGGGGAACTGATCACAATGATTGATGTATATCCCCCGCTCCCCACCCCCGGGGATGAACAACAGAAACGTGGGTGAAGGGAGACAGCGGTGAGTGTAAGATATGAAAACAATAATAATTTATAATGTATCAAGACGTCAGGAGAGTGGGAGGATGGGGGAGGGAGGGAGAAAAGAGGAGCTGATACCAAGGGCTCAAGTAGAAAAAAATGCTTTGAAAATGATGATGGCAACTATGTACAAATGTGCTGGACATACGGACTGTTATAAGAGCTGTAAGAGCCCCCAATAAAATGATTTTTATATTTAAAAAGTATGAAAGGCCACCAAGAGTTACACCAACAAGGCACCTTCAATTGATCCTGAGCCAACCCACTCTGAAGTCACAACTGACTTGTGTCTGTGTCAAAGGCCACTCAGATCTAGGGATCTGCTGGGGTTTGGAAGGCAGAGCAGAACAGAGGCACAGGGCTTAAATGTCCGGTTTCAGGTCTCCTGGCCACTGCACCAGAAATTCTTTCGACTTGATCAGGGCTCTCAAAGGGAGGGGCAGCATTGGACAAGACAAGATAACCAGCTGTTCTATCATCCCTGAGCACTAAACCCTCCCAGAAGGGGCCTGACGCCCACTGCCTGGTGGCCAGGTGCCTTTGAGTTGGTTCCGACTCAAACTGACTCTGGACAACACAAGGCAACATCACCGGGTCCTGCGCCTTCCGCACGCCAACTACTTGGCATACAATTCCCATGAAGGTCAACTCCGCAGGGCCAGCGGATCCTTCTGCTTTCTGAAATCTATAGCTTGGATCTCAAGTTAGGATTTCTGCAACTGTAGGTGTGTTCAAGCTGTGAGGGTCTTTCTTTGGGAGGGGGGGGGAGGTGAATGGGGAGGAGGCGGGGGAGGGCTGAGAGACAGGGGAGCCCAGGACACCCAGGCCTGGATCGCCAGAGGTGGGGGTGCCCGCAATGGGTCAGTCACCTGGGAGCTGATTCCTCTGCCTCGGGCTTCTGATGCAGCCTGATGTCACCAAGGGAGCAAGTTTCTGCCTTAAGGCACCCGCCGCCAAGCCTCCACACCGGAACATTTCGGCTACAGCTCCTCCGATCTTTTCCTCCTTCCCTTTCTTCTCACTCACCAGCCGCCGGGTCAAACACCATGGGCGCCTACTCGCGCCACCCCCCCTTCCTACGTACATTACGCAGGCCCCGCCTCCAGGCTCTGCGTCGGCATTGGCCAGATCCTGACAGCGTGTTTTAGCAAAGAGCCAAAAACCCCGATCGCAGGCTGACTGCGCAGGCGTCGCAATCAATGCCGCCTTGTGATTGGACCGCACAATGAAATGCTCTAAGGAGGACCTGGATCGATTTACGCATGCGCGAGCTGCAGGTTTGCTGGGACCCCGGCCCAGGACAGCAGATTCTGGCGTTGACAGCTCTCTGACTTGAGAGAGCTTGGAAAGCTGTCCAAACAGCGACTGATGGATCGGTTTGGGTTGGCTGTTAGGGCTAGTTCAGTCGTTGTTTTCATGATAGGAACTCTTAACGGCACCTCACACAGCAAGGATAGAACACCACACTTAATTTTTTTTCCGTTTTAGCCACTAGCTAAAGACTAAGCCTATAGGATTTAGTCCACTTCCAATCTTTCCATAGGTCGGAGTCCAGATCCGGAATAAACCTTAGTTTTTATACACATTGCTGCCACTTGCCCCACCCAACCCCTATTTAGAACAAGAAGTCACTCAGGTCTCAATTTTTCTTGATATTACTTTTATATTGTGCAGGTCTGTCCCCTGGATGTTGTGCCAGTTGCTGAAGTCCGTCTCCTATTGTGGTTTCTGTGCTTAAGAGAAATCTTATGCAGCGTTTCATGACGTGGGGAGTAGTTTTTTATTTTGTTTTCACATCTAAAATGTAGGTTAGATTGGAAATGATTTTTTGGCTGTATGCAAAAGATACAGCCAGTTGCTATGGAATCAGTTTCAACACGTGGTGACTCGTGCATGTGTGTCAAAATAGAACTGTGATTCTTTGGGTTTTTAATGGAAGTGGATTGCCAGGCCTTTCTTATGAGGCACTCTGCATAGGCTCAAGCCACCACATTTTCAGTTAGCATCCCAGTGCATTAACCCTTTATGCCAATGAGCAACTCCGTGCCAAACATGCTTTTTCCCCCTGAAGATTTAGGTTAGGTTACATGTTGATTTAACATGTATTTATTGAGCACTTGTCACTTGAACTGTATTGCAAAGGGCTTTGGGTGCTAGGAAAGTTGAAAGTGGTGAATTGGTGACTGTCTAGTTAGGGAGATGACATGTACAGTGAACCCTCGCCACTTCGCGCTTCGACTTCTGCGGCTTCACTCTATCGCGGTTTTTGCGTAACAGCACCCGCTCCTTCAGAGGAAAAAGACGGCGACCCACCTGTAGAGTACATCCCTTAAGTCATTTCATAGGCTATTGATTACAGTATTTGTAAGAACTATGTATAATAATACTGTATGTGAAATATGTAATACTGTAAACTAGATGCCATAAATAATATAATAAATAATAAATGATAATTGTAACGTCCAAAATTTTTACTGTATTTTCCCTTTTTTGTTTAATAAATTGGGTAATACGAGTGTAATGGTGACTAAAGGGTGTTTTTTCATGTCCTCTATGCTCTAACTACGAAAATATTTGATTTACAAATAAGGAATCCTACTTCGCGGAATTTCATTTATCACGGTAGGGTCTAGAACCGATTAACCGCGATAAACGAGGGTCCACTGTACTGCTTATTTAAATTTGACATCGCATCTGATAGACTGCTAGAGCAAATAAGGCATATAGGCTGAGGCAGGGTACCCTGTTAGGGACTATAAATTTGAAGAGGCTTTGATTCTGTAGGTAGGTGTGGTGGGATCAGAGAGACAAGTGCCAGCCAGACCTGGAAGCAGACCAGTGAAAAAACGTGAAATTGCTCACTACAGATTAGTAAGTAAGCACATCAGCTCATGCTTACCTTTCTTAATGGATAATGTGACACTGAATACGTGTTGGGATGACTAAGGAAGAGCTTCGTGCAAGAAATGTTATGTGGCCCAAGGCACTCACTAGATAAGTTCAATGCTATCCCGATACAAATACCATCATCTTTCTTCAAAGAATTGGAAAAACTGTTTACCAACTTCATGTGGAAAGGGAAGAAACCCAGAATTAGCAGAGAACTCCTCAAGAAGAAGGACAGTGTGGGAGGGCTTGCTTTACCTGACTTCAGCACCTATTATACAGCCACAGTGGTCAATACAGTGTGGTATTGGTATAATGACAGGTACTCAGACCAATGGAAAAGGATCGAAACCCGAAAATAAAGTCATCAGCATATAGACAACTGATCTTCCATAAGGGCCCAAAATATATCAAATGGGAAGCGAATGCCCTCTTCCTTAAGTGATGCTGGAAAAAAAATGGATATCTACCTGCAGAAAAATAAAGCAAGACCCTTACCTCTCCGTGCACAAGAATAAACTCCAGGTGGATCACAGACTTCGAGGTAAAAACCCAAATAATTCTTAGGGCCACCAATGAGAGAATTGGGACAAACCCAAGAACTTTGACTCAGTGAATACATAGGCTATCTGAAATAGGGAAGGACATAAACACAGAGGAGGCACAAATTGACAAGTGGGGTATACTGAAGATAAAACACTTGTGTACATCGAAAAAATTCACCAAGAGTAATAAGAGGGACCACAGACTGGGAAAACATCTTTAGCAATGACACATCCGACAAAGGCCTTATTACTAAAATTTACAATACTCTGCTAACCTACAACAAGAAAAAAACCAATTGCCCACTGAGGAGATGGGCAAAGGACCTGAAAAGAAGTTTCTCAAAGGCAGAAATCCAAATGGCCAATAAACATATGGTAAAATGTTCTAGACCCCTATCCATAAGAGAAATGCAAATTAAAACAACCGAGAGATATCACCTAACAACCTCAAAGATAGCCCAATTCAAAAAATCAGAAACTAACAAGTGTTAGAGGGGCTGTGGAGAGATAGGAACTCTCATCCAATGCTGATGGACCTGTAGGTATGTAGAGCCACTATGAAAAGTGATTTGGTGATTTCTAAAACAGATGGAAATTGAGCTACCATACGACCCAGCAATCCCCTACTGGGCATATACCCAAAAGAGGCAAGAAACAAACCATGCTCAGACGTCTGTGCTCCAATGCTCATCATGGCACAGTTCACAATCACAAGGAGTTGGAAACAACCCAGATTTCCATCAATGGAAGAATGGATTAAAAAATGGTACATACATACAATGGAGTACTACGCATCCCTAAAAAGCAGCGATGAATGCATGAAGCACACCACCCCATGGGAAGAACTGGAGGAAATTATGCTAATCGAAGTAAGCCAAGCACAAAAGGACAAGTACAACATGAGTCCAGTGACGTAAGTTCAACAATGCAAAAAAGGACATACAGGGAAAGCTACTAAATACATCCATGTCCGGGGTGAGGTCCAGGTACTGGCAGGTGCCAATCCCAACCCAGGGATATGTGGGCACCCCACCACCACCACCATCTCATAGGAATGCACTTCAGAGGACAGCACTGAAGCTGCAGCTCAGGAAGTGGGATGTGTCTGATCAGGAGCAAACGAAGAGGGAAGGAGAGAGTGGAACACACCCCGGCCCACCAAGCCCTGAGGACAATACTCCAGCTCAGAGCAGCCAATGCAGAGAAAGGATCACAGGGTCGGCCACATCACAAGTAAGAGACAAGACGGCATGTCCCTCACTGACACATAGCGCTGAGGGGGACAGCACTGGGGACACAGTGTGGGAGATGTGCCTGATCTGACCCCACCACGCCAGGGTGGACACGAAGGGTGTACCGAGGAGCAGCAAGGGGAGCAAAGCAACGAAGTCCCCGAGGAATGCCAAAGGTGGCCTTGGGGCCCAGGATGTGGCACCCCAGCGGACTCAACTGGAAAACAATCATAAAGGTCAACGGACAGACCTGGAACTGCTTGAGGGATTTTCAGTTTTGGTTGCTGGTTTTTCCTTTTCTCTTTATTTCTTTTTTGTTGTATTAGCTGTTGTTGATTTATTTTTTGTCTTCTTTTTTTATGATTTGCTCTGTTTTGTTTTTGTGAGTATTATTGTCTATGCATGTCTATCTGGACAAGATAGGCGTGATGAAAAATCTGGAGGAGAGAACAATGGGATTGACGGTTCCGGGGGGACACGGGAGAGGGAAAGATGAGGGGAATGGAGGGAGGTGCCAACAAAGCCAGGGACAAAGGAAGAATAAGTGGTCTAAAATTGATGGCAAGGAGGGTATAGGATGCTTGGTGGGGTGGGGCTTGATTAAGGGCAATGTAGCTGAGAGGAATTACCAAAACCCAAATGAAGGCTGAACATGATAGTGGGACAGGAGGAAAGTAAGCAGAAATAGGGGAAAGAACTGGGAGGCATAGGACATTTATAGAGGTCTAAATGCAGGCATGAATATACGTAAATATATTTATATACAAGGATGGGAATAGAGTTATGTACATATATTTATTTATAAAGTATTACAGTAGCATATGGACATCCACTCAAGTACTCCCTCAATGCAAGAACAATTTGTTCTACTAGCACGACACTTTATGATGTTCACCTTCCCTGACACGATCGCTGAAGACAAAATGAGTGCATAAGCAAATGTGGTGAAGAAAGTTGATGGTGCCTGACTATCAAAATATATAGCACCTGGGGTCTTAAAGGATTGAAGATAAACAAGCAACCATCATCTAGCTGAGAAGCAACAAAGTCCACATCGAAGAAGCACACCAGCCCATGTAATCATGAGGTGTCAATGGGATCAAGTATCAGGCATCAAAGACCCCAAACAAAACAAACAAACACACAAACAAAAAGCATATCAATGGGAATGAAGGAGAGGGCAGATGGAGACCTAAAGCCCATCACTAGTAAGTTGGATACCCCCTGTCAGAACGGTCACAAGGAAGAGAAGAGCCAGTCAGGGTGTAGTATAGCACCGATGAAACACACAACCTTCCTCTAGTTCTTTAATGCTCACCCCCCCCACTACCATGACCCCAATTCCATCTTACACATCTGGCTAGACCAGAGCATGTACACTGGTACAGATAAGAGCTCCCAACACAGGGAATCCAGAACAGATAACCCCTCAGGACCAATAAGAGGAGCAGAGATACTAGGAGGGTAAGGGTAAGGGGAACCAATCACAATGATTGACGTATGGCCCTCATCCCAGGGGGATGGATAGCAGAAAAGTGGGTGATATGAGACAGCAGTCGGTGTAAGACATGAAAAAAATAGAATAATTTCTAAATTATCAAGGGGACAGGGGGGAGAGTGGAGGTGTGAGGGGGAAGAGGAGCTAAGGATCAGAATATGCCCCCCTTCCCAGGGGACAGACAG
>NW_022110581.1:271046-277542 GCF_000313985.2 Echinops telfairi
GAAAAAAATATATAAAGTTTCAAGGGGTCATGGGGGAGGGAGGGAGGGGGGAAAATGAGGAACTGATACCAGGGGCTCAAATAGAAAGAAAATGTTTTGAAAAAGATGATGACAACATATGTATAGATGTGTTTGACAAAATGGATATCTGTATGAATTGTGATAAGAGCTGTAAGAGCCCCCAATCAAATAAAAAATTTTTAAATGTTATGTGAACTGTTTCTTCCAGGATAAGTACTAAAATTCATAAATATAATGGAGGAGGAGGAATATTATAACCAAAATTGTTAGTAGTTAAGCATTTATAAAAATAAAAGATGTATTAGCCGCCAATAAAACTATACAAACTAAAAAGAAGAAGAAAATATGTCACTTTGAAGATTAAGGTACATCTGACCCAAGTCATGGTATTTTTAGTAGCTTCGTGCGCATGTGAAAATGGACAATGAATAAGGACGAATGAAGGAAAACTGATATATTTTAATTATGGTGTTGGTGACGAATATTTAATATACCGTGGATTTGGTGGTAAATGGATTATGTGTTCTGCTGCTACCCTCAAGGTCAGCACTTCAAAACCACCAGCCACTTGGTGGGAGAAAGATGAGGCCCTCTACAAGTACGCTTAACAGTTTTGGAAAAATCAACAGGGGCAGGGCTACTCTGTCCTATGGGATTGCTTTGATTCGGAATCTCTCCCATGGCAGTGAGTTTAAGTTTAACCAGAAAAACAACTAAAGTTATCCTAGAAAGAAGTACAGCCAGAATGCTCCATAGAAATGCGGATGGGAAGACTGTCTCTCTTTCTTCGAACATGTTATTAGTCACTGGAGAAGAACATCATGCTTTGTAAATTAAACAACATGCTTGATCAAAAAAGAGGAAGTCCCTCAATAAGATGGCTTGCCATAGTAACTGCAACAGTGGACTCAAGCATGGGCATGATTGTGAAGATGGCACGGTACCAAGCAACATTTCATTCTTGTGCATACAGGATCACGATAAGTCAGAACGAACTCAACTTGTGGGCGTCTTTGATCATTGATTTTTGTAGCCATCTGGCTGGGCCAAAATTCTCAGTGGGTTGGCAGATGAGGACTAGTAATCCTCCATGCTAAAGCGTTCAACGACATGGACCCTAACAAACTATGAATAGCCTTGAGATGACTGATCATTTCAGGACCCTTCATTGTGTTTATGTGGAACCTGTACATAGATCAAGAGGCATGGTTTGAAATGAGGAAAGGTGTGCATCAAGGTTGTGCCCTCTCATATTACTTATTAAGTCTGTATGTTGAACAAATAATCAGAGAACCTGGATTATACAAAGAAGAATGTGGCATCAGGTCTAGATGAAGGTTGATTACCAACCTGAGATATATAGATGAAATAACCTTGCTTGGTGAAAGTGAGGAGGACTTGAAGCACTAGCCAATGAAGACAAAGGATTGCAGCCTTCAGTATGGATTACAACTCAATGTAAAGAAGACCAAAGTCCTCACAACTGGACCAGGAGGTAACATCATGATAAACAGAGGAAAGATTGAAGTTGTCAAGGATTTCATCTTCCTTGAATCCACAATCAACGCTCTTAGAATCAGCAGTCAAGACATCACACTATGTTGAAAAGCAAGGGGGCTGTGTTGAACACTAAGGTGTGCCTGGCCCAAGCCTTGCTATTTTCACTAGCCTAATGAACATGTGAAATTGGATATTTAGTAAGCAAGACTGAAGAAGACTCAGTTCTTTTGAATTATGCTGTTGGCCAGGGATATTGAAAGTCCCACGGACTGCCAAAAGAACAGACAGATCTGCCTTGGAAGAAGTACAGCCAGAATGCTCCTTAGAGGCAAGGATAGCAAGACTTTGTCTTTCTTTGGATATGCCCTCAGGAGAGACCAGTCTCTGGAGAAGAACATCATGCTTGGTAAATTAGAGGGGCCAAGGGGGACAAACAACAGACACGTGGGTGAAGGGAGACAGCAGATGCAAACAATGATAATTTATCATTTATCAAGGGTTCATGACCGTGGGAGGGGAGGGGAGGGGGGGAAAAAAGAGCAGCTGATACCAAGGACTCAAGTAGAAAGAAACTGTTTTTTTTAAATGATGACAACATAAGTACAAATGTTGCTTGACACAATTGATGAATGGATTGTTATACGAGCTGTAAGAGCCGCCAATAAAATGATCTTTAAAAAATAAAAAGAAAGAGGAAGCTCTTCAACAAGGTGGATTGACACAGTGACTGCATTGAAGGGCTCAAACATAAGAACAATTGTGAGGATGGTGCCGGACCAGGACAGTGTTTCGCTCTGTTGTACACAGGGTTGCTGTGAGTCAGAAGCGACTCGGTGGCACCTAACAACCACTGCAATCCTCTGTAATGTAACCTAACAAAAGATAATCAACTCAATGATAGGATCTGCTGTGCGCAGCCAATCAATGCAATTGAAAGGGAGTTTCCTCAGAAATGTGACCTACTTCCTATATAGGTAGACATTGTGAAAAAATGTGCGTGCTTTTTGCTTGGTCTGTATCCTAAACTCTTGCTGTTTGGACTTGAACCAATGGCCTGCCATTTGGTCTGCTGATCCCAGAAGCCATCGTTGGCCTGCCAAATGCCCTGCCATCTACCCTGCCAACCTTGGAATCACTTGTCTCTCCAGTCACCAGCCTGTGGGGGACAAGATCAGGAGTTGTTCTCTTCTACAACTAGAGTATCCATTTTCATGATGTAATTTTATATGGATATATAAATTTATATGGAAATGTTATGCTACTGGTCTTTACCAGTAGCCTAAAACATTTAGTACGTGGAATGGTCCTAGAGAAACAACATTGTAAGGATGAATTTCCTAAATTGGTTCTCAAGTCTGATTATTTTTCGTAGTACTGGTAATTACCTCCATTAGTACCGACAAGTTAGCCACTATTACTACAGAGGCTGCTGTTAGCCTGTGGGGGGAGGTCAGATGCTCAGGCATTCCCCCCCTGAAGGCAATCAGTTGCCAGACTGCTGTCTCATCCCACCACAGGGGTGGGCCTGCTCCCTGATGCTGGAGCCTAAGGCCATTAGTTTGGTTCCTGTGGGCGGAGTTCACACCCAACTGATAATGGTTCCTATGGAGACCCAAAGTCTAGTTAAGCTGCCACCAGAAATCTAGGATCCGCCTATCTTGCCACATGTACACCCCCAATCCCTCCTTCTGTAGTGCATATGTCCCTAGATCACCTCCTCCCTTTCCTGTGATGTATGTCTTCACCTGTAATGTGGGGGCTTGCACGTCCCCAATGTCCCCAGAGAGTATAAAAGCTTGGGGAGCATTAAAGTTCGCTCTCTCACTCCCTCCCTCCACGTGGACCACCAAGCGGGGCTGAGGTGAGCATGCTACCATAATATGTGTCTGACTCCATTTATTTCTATATATCTCTTTTATCTCTCATGCTCTCTATAACTTTACTATAATATTTACTTATTATCGCTGTACAATTGCGCCTACCAAACCCGTAGTGATTGTGCTAGGAGCTGGCTTCTTCTGGCAGTTAGCCCATGATGTGAAGTGGCAATTTCAATGTCACTACCAGTATAGGAAATGTTGGTGAGAAGTGAGGCTTTGCATGATCCTGTGTTTAATAGTTTTCTGCAATTTTGTCAGGAGGAGAAGTATTGGGAAGGTGGTTCGTTAGCACCAGTGGTGGGATTCAGCTGGTTTCCATTGGTTCAGCAGAGCCGATATTTCTCCTGAGTTCAGTTAACTGGTTTTTAAAATGGCACTTGTAATCAGGGTTCTCTATAACGTGGATGGTGGACAGCCTCCCAGTGTGGAAACCACAAATTCACAAGCCTTACACTTTTTAATGCTCATCTGCGCAACAGCGTATTCTAAGCGCCATTAAGAATGTTCATTCTGCACTGGAGGAAATCATGCTAAGCAAAGTAAGCCAAGCACAAAAGGACAAGTACACCATGAGTCCGCTGAGGTAAGCTTAAAAAGCAAAAGGGGCGTAGGGAAGAAGCTACTGTATACATACATTCTTGGGGTGAGGTCCAGGTAGGATGGCAGTGGCCAGACCAATTCCAGGGATACATGTAATAGCCAACTAAAAAGGAGGGGCGGGGAAGGAAAAAAAAAGACATGGGTGGCAGGAGAACAGGGAGCTAACCCACCCAAGAGGAGGGTATTGATAATATCTCCACAGGGAGAGAGGGACCAGACTTCAACCCTGCGCACCAAGACATGAATGCAACATACCAGCATGAAGCAGGGAATCAGTAGAGAGGTCTGAGGGGCCGGCCCCAATCCCAACTATGTGGGTAGCCCCACCGCCTCCCCAAGAAGAATTCACTTCAGAGGACTGATGCCTGATACCTGATCCCTTCAACACCTCGTGATTACAGAGGCTGGGCTGCTTCTTCCATGTGGGCCTTGCTGCTTCTGAGCTAGATGGCCGCCTGTTTACCCTCAAGCCTCCAAGACCCCAGACGCTGTGTTCTTTCTTTCTTTCTTTCTTTCTTTCTTTCTTTCTTTCTTTCTTTCTTTCTTTCTTTCTTTCTTTCTTTCTTTCTTTCTCATTTGTTTTTTCTTTCTCGTTTGTTCTTTCTTTATTTCTTTCTCTCTTTCTTTCTTTCTTTCTTTCTTTCTTTCTTTCTTTCTTATCTTACAGTAAAAAATCTCCAAGTTTTATTCGGGAAAGGGAAAAACACACATGCGCAATTAACCTAGTCGCATTAAGAGCAGGGAAGGACGCTGATGCTGCTGTTCATGCTCATAAGTTCGCCTCACCGGTGAGCAGAAGCCGTGCTTTATGCTGCCCCAGGAGGACCTCACATCAAGTCCACATGCTGGGTGTCCAAGACGCTGCTTCTCTGGCTGTGTTTGGCTGACTGGTTATTTCGCTTTCTGTTTTTGCTCTGCTCATCTGTATCCCCCTCCTGGACGGCCATGATCTCAGCAGCCAGGTCTAAGCCGAGAGAGGAGAATATATTTCTAAGCATGGCTTATATACATTTGGGGGAATGTGCAAGCTCCCCTGATTACATTGTAACAAGAAGGGGTTGTACCATAGGCATACATACAATAGGAGGGGGACAAACTAGGTGTGTACACGCAATAGGAAGGGGAGGCACTAGGGGTACACATGTGACAGCATAGGCAGACCCTAGATTCAAGATGGCAGCCTAACCTTGGTCCTACTTGAGTTGGCTTCTCCTTTATTTATTTGTATAAATCATTTTATTGGGGGCTTTTATAACTTTTTTAAAAAATACTTTTATTGGCAGCTCTTACATCTCTTATCACAAGCCTTACATTCCTCCAGTGTGTCAAGCACATTTGCACATATGCCACCATCATCATTTTCAAAGCATTCTCTTCCCACTTGAGCCCCTGATATCAGCTCCCTATTTCTTCCCCCTCCCTCCCAGGCCCACCCTCCCTCATGAACCCTTGATAAGTTATAGATTACTATTTCCATATCTTACATCTTCCTCCGTTAAAATTTTATAACAATCCATACATCCATCGTATCAATCACATTTGAGTACATGCTGCCATCATCATTTTCAAAACATTTTCTTTCTACTTGAACCCTTGGTTACATTTTTATCAGTTAAAAAAAAAGTGCCTGCAAGGAGGTCCCGAGGGAGTATAAAAGGATGGAGTTTGGGCCCAGGATGTGGCACCCCATCAGACTTGTCTGGAAAACACTCCTAAAGGTCAACAAACAGACCTTGAACTATTAACAGGGTTTTTTTCCCCTGTTTTTTGGGGTTTTTCTTTTTTTCTTTTCTTTTAAATTTTGTATGTCAGTGGCTTTTTTGTCTGTTAGCTTGTCAGTGATACTGCTGCCGTCATCGCCATGTTCTTATGTGCCACTTTGGTGCTGTCAAAGCCATCCCCAATTTTATGCACATGTTACTATATCTGCAGGTCCACCTAGATAAGATAGGCTGGACAAACAATGTGAGAAGAAAATAACGGGTCCAACGGTCCCGGAGGGACATGAGAGTGTGGGAGGTAGGGGAAGGGAGGAGGTGTTGGTCAACCCAAGGACAAGGGAACAACGAGTGGTTCAAAATCAGTGGCAGGGAGGGGATGGGAGGACTGGTAGGGAGTGACCAAAGGCAATGTAGCCAAGAGGAATTACTGAAACCAGAATGAAGGCTGAACATGGTAGTGGGACAGGAGGAAAGTGGAAGGAAATAGAGGAAAGGAGTAGGAGGCAAAGGCCATACATAGAAGACTAAATACAGACATGTACATATGTGAATATATTTATGATTATGGGGGAAATAGACCTATGTGCATATATTTATAGGTTTAGTAGTAGGGTGGCAGGTGGACATTGGGCCTCCTCACGCACATTCCCTTAATACAAGAGTACCTTGCTCAGTTAAACGGTGATTTCAGGACATTGGGCCTCCACTAAAGTACTCCCTCAAAGCAAGAATACTTTCTTCTATTAAATTGGCATTCTATGATGCTCACCTTCC
>NW_022110581.1:278256-307868 GCF_000313985.2 Echinops telfairi
AAATGAGGACCTGATGCCGGGGGCTTAAGTGGAGAGGAAATGTTTTGAGAATGATGAGGGCAATGAATGTACAAATGTGCTTTACACAATTGCTGTGTGTATGGATTGTGATAAGAGTTTATGAGCCCCTAATAAAATGATTTAAAAAAAGATATTATGAAGAGAAACCGTTTTAAAAATCTGTTTCCAGGCACATCTGTTTTCATCCATTGAAAGATCCTTCCAGTGAAACTGCCATCTTGCCTCCATCCCACTCCTCCGAGACACTGACTGCGCACCCTCCCAGCCTGCAAGGCATTCTCTTCATCCGTCATGTTGACTGCTAGTTTTTAGAAATAACATTAGTCATCATATCTGTAAAGGCTTTAAAATATTACCTTATGGAAGTGGTATCTTCAATATTTACCCCACTACCACCAGCAGCACCAAGGCAGCCCTAGGTAAAAAATCACCAATTGTCTTCATTTCTGAACATTAATCTAGTCTCCTTAATAGAAAAGGGAAACTTGGATAATTTTAATTCAACTAAGACTGCTTCCTTCGTAACCATAAGCAAAGACCTTGAAGGAATGGGTCACCGGACTTAAAAGCTCAGGACCCTAGTCTGGAGAGTATCAAGGTCAATTGGCATAACACAGTTCACAAGGACAATGTTCTACATCCTATGTTGGTATCACCCAGGGTCTTAAACACTTGTGAGCAGCTAGCTAAGGTACAACTATTGGTCTCTGTCTGGAGGCAAAAAGAGTAATGAAAATCAAAGACACATGGAAACAATTAGTCCAATAGATTATTTGGAACATGTGAACATCAGTCTACACTAAGGCGACCAGATTTTAACATTGGTTAAAGCGGGACACCATTGATAAAACTCATATCCTGGTGAAATAGCCACATGGCAGCTGAAAACCGTATACCCTAGCTTGTCGTGCATTCTTTCCAAAAATTGGAAGTTTTTTAAAACGCCGCGGGACGCGGGAAAATTTGTTAAAAATCGGGACCATCCCGCGTCTGGTCACCTTAGTCTACACAGCTCTGAGACTAGAAGAACTAGATGGTGCCTAGATACCACTATTTATTTCTCTGACAAAGATCACACAGCAAACAAGTCAGGCTTGTAACTGGAGAAGCAAATTATTCCAGAATCAGCCTGTCAAATGGCAGGCCAATGATGGCAGGCAATATGACAGGCTGTTGGCTCCAATCATGAGAGATGACTAGTAGTCATCTGCCAAACCACGACGGATCTGGCCCAGAGAAGTTGACACAAAACAGAGCTATTGCAGTCCACTTCTTCTCAACTTAGTACTCGTACCTATCTCCTTAAGCCACGCATACTCTCCAAAGAAAGACAACAATATTATAACTTGAACCTAACATGATACAACTAACACAAGTACAGCCAATTTATGACATATTTTGTAAGTGGAAAAACAAAAATAGTTGATGCTTGCATGTTGTTGTTAGTAGGTGCCATCAAGTCGGTTCCAACTCTTAGCGGCCCTATGCACAAAGAATCAAACCCTACCTAGTCCTGCGCCAGCCACACAATTGTCATGTTTGAGCCCAGTGTTGCAGCCACTGTGTCAATCCATCTTGTCGAGGGTGTTTCTTTTTCCCCTTGTCTCTCCACTTTACCAAGCATGATGTCTTTCTCCAGGGACTGGTCCCTTCTGATAATATATCCAAAATACGTAAGATGAGATCTTTCCATCCCTGCCTCCAGGGAGCATTCTGGTCATCCTTCTTCTAACACACAGCAGTTTGTCCTTTGGCAGTCCGTAGTAATTTCAGTATTCTTCTCCAGCACCATAATTCAAATGCATCCATCTTTTCAGCCTTCCTTATTCAATGTCCGACTTCCACATGCATATGAGGCCACTGAAAAACCACGGCTTGGGTCAGGTGCACCTTTATTCTCAAAGGAACATCCTAGTTTTCCAACACTTTAAAGAGGTTTCATGCAGCAGATTTATTCAATGCGATGCGTTGTTAGATCTTTTGATTGCTGTGTCCCTGAGCATTGGTTGTGGATCCAAGTAAGACAAAATCCTTGACAACTTCACCCCTTTCTCCATTTATCGTGATGTTACCTATTGGTCTAGTTGTGAGGATTTTGGTCTTCCTTACATTGAGTAGTAATCCATCCTCCAGGCTACAATCCCTGATCTTTATCAACAAGTGTTTCAAGTCCTCCTCACTTTCAGCAAGCAAGGTTGTGTCACCTGCATACAGCAGGTGGTTAATAAGCCTTCCTCCAATCCTGATGCCACATTCTTCTTCATATAACCCAGCTTCTCTGAGGATTTGCTGAGCACACAGATTGAATATGTATGGTGAGAGGGAGGGTACAACCCTAACACAGACCTCTTCTGATTTTAAACCATGCAGGATTCCCTTGTTCTGTGTACACAACTCCCTCTTGATTTGTGTCCAAGTTCTGCATGAGTAGAATGAAGTGCTAAAAAAAAAAAAATGAAGTAATGAAGTGCTCTGGAATTGTATTCTTCTCCAGGCTGTTCATAGTTTTCTATGATGACAATGCATGTCATCCTGTCCACTTGATTGTTAATGTCATCCTCTTCAGCGGTAACTCTTGGTGAGCATTCGTATGAGACAAAACATGTTAAGCTATATTCTCCAGAGAAGCAAAAACAGTGATACTTATGTATGTACATATAGAAAGAAAAGTGTATTAGGAAAATGGCTCAAACAGTTATGGAAACAGGTAAGGTCAGATCCGTTTCAAATCCATGGATCAGATGTTAAGCTGGAGGCTTCTCCGAACTCACATAGCTTCTGGGGCTGTTGAACCCAGAATAAACAGGAACACCCCAGGCTCCAGAGGTCAATGAATCCAAGGTCAGCAGGTCAGGTTTGTGACTGGAGAGGCGAATACACACAAGGGTCGCAGGTCTGATAGTAGGCGAGTGAGAGCTCCTAGAATTAGCCAGCAATATGATAGGCTGTTGGCACAAGTTCAAGGAACAGGAGATGGATGAGCCAGATACAGGATCCAGACCTATGCAAAAAAGCAAACAAGCTTTCCCACAGCATCTACTTAATATGTAAGTAGACCATGCCTTCCAGGAAACTCCTTTTGATTGCATAGGGCTGTGTCCTACGCAATGGGGTTGCAACTCACTGCCATCAAGTTGATTACAACTCACAGCCACCCTGTAGAACAGGAGAGAAGTGCCCCTGTGGGTTTCTGAATCTGTAACTCTTCATGGAGTAGAAAGCCCTGTCTTTCCAAGTACTCACCTTGCAGTTAGCAGCCCAACACTTAACTACTCTGCCACCAGGGATCCTGGAGGGAATTGCACTCTATTCTCATTTTCCTACAACGACTTGGTTACTCATAGCAGGTCCCATTATGGAGTCGATTACTTTATGTTAGGTTACATCATGGGGGATTTCTAGGCCTCAACTGCCAAATTATATGCTGAGCAAATAGGCTGAGAAGCTAGACTCTATAAAGAAGAACGTAGCATTGGGATTTGAGGAAGGCTTATTAATAACTAGTGATATGCAGATGACACAACCTGGCTTACTGAAAGTGAGGAGGACTTGAAGCACTTGCTGATGAAGATCAAGGATTGCAGCCTTCAGTATGGATTATAACTCAATGCAAAGAAGACCAAAATCCTCACAACTGCACTAATAGGTAACAGCATGATAAATGAAAAAAACTTTGAAGTTGTCAAGGATTTCATCTTGCTTGGATCCACAATCAATGCTCATAGACAGTCAAGAGGTCAAATGATGCATTGCATTGGGTAAATATGCTGCATGAAACCTCTATAAAGTGGTGAAAAGGAAGGAGGTTACTTTGAGGACTAAGATGCACCTGACCCTAGCCATGGTGTTTTCAATTGCCTCATATGCATGTGAATGTTGGACATTGAGTAAGGAAGACTGAGGAAGAATCAATGTATTTGAATATTTAAAGTACCACGGACTTCCAGAAGAACCATCAAGTCTGTCTTGGAAGAAATACAGCTAGAATGCTCTTTAGAAAAAAGAATAGTGAGATTTCATCTCATCAACTTTAGACATATTATCACGAGAGACCGGCCCCTGAAAAGGACATCATGCCTCATAAACTAGGGGGCAATGAAAAAAAAAGGAGCTGTTGACAAGATGGATGGACACAGTGGCTGCAATGATGGGTTTGGCCATAACAACAATTGGGAGGATGGAGAAGAATTGTGCAGTGTTTTGTTTTGTTGAATCAATATGAGTTGAAACCAACTTGACTGCTTAAAAACAGCGGCAGGCGCAGTTCTTTAGGAATACAGCACATCTCTTCCTGGGTCACCATTTGTTCTTAATGTTTTGTAATTCACTGGGACTTAAGTCTAGTTGTAAGTTTAGAAGCAATAATGAATGGTGCAGGCATTTTCTGGGAAAACTTAGCCATGTTTGTAAGGCATATGCCTCAGGCAACATTTTAGATACAGACTCAGGTGATCTATCAGTAGGCACAGTTGGGCTAATCTCCTCAAATGTGGGTGGAGGGGATAATGGTTTTACTGATAATGAATTAGCAGGCAAAGATTAAGTAATCTCGTCCAATGGGAGGGGTGGACTGCTGATTGAAGTGATTCAATGAAATTTGAGGGCCCCATTTGTAGACCACTGGAGATCCCCTTGCAGAGGGGCCTAGGGGAGGAGATGAGCCAGTCAGGGTGCGATTTAGCAACAATGAAAAATACAACTTTCCTCTAGTTCCTAAATCCCCCCCCCCCCCCCACTATCATGACACGAATTCTACCTTGCAAGTCTGGCTGGACCAGAGGATGTACACTGATACAGATAGGAACTGGAAATCCAGGGAATCCAGGGCGGATGAGCCCTACAGGACCAGTGCTGTGAGTGGCGATACTGGGAGGGTAGAGGGAGAGTGGGTTGGAAAGAGGGAACCTATTATAAGGAACTATATGTGACCCCTTCCCTGGGGGACGGACAACAGAAAAGTGGGTGAAGGGAGACGTCAGACAGGGCAAGATATGACCAAATAATAATTTATAAATTATCGAGGGCTCATGAGGGATGGGGGAGAGGGGACGGAGCGGGGGAAAATGAGGAGCTGATGCCGGGGGCTTAAGTGGAGAGGAAATGTTTTGAGAATGATGAGGGCAATGAATGTACAAATGTGGCCTGCTATCAAATGACCCCCATGTCCTTTTCATTGAACTAATTTCAAAAATTGTGTGAAGCCAGGTTGACTAGAGAAATAAATCAAGTGACACTCATATATGTATAAGATAGAGCTGTATATCAAGAAGTAATTCTATATCAGGAAAACATCCCAGCCCAGTCCAACTCAAGTGCATAGGTCCAAAACTAGTCCACAAGTCCCTCTTCAGATTCATGCAGCCACATGCAAGGATGCAGAATGCAGGAAGATCACAAACCGGTAGGTGCGAGGTTGTGTCTAATGGCGGTGGAAGGATCACAGGCGCAGGTCCCAGCGTGGCTGTGGCTTGTCAACAAGAAGGTGAATGCAAAGAGAGAGGGGAGAGGTTCCCAGGACCCTCCCTATGAGAAGACCACACCCAGAAGGGGTCACCGTCACCGTCAGGCTGTGATCTAATTGACAGGCTAGACTCCACCCGTAGTTTTATGTCTTCGATTGACACAAAATGATGTAATTACCAAAATAATATAAATGAAAGTCCCCTAAAAGTCACCCTACAGAGCTAACATCCACTTTTTAACATGATAAGATGCCCATAATGAGACAGCACACGTCCAGGAATCAAAGTGTCTACTCAAATGCAGTGTGAATCCTCAGATGCAGTGCAGTGAAGTGGAATTATTTAGTATGGCTCTTCTATTCCTGGTTTTTGTAACTCTCACTAAATGACTGGGTGGGAGCATGCAAATAAGGTATAAACCCAAACTCACTGCCATGGAGTCAGATCTAACTCCTGGTAACCCTATAAGACAAGTTGGATTTCCGAAACTGTAACTCTACGGGAGTAGAAAGCCTTAATTGAGGTTAGCCCAACGCACAGGAATTTAACTTGGGGATAGGTCAGTTTTGTTTCTGCACTGGATATCAAGTGAGCCATATCAGAGGTTGGAAGAGAGAATCCCAGGGCCAGCAGAAGGAAGAGTATACCTATCTGGGATCCCTGGGTGAACTGCAGTACCTGAGACCGCGAAGAAGAAGCAGCAGAGCTCGCGACATGGAGCAGCCTTTTCCCGCCTAAGTGAAGCTGAGTGCCTCTGGGCAGGAGGCTGACTTGCAGAGTAGGGCTCCCTTTGGGCATTTATCAGGACTAAAGGAGATTTGCAGCCCTTCCCTGTGCAAGGCAGGGGCGACGGGACCGTGGGGCTGAGAAGCTAGGGACCAGAAAGAGACGTGCCTGTGGGCATGGCTGAGAAAAAGCACTGCCCACTGCCGACAGACAGACTGTATCCTATTTTCCTATCCTGATCTTATAAACCCCTTCATCAGCAGCATTATCTGTGAGTTATGTGTGGACATTGCAACAGATTATAAAACCCAGGCGAGAAGTCGAGTGCCTTGGGAGGAACAGTTGGGGCGAGAACAGGATAAAGAAGGGTGGGGCGTGGAGGCATGTCTGGCTCCTCCTCCTCCTTGGGCAGATTCTCTTCCCCTTGACTGAGGCTGGAGGGAGTCAAATGTGGGCCATTTTCTCACTCAGTGGTGCATTTTTGTCAGACACATACAATTTAGGTGGACATAATTTTAAAAAATACATCTCTCAGGGAGTTTGCATTAATTAAGGCTGTGAGTCAATGATGCCTTTTCCCATTGTCCCTACCCAAACAAATAACCCCCAAACCAATTGCGGTTCAACTTGTGGTGACCCCATGTTCTACAGCGTAGAACTGCTCCATGGAATTTGCTTGGTCGTTATCTTAACAGAAGCAGATTGCCAGGCGTTTCTTCTGCAGTGCTAGCACCTTGTACAGCAGTTGAGCACAAACGATTTGTACGAGTCCTTGACCTCACTCTACCTAGAGAATATACCTCCTTAATAATTCCCCTTCCCACGTTTTCCACAGCTATCCTTCTCTAGATAATGACCACCAGGAGCATTTTCCTCCGATCCAGAGGCCAATGATCAAGCACACTGTTATCTTGTACAAAGAGCCCTGATGGCACACTGGGTTACACCTTTTGGTTAGCAGTTCGAGACCACCAGCCACTCTTTGGGGCAAAGATGAGGCTTTTGACTCCTGTAAAAAGTTACTCTCGAAAGCCCACATGGACAATTTTACCCTGTCCTGTAGGGTGCCTCTGAATCAGAACTGATTCATTGGCAGCGAGGTTTTGCGTTTTCATTTGCATGTGCGATGGGAACTGATATCCAAATGATGATTTTTGGACTAGTCAATTAGGATTAAATCCTCCCTGGATGGTTTTCTTGTGAAATAGTATAATCTAGGGTTTTAGACATGTATGACCCACTTATATGATAAAAGGGTCAGCCATAAATACACCTACTAACTTAGTTAAAAAAAAAAATTTACCAGCCATTTTGAGTAATTTGGAATGGACTGAGTATTCCATATCCCGATCCAGTTACACAGACCTGCCCCAGGTACACTGAAATGGGTTTCTCTAGGTGAGAATGGGTTTCGACCCCCATTTGTCTCCTTGTCCTCAAATTCAAACTCATACACAAATAGCATGGCAGCTAGCATGTGCTGCTTGAACCCATGACCTTGGAGGCATTAAGTCCTGTGTTGAGCTATTGGCCTAGGTCAATATTACCTTAAGCTATGAAATGGGTAGGAGAGGGATGCCTTAAAAGCAATCAGGAAATGAATGCACACTATTGAATTTCCACTGTAACTTGTTAGAGCTGACCCTTTCAAACAAACTAAGAGGCTGCAAATCACTTCCAGGAGAGGGAATAACTGGCATTGACCAAGATATGAGATTACTAGTCAGCTTTGGGAAGCTACCTCCTAATCCCGTAATAAAGTTATGTTCATTTATCACCTTCCAAGCATAATCTAGGCTGCTGGCAAATTAGACTCAACCACTTTGCTCTCAAGTCAGTGGCAGGGGGGTGGATGATCCCAGGGCTTTCCAGTGCCCTTGGAAATTCCACCATGCTGCAAGGAGTTCGGGTGACATGGGGACCGGGAAAGCAAGGCACTGTGGGGCTTATGCCATGTCCCTGGATCCCTCCACCTGGGGCTGTGGCGGTTAGTCCCCTGAAATAAAGTCCCCTTTGACTGGAGCTGTCACCGCTGCTCTCCCCCTTCCCCTACTCGCACTTGGCCCTCTCTCACTCCAGGCCCTCCGCATTGGCCAGCCAAACACAACCGACTCTGATAGCCAATGGGAGTCGTTCTCCTGCACATTCACAGGATGGGTGCTTGTGGTGTGATGAGCGAAGGTTGGCTCCTGGCACGCTCCCCCCCCCCTTTACATCTGGCCATCTGGCCCTACACACACACACACACACACACACACACACACACACACACACACCCTTCAGCCCTATATATCTGGAGACACATATCCTTGCGGGCTCCTTGGAGCCGGCGGATGCACCTGATCACTCCCTAAGACTCCGGGAGGTGAAAGAGACATCCCCACGACTGACTCCCAACACTGAGCAGCCTTGCTCGGACGCAGGGGAGCTCGGAGATGCCTTAGGCGCCGCGCTCTTTGTCCTTCCCAACGGTGCCAGCTGCCCGCAGACTCTGCGCACGGAGAGCGTGGGAGTGGGCCGCCCCTCCAGAACCGACGACAGAAATGGTGGCGCGCAGAGAGGAAGGCAGCCCAGGAGTGGTGCAAGCCCCGCTGCATTGCTCCTCCCTTTCCTAAGATTCCTTCCTTCCCGGTGTCCCTGGGGTCCAAGCACAGGGGAGGAGGGTCTAGGCCCAGGCTTGGCGGTGGCATCTCCGGGAGCGCCATCGGGTGGCACGCCCTAGCGTCAGGTGCGAGTCCCCTCCAGCCCCCGCCCCGCCCCGCAGGAGGAGGCTGGCGAGCGTCGTGCCCACTCTCCCCCACCGCTCCTCCTCTCCGGACTTTTGTGCTGGGGCCTGGGAGCTCCTGGAGGGTGCGTTGCAGGAGGGGGCCAGGGTGAGCGCACCCTCTCCCCGCGCGCACGCACGCGCTCCCGGCGCACGCACAGCCGGGCGCGCGCGCGCGCACCCCCACATCACGCTCGCCGGCCACGAGCGCAGGAGCGTGGCTGTCGTCTTTGTGTGAGCCCTCGAGGGGGGTCGGGCCCCAGGCCGGTCCGGGAGAGATGGCGCAGCCCATCCTGGGCCAAGGCAGTTTGCAGCCCGCCTCGGCCGCGGGCCTGGCCGGCCTGGAGCTCGACTCTTCGCTGGACCACTACGTGCAGATTCGCATCTTCAAAATCATCGTGATCGGGGACTCCAACGTGGGCAAGACCTGCCTGACCTTCCGCTTCTGCGGGGGCACCTTCCCGGACAAGACTGAAGCCACCATCGGCGTGGACTTCCGGGAGAAGACGGTGGAAATCGAAGGAGAGAAGATCAAGGTGATCCCGCTGGTTGGGCCGGGCCGGGAGGGCTCTGGGAGGTGTCCAGCACGAGCCTATGTCGCCCACTGGCAGAGCCCAAGCCCCTTGGCTTCTCTTCATCCCCTTGCGTGAATCAATGGCCCCATTCTCACCTCCACCCTCACTCCCTGTTAGGGCAGTGGTTTCTCTTGTCCGTTTCTTTCCCCTGGCTGGTTTGATCCTACCTGGAATCACAGGTTTGATCCCATCCTGGACCCTGGGGCAGGCACCTTGGCACCTTGGCAGAAGGAGGATGGAGGGCCGGGTCTGTGGGATCCACCCCAAGACACCTGCACACCTGGAGGTACCTATCGGCCACCTCTGGGGTGTCCAAAAGGTCTTGGGCTTAACGTGGGGTTGAAGATTGCTTTATCTGGAATTACAATTGGTAGTTGAAATTAAGGTTGAGTTAGCAGTGGGCAGAAGGGGTCAGTTTCTGGCCCAGAGCCAGGAGTCCCTTGAAAAAAAATTGAGACAGGGTCACTCACCAGTCCTTCATAATACACAAAACTTGCTCTTCTGGAGCCATTCTCCCGAAAGATATCTCGCTGGCATTCTGGGCCACCTAATGTCCTCATCGGGTCAGGGCAGGGTATTGTCTGCAAGAGCCATTGTACAAACACCCAGCCAGCCTGGCTCTCCCCCTGCCCCAGGAGTTTACCTCGAACTGGGAGTGGGCACATGTTTGTCCATTTGCTCTCAGCCTTAAGTCTACAGGACGGGAGCATATTTGTGTGCTGGGGTTGGGGGAGCGGGGGGCAGGCAAGGGCTACTTCAGGGGAGCAGGGAGGAGGGGAAAGGGTCACGGAGTGGAAGCGCACCTCAAAAGGCTCCAGGGCGTCAATAGATTCAATGCTGTCCTTTTCCTATGGTTGGACCCTTGACAGGATCAGGGTGAAGGCAAATCTTCCAATAGTCAAGATGTCTGAGCCGAATGAGACTCTCCACTGTGCAGGGCCCTGCCTTCTGGGTTATTAAGATGAATGTGTTTTAAAATGGCTTCAGAAACAGGCTGAGGTACTAAGTGCTAAGAAGACAACAAAGATGGGCAGCCTGGGGTTAATGGAGCGCTCACAAACAGCTGGGCCCTGGGGCGGGGCAGGAAGCCCAGGCATTGTTTTCAGAGTGTGGTCTTTTTAGGACGCTGAGTTAGTTATTTGTGCCAACCTGGCCGAAAATCACTTGTGGGGCTAATTGAAAGGCTGAAAGGCGGTGGTGAGCCTCGCCTTTTTAGCTCTCGGGTCTCTTGCTTTGTGATGGTCGCACCACGGTGCAGCTGCCTTAGCAGTTCCCTGCTTTAGCTTGCAAGATTGACTTCCTACAAGACATCCCCAAGGAGAAGCCACATGGACCAATCCTGATGCAGCCCTGGGTGCTGGAGCAGCCGTGTGGAGACCCCTGCTAGTGCTGAGATGCTTGTTTGTTCACTGACTCAGCTTTCCTCCTGCAGTCGGCATCATTGCCTCTGTTTTGTGAGGTGGAGGACTTTGTGGACTGGTGTTGGGTTAATGGGTTAATGCTGGACTGGTGGGCTTGGGCAGCATTGGGTTGGGATGTTTTCGTGATGCACACTTTCTTTACATAAAACTCTCTTATACATGAGTTGCTGTGGATTTGTTTCTCTAAAGTACCTAGACTAATACAGACGCTGTCTGGATGGGTGGAGTGAGAGTGGAGGGGATTCCTCCATTCCCTTGAAAGTCTTTGTAGGTCTCCAGGTCTCTCTCTTTTCCTAGGGCTTACTCGTTGATGTTCACTGGGTTAGAGCTTTCGCTGGTGTGTCTAGCTGCTTGCAAGGGGAAGCTTTAAGATTCTGGAATTTCAGGAGACTGGCTTTCTTTCATTCTTTTTAAATCCAAAGTAGAAATGTATTTGTGCGTGGGCGATTGAACCTTCGGAATCCTTAAGATATAATGCTGGTATTGGTCTAAGCTCTTCTGTCACATATAAGTGCTCCCTGGATTTAAGGGTGGTGGTGGTGGTGGTGGGAAAGAAGCCCCCCATTTCGATGTAGGAGAAAGGAAGTGTTAAGAGTTTCTAGGGGAGGAGGGAGGGGAGGAGAGAGAAGGAATCTAGGAAGTAGGGAATGGGAGGTGCAAATGAAGCCCAAGAAGGACGTCACCCTTGACCTTGGGGGCTTTTTCAAAACATTCTTTCCCTTCTACCCCCGACCCCGAGGTCAGTACTTAGCCAAAGTGGGATATGCTGTCTTTGCCAGCAAGTCCAGATTTTTTCCCTGAGGGCAGAGCTTATGACAGTGTGACTCACAAGAGCCCAGCAGGACACCACGTGCATTGATGTGCTTCATACAGGTTTGGGGGGTGGGGTGATAGCTTTTAAGAGGGCAAAGCTTTGTGACCTCAGACCAAACATTCTTCCTAAGGGCGCTCAAGGTGGGGTGTGGGAGCAGGGAGCAGTGTCCCTGACTCTCGTAAAAGCTGCGCAATCTCAGGACCAAGACAGGCGAAGGCTGAGAGGCCAGCATGGCTGAGGGAAGATGGCAGAGCATGGCCACTGGGCAGCCAGCACGGGAGCTGGCGAGAACAGTTTGCTCCACCCTCCTGCTGGCCTGGAGTTCCTCAAGGAACAAGAGCCAAAAGCGCTCTGGGAGGTGACTGCCAAGGGCTTTCCCTCTGAGAGGGAGCGCTCAAGCCAATGTGACAGGTCCAGGTAGCCCTAGCCCATGGTCAGACATGGAAGGCTCTCAGTTCTAAAATACCAGCCAGCCCCGAGGAGGAACAGAGCTATCCCAGTAAGCTCCTCTCTCCAGTCCAAGAGCAGCGTGGGGCAGAGTTCCTGGGCACCATGGGCAGTGCAGGGCAGCCCCAGCTGAGACATTACCAGCCGTCCCTAAGGTCTTGAAGTCCATTTGGTTATCTCCAGTCCATGAGTCTCCCACCCTAGCACAGCCGGAAGATCCATGTTTCCGTTTAACAGGACCACTCAGAAAGCATCCAATCAGCATGCAGTACCGCTGCTGCTTTCTGTTTAATCCATGGGGGCAGTGGCGGTTCAGTAATAGAATCCTTGCCTTCCATGCAGGGGACTTGGGTTTGATTCCAGGCCAGGGCACCTTGTGCGCAGCCACCACCCATCTGTCAGTTCAAGCGTATATGCTGCTATAATGCTTAACAGGTTTCAACTGAGTCGACCAAGAAAGGCCTGGCGGTCTCTTTCAGAAAACTCAGTTGATGAAAAAACTCTGTGAATCATAACAGACTGGTCTTATGATAGCTGGGGTCCCTGTGAGTTGGAGGTAACTCAGCAGCAGGTAAAAACAACAACAACAACAACAACAACCTCTTGAAACACAAAGAGCCCAGGCTAGGCACTTCTCATATTTTATCTTATTTGATCCTCATAACAGCCATATAACCTCACCACCATTACTTCTATCATCCTCATTTGATAGAAACCAGACTGGGATTCAAACCAGACCAGTTGCCATGGCATTCACGCCAACCCCATGGCCACCCCTTGTGTGGCTGGGGAGAATTGTGATCCATGGGGTTTTCTATGGCTGCTTTTTTAGAAGTAGCTAGCCTGTCCTTTCTTATGAGGCCCCTCTGGGTAGACTCAAACTCCCAACCTTCCGGTTAACAGTGGAGTGCATTAACCATTTTCCCTTTCCAGGAACTCCAACTACCATTTAGAGAGCTTCGCCCTCACTTTCCCAGTGTCATGTGCATCTCAGCCTCACTCAGTCTTTGACTCTTATGCCCAAGAACTTGCTTTCGCATCTTCCCAACTTACTTTTTGGTGACAAGGCCCAATCAGAGTCCACACTCTTTAACACCACATTCTTCTCTAGGAGGCAATGTAGGGAGAACGTGAGGGATGCCGGTGGGGAGGAAGGAGGCAGGTGGCTTCCTTTTAGATCCGGGACCTAGGGTCATATGGCCTGAGGACCCAAGTACCTTCAAGATGTCTTGTTCCTCGACACCTAGGAGCCCGAATGGAGGACCTGGGATTGTGTTTCTGTGCCTTGTCTTGTAGGTAGGAATCAGCCAGTGTTCAGAGGTGGAAGAGACCAGGGAGTCTCCAAGCAGCATTCTTGTTTTACGGTGTTTATTTATTGTCTGGTTGCTGATCTGTGGGTAGAGCTTTCACATGCGTTTCACCCCTTCTCTGATTAAAGTCTGCACTGCATTTTGGCAGGAAGGCACAATCGGAATCCTGTCAGAAATATCTCCATAGCAGTGACTTTGGCTTGGGTTGGCACTTTACTTATTAGGTAAGCATGGTTCTATGACTAAATGACGAAGATAGACTAGAAGTGACAGTGGTTGGCTCAGCTGGTTTGTCCAATTTCTGAGACCGATTGTTAAGGAAGGGAATGGGCCTTCTTCAATCTCTTACTTTCCCACTGCCGGGTGGAATGTGGACATGATGGTCGGAGTGACAGCAGTCATCTGGACTCCTGAGGTGACAGTGGGACAGAGACACCTCTCTCCCTGCAATTCCAGTGTGCTCAGTTTGTAAATTAATTTTGAACAGTTTTATTGGCACATCATTCACATACTATACAATTCAATGGCTTGAATAGATTAAAGAAGAGTTGTGCCATCATCATAATCAATTTTAGCACATTTCCTTCCTTCTTGTACCCATTATGATGAGCTCCCCATTTCCCCCAATCTCCCCTGCCATAACCCTACAAAACGCATCATCTAGTCACTGTCTCTAGCGAATCACTCATCCTGGATTTCCTATCAAGAGAATCATATTTGTAAAAACCAACCGAAACAAAACAAAAAAACCAACACCCCAACAATAGCAAAATAAAGCACAGAACAATCTTAATCCAAAAAGAAAGCAAAATATGCTAAAAGCTAGAGGACATTAAAATGGGTCAAAAAGGGGAAAGAAATGATAAGACAGACGTTCAAATCTAACCTAGCAATAGCTGGGTCATTCACTGGGGGATGCACTCTGTCTGAGGGCGTTTACTGGAGGTGTGATCCCCGTGGGGACTCTGCGAAGTGGCTTCTGTCTTTCACTGTTATCCACATACTTCTGCAAACCCACCGCTCTCATTTGAAACCCTAGGGGGAACGTGACTCACTCAAGATCACATTGAAATTCCCTTTTCGGTTCTCTTTCCAGAGGTCAGGTGCCCTACCCCCACACCAAGTTACCTCAAGGGACACATGGAGGAGTAGCATACGGAAACGTTAAGAAGCCCCCCTGATGTCAGCCTGAAACGGGTGGAAGTACTTGCTAACATCTGGAGCTTTTCGGAATGGCCAGTCTGTCTGTTACCGACCCACTCCAAATCCACTGCCATTGAGCTGATTCTGATCACAGTGACCCTGAGCAGAGTTTCTGAGACTGTGCATCGTCCTGAGAGCAGACAGCCTCATCTTTCACCCATGGAGTGGCTGGGGGGCTTGAATCGCCGTACGCGTGGTTAGCAGCATTCTGCTTGTCCCACGGCACCACCAGGGCTGCATCTTCCTGTGCCTGTCTCAGCTTGGGGAGTCTGTGGGGGAGGGGGGGAGTCATTGGGATGCTCAGAGATGAATTTCTGAGTCGTTCTTTGTAAATTCTCTTAGCAGTGCCCCTCCTTTGGAGTTCACTGGAGTCGTGCTGGGTGGCTAGACACCCCTGCTGGGCGAGCCCTGGGGAGCAGGACAACTGCTGGGCAGCGTGGCTGCAGGCAAGGGTGGTCCAGGGCTCGGATTTCTTTTGCTATGCTGATTCTGTGGAAAAATACCTTCCTGGGTTACCTCTCCCAATGGAGGCCGGCTGAGCTCAGTGCTCCTGGGGAAGCGGCCTGTAGTCAAAAGCCATCCTGTCTTTCTTGGGGCTCCTGGCCTTCCAGCCTCTGCTAATTAGCGGAGTGGCTCATTAGTCATCAGCATGTGCTTCTCTTGTGGCCGCTCTTTCTGGGTGTGAAGTTCTCTTTGTCTGTCCTTCCTCAACAGTCCCTGTGTAAACTCTGTGTTATGTAAATATAGTTTTCAACTTTTCCCCTCATTGACCTCGGCACCCCCCCAAATGTTACAGATGTATTTGGCTCCCCCCTTTCCATGTCCAATGCTCCCCCATGGGCTTCTAACAAAGGAACCTTCATGCCTCATCAAGAGCTAGAAAGATGCTTGATAAGTTCTTTAGGGCAAAGAAATGCCCTTGCCAGCACGTGCGGGAGGCGGGGCCATGCTGGAGCTTGCTCTGACAGGGAGAGCTCTAGGACCATGGGGACAAAGACTAGCTTTCCCTTGAGCGGCTCTCTAACTTGTGATCCTTGACCTACTCCAGCACCCCACACATTTGGGCTTGTCCAGTCACCTGAGTCTTGTTGCTAGAATTCCTTTCTCCTCCCTTCTCACTGAAATGCCTTTGCTTTTGGGTCGAGCTCGTCTTCCCAAAGCCCAAACTTCCAGCATGGCAACCTCTGAAGCCCAGGCCCACGACCACAAATGAGGGCTAGTAGGCATTTGAGACCATAAGCAATTGCTAATATTGGCAGGGCTCCTTGGTTCAACGCCCAACCACTCCCCCAAAGGTTGGGCAGTAGAACTCACCAGAGGCCCCAGAAGCTAAGTTTGGCCATCTGCTTCCGAAAGGGCCCCCGCCTTGCAGACCCTAAGGAACTATTCCTCTCTGTTCACATGGAAACACCCTCCATTGGAGTCGACCTGACGGTCACAAACTCATCCACCCACTGCCACTGCCATCAGGTTGACTCTGATTCATAGCGACTCTATAAGACAGGGTAGAACAGCCCGTTTCCAAGACTAACTTTTCACGGGCTTCGGAAGCCTCAGCTTTCTCTTGTGGAGTTGCTAGTTGCCAGTGATCTAGAACTGCTGACCTTGGGGGTAGGAGCCCCACTCATAACCCACTACGCCACCCGGGTTCCTAAGGCAACTAACGAACAACAACAATACGTGGAGAGCATACTCCATTTTGCCAAAGCGGTTGCTCATGTATCGATTTCATTTGATCTTCCCTGCAGCCAGGGGAGAATCAAGTTCCCATTGAAGAGATGAGGCAGGCGAGGCTCTGATTTGCACCCGACTTGGTTTGATGCCACTAGACTCCACTGACATCCAGCTCAGGGGCAGTTACACCCCCCTCCCCCCGCCCCCCGCGTCTATCCTGTGCCAAAGGAAAGCAGGGTAGGCGTGAGGAGAGCCAGTCTCAAATGAGGAAGGCGATAGACACACACCTCAGACACCTGACAACAGGTACTCGCATGCTCGGCATGCCACTCTGAACACTGACCTGTGTGCACCACCAGATGAAGGGATGAAGCAAATGCTTTCTTTAGATCCGCCTAAAGAGAAAAGAGACTCTGTCCTAGATGGACCTTGAAAACATTCCACTCAGCGATCTCAGTCAGCCACGAGAGAAGCAAGAGTGCATGAGCTCACTTACCATAGTTCTATGCAAAAAACTGGCACACAGTACATTTCTTGCCATCCGCTAGGGCAGACTGGTTTCGCTCCATCTCATCCTGTGCCTGGGTTTGTTGCTTCAGGGCAGGGGTGGTATGAGCAGGGGGGTGGTATCCTAAAATAGCTCTGGCATAGCAATTGGCCAAAAAAACCAACAACCCCACAAACCAAAACATGTACAATGCGCATGGTTTGTGCACAATCCGGTACACAATATGTCCAGCATGGACAAGGGCATGAAGACCAGGTGGGGAGTGACAACTCCATTGGGGGCAGGGTTTCCTTTTAGGGTGATGAAACTATTTGGAACAAGGTGGTGGTGGTGGTGACAGAATATTGTGAATGTGCTGGAGGGCGTTGTTCCTTGTAAAACGGGTTGCTTCTCTGTTAGGCGCATCTCACGGCGGCGAGTTGAAAGTGCGGGGAGGCAATGCTTCCCCTCTGTGGCAGCAGGCACCAGGGTATCTGTGAGTGCTAAGAAGAACAGAAACGAGGGGCCCGAACAAGGAGCCGGGCCCTGGGGCTTGGGGCCTTTCTGGTGACTTGAGATTGCCCCATCCCATTGGCTCTCCTGTTTTGGGGGGGTGCAAAGCACTTGGGGTGCGGTTTCTGAAGAACAGGGTGGGAGCAGTGACAGGCATTTTAACTCCCAGCCACTGAACTGGAGCTCCCAGTTTCCTACTCCATTAGCAAGGCCCTCCCCAGGGCCGTTCCTGCATCCTGGGCGGCGTACAGCTCCGAAGCCAAGGGAAAGGCGAACAGCCAACTCACTCAGCCCCGAACTCCTCACACCCACTCACCTCTCTTCCTGTTGGTGGCAAATATATTTAGAGGCCTGAGCTCATGGTGTTAAAGCAGCTGTCACCCACCTGAGGGCTGGCAGGGAGTCAGCTCACGCCCAGGCAAGAGTAGGGGGGTGGGGGCCTCTGGCACTGCCCTCTTCCCACTGAAGTCCATTCCCTTCCTTGGCCTGCCCACCCTTTTTCCTGCTCAGAGCCCCAGGCAGGTGGAAGAGACAGCAACCCCTTCTCTTGCTCTGCTTGGAGAAGCAAATCTATCTTTTTCTATTCCTAAAGGATGGCAGATTGGTGCTTTTCTTTGTCAGTCACTAAATCTGGTTTTATCGCTGAAGTAGCCTCAGGCATGGGCTTGATGGCCTCTTTTTGTGGCTCAAGGCAGTGCTACTGGTTGATAAGTCCACACTGACTTCAGTCGAGATGCCCTGAGACAGAAGGCTGCTACTGGTTTAGCCAAGGAAATGCTAAAGATGCTAATTAACAATTCAAGAACCAATACCTTGGTAAACAACAAGAGATCTAAAATTGATGGCAAGGAAAAAATAAAAAATAAAATAAAATTGATGGCAAGGAGGGTGTAGAATGCCTGGTGGCATTCCATCGAGTGCAATGTAGCCAAGAGGAAGGACAGAGAGCAGCATGAAGGTAGAACATGATAGCAGGACAGGAGGAAAGTAAAAGGAAATTGAGGAAAGAACTAGGAAGCAAAGAACATCTATAGAGGTATAAACATAGGCATTACATATGTAAAATTATTAATATATAATGATGGAGATATATGTACATATATTTTAGGTTTAATATTAAGGTAGCAGACAGACATTGGACCTCTACTCAAGTCCTCCCTCAATGCAAGAACACTTTGTTCTAATAATCTGGCATTCTGTGATGCTCACCTTTCCGACACAATCGCTGAAGACAAAATGGGTGCATAAGCAAATGTGGTGAAGAAAGCTGATGGTGCCCGCTATCAAAAGATATACCGTCTGGGGTCTTAAAAGCTTGAAGGTAAACAAGCGGCCATCTAGCTCAGAAGCAACCAAGACCACATGGAAGAAGCACACCAGCCTGTGTGATCACGAGGTGTCAAAGGGGTCAGATATCAGGCAGCAAAGACCCAAAGCAACCATTCTGATGTGAATTGAGGGGGGTCAGAATGGAGACCCAAAGCACATCTGTAGACAATTGGACATCCCCTCACAGAAGGGTCACAAGGAAAGGATAAGCCAGCTAGGGTGCAGTATAGCACTAACAAAACATAACATCCCTCTAGTTCTTGAATGCTCCCCACTATCATGACCCCAGTTCTACCTTACAAATCCAGCTAGACTAGAGCATGTACACTAGTACAGATAAGAGTTCTCAGCACACAGAATCCAACACAGATAAACCCTTCAAGACCAATAATGAGAGTAGCCATACCATAAGGGTAGAAGGAAAGGGGGGGGTGAATTGGGAGAAAGGAGGAACCGATCACAATGATTGACAACCCCCCCACCCCAGGACGCTTTAAAACAGAAATGTGAGTGACGGGAGACAGTGCATGGTGTAAAATATGAAAATAAAAATAATGTATAAAGTATCAAGGGCTCACGAGGGTGGGGGAGGGTGGGTGAATAAGAGGAGCTGATACCAAGGGCTCAAGTAGAAAGAAAATGTTTTGGAAATGATGAAGGAAACATATGACATATGTACAAATGTGCTTGATACAATTGAATGGATTGGTATAAAAGCTGTAAGAAACCCCCACCCCAAAAATGATTTTTAAAAACCGAACCAAAACCTATCATTGCGATGGAGTGTTCCAGACACAGAGTGCAATAGAAAGGCCTAAGACCAAAGACTGGAAGGAAGTGGCAGGAAGCTGTAGGAAGAAGGAAGAGGCGTGAACCGAGTCTTGAAAACCAGGTGAGATTTGGGATGAAGGCCTAGAGGAGTGACCGGGTCTGTTGGGGGACGGGGGTGGCCTAGCATGAGGAGGGAGGGCACTAGGCAGAGTTGAGTGGTTTGGAACTAGGTTGAGTGGGATCAGATTGTGGTAGCTGTTAGGTGCCGTGGGTCCATTCCGACGCATAGAAACCCTATCAATATACAACGGAAGGCAACCTGGGTGGCCCTGCGACATCCTCACAATTGTTCTGATGTGAGTTGCAGACGCTCTCTCAGTCCATCTCGTCCAGGGCCTGGCTTTATCTCGCTGCCCCTCCACCTTACCAAGCCTGATGTCCAAGTGATCAAATTGTCAAGTTATGACAAAGGGCTTCCTGTTCGATGTTCTCTCTATATGCAGTAGAGGAGTCTGGAAATTTTCTGAAGAGACCGATGACACACTACCGATGCAAACAAGGCTGGAGTGGAGGCATCCAGGATCTGGAATGCATCGCTGAATTGCAGGAGGGAGAAGAGGAGAGTCTAGTTTAGAGCCACTTACATAAAAAAATGGAGAAGGGAGAGATAGCCGAGAAGGTTGTACCCAAGGAATTTGACCATTTGTGTTGAAAGAGGACATTACGGGGAGTCCAGACCATGAAAATCCATATTCAGCATGATGACCCTGGGTCCCTGTGAAATCCTCACTCAGCAAAGAGATCCACTTACATTGACCAGATTCGGATGTTTGCTGTTGGGTCTCATCAAATCGATTTCAACTCAAGAGTAACCCTATGTTCAAACAGGATGAAACCCTGCCCTGTCCAGCCCTGCACCACCCTCACTGTCGTTCCTGTGTTCCAACCCATTGAGCCGGTTGCTACAGGCATAGTGGCAAGACACCTGGTTGACGATCTTCCACTTTTTTCGATGCCCTTTTACCAAGAATACCGAAAAGACCACGGTCTACTAAAGGACAAACAAATCTGCTTGGGAGAAGTATGGCCATCGTGATCCTTAGAGGCAAGGAGGTGGGCATCAGGGCTAATATCACATTTCAAATAAGACTCAGGCGAACATGGATATGCTCCCAAATCAATGAAGCTTTGCACCAAGAGTATAGAACTGCTGTGCACTGCCCCACCCCACCCTCAACAACAACAACCAGTTTTTACATTGATCAAGTGTCTTTTTTTTAAATCATTTCATTGGGAGCTCATACAACTCTAATCACAATCCATCCATCCATTGTGTCAAGCACATTTGTACATTTGTTGCCATCATCATTCTGAAAATATTTGCTTTCTGCTTGAGCCCTTGGTATCAGCTTCTCATTTTTCCCCTCCTCCCCACTCCTCACTCACGAACCCTTGATAATTTATAAATTATTATTATTTTGTCATATTTGGGGTAGAAAGGGGGAACTGGTTACAAGGATCTACATATAACCCCCTCCCTGGGGGACGGACAACAGAAAAGTGGGTGAAGGGAGACGTCAGACAGTGATCAAGTGTTGGAGGCAGGTCGGGAAGATCTCAAAGATGACCCAAGAGAGGGAAGACCGGCAGCCTCCACGGACAGACACTGGGACTAAATTCGGGAAAGCGGTGGAAGGAGACTACACTGTTAGCACTGAGAGGATAACTACAGAAGTCGGGATCTTAAACGGTGTGGTTCCGCATTGAAATTTGTGTGCACGAGAGGTGCCTAGGTGTTTCCTATCACATTTCAAATGCAAAACATCTCAGGTCTGTCTGAATGTCTCAGAAGGTCTGTCTGAATGTTTTGTTGTCCCTTTGAGAAGAGCTTTTCTATTGTGAACGGGGAGAAGGTTTACAGAGCAGGTGGAGCTTTCTGTTCAAGGATTCATGGTTTCCGCTAGTTGATTGCAGCCCCCACCAGGGAGCATAACATAACGGTCCTGTCTCCAACCTTCCTGGTCTCCTGGCCTTCCTGTACGGCAAAGCAAACCTCTCTAAAGTGCCTGTACTGACTGCTCGCTCCCAATAAAGGCTCTACTTCGTTTCAAGAGCCATAGCCGTCAATTAGTGGCCACAATCACCTTTTCTTTGAGAACTGAAACAGGGCCTTGGGACCATGATTCAGAACCTGAGTTTCTCTTGGCCGAGATGCTGGAAGGCGGGAAGGCCAGAGAGGAGGCTGCTGAGTAGGTGTTGACCCCAGAGCCTCTCCAGGGAGTGGTTTCTTTGGAGATGTTGCTGCTAGCAGCTTTTCGGTCCTCCTAGCCTGGCCTTTCTTCCCCAAGCTGTGATGCACACGGAAATGCAGCCGGCCAGCAACAGTACCTCTTCCAAACCAGTGAAATGCCCTTAGCCATTGAGCGCAAAGGTGCGACGTGAACACCAGCTTGCGCTCTTTTCTCTAGAATGAGATGTAAACAAAACAAAGCCAAAAATAAAGGCACGCATGCTCGCCGCAGAAAAAGAATGAAACTGTCGGGCAGTGTAGCAGAAAACCAATGTCGTGTGCGGTGGGCTCGCCTCCTAGAAATAGCCATTGGTGTGCTGGGGAAAATGCTTGCGGTCTCTTTCCTCTGTGCTTGCTACGGTTCCTGCATTGTCAGAGTGGAGACCCCGCCCTGGGACATTGCGTGTGTCCTGCGTTTTTCCTCTTGTCTTTTGTGAGCCTCTGCCTCGCCCCCACCCCCACCGTGGCTGTGCAGCACAGGGACCCGCGTGGCGCAAGGCCTGCCCGACAGGGTTTCCTATACTTTGTTTTTGTTTCTTTGATTTTTCCTCCCACACGGTCTGCCTGGGAAGTGGGTGAAAGCTCGCTGGGTGGCTAATCAGTTTTCCACCCCGCAGTGGAGACACAGTTTGTCTCTTCCCGTGTATCATTGCTTATCTCAGTGTCTTCTCGGTGCTTCCTGTCTCTGGTCTTCCTCCGCTCTTCCCCTGCTGAAGGTCACCCTTGAGTAGATTCTGTTCCAGTGCTGGACTGCTGTGAGGTGTGCCTCCCTCCCTCCCTTCCTCCCTCCCTCCCTCGGGTCAGCGGTCCCTGAACAGACCTGCCTGTGGTTTGGCTGAAAGCCGAGCCTTGGGGCTGAGTTCCAGTCCAGGCCGGAAGGGTGACTGTGGCCCATAGTCTCAGGAGTTCCACCAGTCTCTCTCCAACCAGTAAGCCTGGTCTTGGGATGATTTTGAGTTTTATTCCACTCTTCCCCCCGCCCCCCACCCTATGCAGGACCTTCTACTGTGATCCCTTCCAGAGCGGTCAGTAGCGGTGGCCAGGCACCATCTAGTTCTTCTGGTCTCAGGGTCCTGGAGACTGATGTGGGTGTGGCCCGTTGGACTGATTGTTTCTGTGTGTGTGATTTTCTTCACAGTTTGTTCCTCCAGGCACAGAGAGGCCAGTGGCTGCCCCTCAGGCGGGCGGCCGCTCTCGAGCTTTGACGACCCCAGTTGCTGCTCACCAAAGTAGGATGTCGAGCCTAGTCTTTGTGTGCACTGCCGTGCCAGTTGACCTGGGTGCCCCCTGAGCCTAGCATCCTGATCCCCCTAAGTATTTGGCTATGTTTCGTCAGTTTTTAATAATGTTGCTTCCTGTATGCTCCACCACATTCAGAGAAAGAAAGACCCATGTTGAAATAACTTTTGTCAAACCTACATGAAAGGAAAACATTTAAAATCATTTTATTGGGAGCTCATACAACTCTCATCACAATCCATCGCGTGAAGCACATTTGTACACTTGTCCTTGTGTGCACTGCTCTGCCAGTTGACTTGGGTACCCCCTGAAACCACACCCCATAGGGTTTTCTGGGCAGATCGCAGGGGATTTCTTCCAAAGGTCACCTGGGTGTATTCCAGCTGCCCACCTCTCGGTCAGTAGCTGTGCACTTGAGCCCACATGGGTCCCACAGAGCTCGAATCAACTCAACCGCCCCTGACGACAACACCCACCGAGCTGTGTACACTTGAGCAGTTACTTTGTGAGTTAGGCCCTTGCCCGGTTTTGTTGTTGTTGTTGTGAGGTGCCCTCGAGTCCGTTTGGAGCCACAGCGACCCTATGACAATAGAGCGAAACACTGCCTGGTCCTGGGCCCTGCTCTTAATTGTTGCAGTGGCCTGAGCCCTTTGTTGCCGCCACTGCCAAGCCATCTCGTTGAGGACCTTCTTCCCCTTTACCAACCACGATGTCCGGCTTCAGGGACTGGTCTCTCCGGACATGTCCAGAGTACGCGAGAGGAACTCTCGCGATCCTTCCCCGTTTTAGCGGAGTACGAGTAGCGCACCAGTGGAGTGGCTGGTGCACAGGGTTTTGATTCTTTCACTGCTGAGTCTTTGGCTTCGGTTTCTGGGCATGGGATTACAGGCTCTAAGGGTCTGGGGTATTCTTACTGCCATCTTGCTTGCCACAAAGGTTGCCCAGTGACATCGCAGTTTTTCCACAAGAAAAGTGTCAAAGGAACACCTTGCCAAACCCTGAAATGCACCTGTTCATGTCCCTTCCGAGGGCCCACGTTCATGCCTGTGCCAGAGCCCCGCTTCCTCTAGCAGGACGGTGGTCGGCTTTTTATGATTCCACAGAGACCCAGACTTTCTCCTCTCTGTTCATGTTTCCTTTTCTGACTCCCTGGCTGGGCTTTGCTCTCTTCCAGGTCCAGGTGTGGGACACAGCGGGTCAGGAACGCTTCCGGAAGAGCATGGTAGAACATTACTACCGCAATGTGCATGCCGTGGTCTTTGTCTACGATGTTACCAAGATGACATCCTTCACTAACCTCAAAATGTGGATCCAGGAGTGCAACGGGCATGCCGTGCCCCCCCTCGTCCCCAAAGTGCTTGTGGGCAACAAGTGTGACTTGAGGGAACAGATCCAGGTACCCTCCAATCTAGCTCTGAAATTTGCCGACGCCCACAACATGCTCTTGTTTGAAACATCAGCCAAGGACCCCCAAGAGAGCCAGAACGTGGAGTCCATTTTCATGTGCCTGGCTTGCCGTTTGAAGGCCCAAAAATCCCTGCTTTACCGTGATGCTGAGCGGCAGCAGGGGAAGGTGCAGAAACTTGAGTTCCCACAGGAAACCAACAGTAAAACTTCCTGTCCCTGTTGAAACCAAATGGTGTAAATACAAGCTAAGGTATCACTGGAGTTTTATTCTTTCCCTTTTTTTTCTTTCTTTTTCTCCCGTGCCTGCAGTAAAGCTGACACCCACTTGTTTCCATACAAGTTGCTATTACAATAAAACTTTGTATAGATTATAACCTGCCTTCGTGTCTTGCTTTCCTCTCAAAAGACATTTTTGTTTGGGAGGAGAAGAGGCGACTGGCCCTACAAAAGTAGCAGAACCCTGCCAAGATACAGCCCCCCTGCCAGCTTTCTTTGCCACCTGAAATGTTCATGGTTCGTCACTCGTTTGGGACTCATTCTTTCTCGCTGTTGGCACCCTCAGTGGGAAGGAAGAAGCACCTGAAGGGGGATGGGCCACAGCCAGATCTATTTTCTGAGTGAAGCACTGCAAGTGGAAGGTTAGGGACACCTTCAGGGGAGATGCTGACTCATCAGGATTTCAGGATTGTGTGCCTGCAATGTTGAAAGGGGGCTGCTTACTGCCACCCCCCCACCATATCAATCAAAGTCCAAAAACAAAAGGTCTTAAGTTGCCCAACAGACCCAAGTGCTTCAGAGTAAGTCGACCCTGTGTCCCGTTTTCCTTCGAGTTATCCCTGACATCAAAAGTAGGGTTTGGTTTGGGTTTGATGTTCTACCCTTCCCTTTTTTGGTCAAGCTAACAACTAATTTGAGTATGTCTCTGCTCTTTGCTGGGTGCCATGGAAGAAATTTAACAAGAGGTGGCTATGTCCCCTATCTCCAGTTCCTTTATTATCAAGTTTCTGGAATGATATGTCTGCGGAAACAACGTCAGAACCAAAATGTTGTGTTTGGGGCCTTGACGCTCCAGAAGGTTCACAGAAAACGAATTGATCTTGTTCTATGTGTTTGAATGGATCGCACAGTTTGAGTTAGTAACGCACGGGGTGGGGTGGGTTAGGGCTGGATTTGGTGGTTGAGCAGGAGGACAGAGGAGCAGCCACAATGGGGAGGCAGAGATGGGGGAGTTTTTTTCCCACCACGGAGAGTCTATGGTGGTTCTTGAGCAGGAGAGTCTTGTCAGGTGTCACCTACATTCTGTCCTTCTTCCTATGGACATGGAAGCTCTTGTTGGAATGTGAAAGCCACAGAAGCAGCCAGAACGGGGAGAACTACAAGGGCCACAGGGAAGCGCTGCTTCTTGTTAGAACCCTTCCGTGAACAGATCCAGGTAGAAAGTTCTAGAACCCTTCCCCGCTGTGGCGCTAGGCAGGCCAGACTCCAGATGTGCTCCCACGAATGCTGCATCCGGGCTCTTCCTCCTGACTTTGGTCTCGCCCCACTTCTGCCTGACACAGGCAGGGCCTGGTCTTGGGACTCTGCCTAGTGAGCAGTTGCCATAAATTTGCTTCCAGCTCAGGGTGACCTCTCATGCGTCCATGGGCTTTGAAGGACTATTGTTCACCTGTTGATGACCAGGCCTTTTGGCCAGATGCCTCTGGGCGGAACTCCACCCTTCCACTTAGCAGCTGAGTGCAGTTAGCTGCACAGCCCCAGGGAGGACTGCGTCTTTGTCCCAGTTGATGCCCTGCCCTTGAAGCTCACCCAGATGCCTGAGCCTGTCTGCTGCTGTTCTCTTCAGTGTGATGTGCCTCCCTTTACAGAGGGCCTGCCCCATGACCTGTGTCAGACTCCAGACGCGGACTCCTTGTCCAGGACCCGATTTGCTGTGAGGAGATTGGTGCCCTGTGGCCTGGCTTAGTGCCTGCATTTCAGTTTCTGCTGTGTGTGTGTGTGTGTGTGTGTGTGTACGCGCGCGCGCGCTATAATCTTGATCCTCCAAGTTATGACAAGACAGTCCTCCAGCCGGAGCTGCCTCCTGCGCACCCACTGGGTGCACTTGCTAAGCCCTGCCCTCCCTCCCCCCTCCCAGCAGATTCATGACTGCACAGGGCAGAGCAACACTGCCCCCTAGAGTTTCTGAAGCTGTCAATCTTTTTTTCTCTTTTGGTGGAATTGTTTTAGGGAATGAGAGGCAGAATGGGACAGCACCATAGTTTTTAAGTAATAATTCCTAAAGTGCTCCGAATCATGATAACAGTGAAATCCTATTACCATTTTTAAAAACAATTTTATTGGCACATAATCCACGTATCACACACATTCAATGGCTCAATCATATCCAGAAGTGTTGCACAATCATTAACACGATCCACTTTAGAGTCCTTTTCACTACCTCCGTGAAGCGACGGATGAGGTCAGACCTTCAACCTCTGGGTGCTTGAAGCACGGCGCCACCAGGGATCCTAGGAGACCGAAACAAAACCCCGCCCTCACAGAAGAGCCACGCATTGGATGGAGCTGTCACCAAGGCCTTCTGGAAGAGAGAGCACTCGGGCAGGGCCCCGAGGACCCAAGTGGACGAGAGAGTGGGAGTCTGGTGACTGGAGTAGAGTGGTGGCGACACAGACAGAGTGGGAATGGCAGGGATGAGGTAGATGAAGCCAGGTCATGTGGGCTACTGGGGGCCAGGCAGGGAGTGGCCTTGGTTGAACGCAGTGGGCATCCAGGGGGCTGTGTAAGCACCACCCAGTATCCATTTCTATGGAAAGACTGAGCAGCTCGCTGACCTGCAAGGAGAAAAGCTTCCACATTTTTGGAACCCTTCTGAGAGAGACAGAGGGGACCTGGTGGCAGAGTGGGTTACAGCATTCGGCTGCTAAGTGGACAAGGTTAGCAGTTCAAATCCACATGTGGCTCTGCAGAAGGAAGACAGGGCTTTTTGCTATTGTCAAGATCTCCTGTGTCGGAACCCCACTGGGGCAGTTCTACTCTGCCTTAGCAGACCACTATGAGTGAGAAATGGCAGGGAGTTGGGCTTGGTTTTTACAAAGGGTTTTTACACGCTCCCTGGGGGACTCCTGAGTGGTGGGTTCAGGTCCCCCCACCGTAGAAACGGAACTCCGAAGCCTGCCCCTAGACTCTTTCAGCCTTTAATACCCACAGGCCTGCCATGGGTCAGAACCAATTGGCTAGTTTTAGCATTCCTGCTAAGATCCCTTGCCCAACCCCAGAGCAGGTGGCAGGGCAGTCCTCAGGCCTCACCTTGAGGGACAGGGGTTGTACTCAGCTTATCTGCCAGAAACCAACTCCAGAGAGCAGAGATCCCTGAGACATTTGTGAGGAAGGGGCAGGGGGCAGGGTACTAGGGAAGCAGAATGCTTCTAGGCTTATCTGGCTTGCATTTCTGGAACTCTCCAGGATGGCCACTATCTCTTCCCGACACTTTCTCTTCACTTGCCAGGCTTGTAGTCTTGGGGCTTTGCCTGTGTTATGGAGACTGGACCTAGAGGGAGAACAGCCCAGGGCCTCTTCCGTGTCCAACACTGCGTGAAAGCACTGGACGTCCAGTCCCAGGAGCCAGCCCCTCCTCGCAGATAAGAAACCAGACACAGCGGATACCCTGCGAGGTGGTGTCATTTGTCCCGGAACAGAGGTGGGAAAGTGAGACCTGTGCAAGCTGGGACTCCAGCCAGGTCCTGCTGACCCCTGGGGGATGGGTTGGCAAGCTGTTCAAAATTCACGTAGCCAGACATTCCTCGAGTAGGGTGCCCTGACCGGGTATCGCCACGGAGCCCCTGCACTGGCCTTGCCTTGGACAACAGCCAGGAGCCCTGTGGCCAGCTCTACTGGGCGCTCAGCCTCTGAGGTTGAAGGGCTCCCTTGGGACTCCCCCTGCCCCACACCTGCGCATTTGCTCAGGCCGCTGGATCCAGCTGGAGACTTTTCTCGGTAGAGTCCACTTGTCAGAGAGCCCAAGGCCAGATGCTGTCCTGAGCACTGTCACGTAGGCTCGAGCAATGCTGGGAGGGAAACCCCAGGCAAGTGGAGCAGTGAGTCTGAGGGTGTGTGTGTGTGTGTGTGTGTTTGTGTGTGTGTGTGTGCGCACGCGCTAGCTTCTCCTGCAATCTGAGCTGCATCTGCAGAGATCAAGACCAAACCAAACTCACTGCCATCAATCAATTCTGATTCAAGGTGATCCGATTGGGCGGGGTCAAACTGCCCCTGTGGGCTTCCAGGGTTGCAACTCTTTTGGGGAGTAGAAAGATTAATTTCCCCACCTCCCCAAATCCGCTCAACTGGTAATTTTGAACGGCTGACCTCCCAGTGAGCAGCCCAACACAGAACCAGTAGGCTACCAGGACTCCTAGCTGCAGAGAGGGGCTGGCAATCATTCCCTTGTAACATCTGAGGAAGGCGCCCTGGTGTTGCAGCGGTGAAGCACTAAGATGCTAACTGAAGGGTTGGCAGTTCAAAGCCTACACTCCCAACCCCCAGAAGCTCTGCAGGAGAAAGGCCTGGTGATCTGCTTCCAGAGAGATGAATGCTAAGAAGACCCGATTAGAAAGTTCTACTTCGTCACGTGAGATCACTACATCTGAAGAGAGAAAGCTTGTCAGGGACAGGGACCTTGTCCCTCTAAAAGAGCTGGCCTTGACTCCTGAGCCACCCGAGGCCCTGGAAGACCCCCAAACCAAAACCGAACTCCCTGCTATTGAGTCAATGCTGACTCATAGCGACCCTATGGGGCAGGCTAGAACTGCCCCTTGGAGTAACGGGTTCTTTTTTTTTTCATTTTCAAAACATTTTCTTTTTTAAAAAAATCATTTTGTTGGGGCTCATGCAATTCTTATCACAATCCATCCATCCATCCATTGTGTCAAGTACATTTATACATTTGTTTCCCTCATCATTCTCAAACACTTGCTTTCTACTTGAGCCCTTGGTATCAGCTCATTTTTCCCCCCTCCCTCCCTGCTCCCCTCTCCCTCATGATCCCTTGGAAATTTATAAATTTTTATTTTGCCATATTTGACACTGTCTGATGTCTCCCTTCACCCACTTTTCTGTTGTCCATCTCCCAGAGATGTAGATGTAGATGTTATATGTAGATTCTT
>NW_022110581.1:307968-326535 GCF_000313985.2 Echinops telfairi
GCTGTGACTGTCAGCACCTGCTAAGGTGACCTCCCGGGTTGAGAAATGGTCCTCCTAGGGAAGGTGGTGTGGGAGAAGCTGAGACCCTGACTAGACTTGGGGGTCAGGTCCAGGATCCGAGACCCTCTCCCCCTCCCCTTCTGCAGCTGGGACAGAAAGAACAACCCGGAGCCCTGGAACCGCCTGAGCCCCAATGACCAGTACAAGGTACGTCCTGGGAGCCCCCAAGGTCCCCTCGCTTGTCACTCATCCCAGGACTCACTGCCAAACTAAGTCTCCCTTCTCTTCCTAGTTTCTGGCAGTTTCCACGGACTATAAGAAGCTGAAGAAGGACAGGCCGGATTTCTGAGGCGGTGTGGTCGGCTCTGGGGTGAACTGCCGCCCCGGGCGTCCCACTTCCCTCAGCTTGCCTTGGCCCCCACGTTCATGGTACCCCCAGCCACCCGTCCAGCTCTGCTCCCATGACAGGGTTCCCACGCAGAGGGAGGCAGCTCCAACGCCCCTCCTCCCTCGCTCCAGTAGCGGAAGCGCCTCTGACCCTGGGCTTGAGTCCCACGGTGGGGCATGGGGGGGGGGCGGGGCGGCAGTCAAAGCAGCCCAAAGGCTCAACTCCGCCCTGTCACTCCCCTCCCCCCACGGCTGTGCCTCACAGGGCGTGGCAGGGTACGTGAGAAGCGTGGCCAACGTGAGTCAGGAGAGTAGGGGCCTCGGGGTGCCAAGCTACGTGGCAGATCCCATGCCAGCCCAGCTCTGGGCGCTGGCCCAGGGGAGACTCTGCACGTACTGGGCTTGCCAGGGGCCGCCCAGCCACTGTTGGATGAGGTACCCAGCCTTGGGAGGGGCAGCCTGCTGCTCTGCTTGGTACCTAAGCCTTCAGGACAGCCTCCTTCACAGACAGACACCCCCTCCTACTCCCACCTGCCCTCCCTTCCTCCCCCTACTCCCCACTCCTCCCTTGCTCCCCTTGTCCCCAGGGATCAAACAGAAGCAGCCGTGGGCAAAATACAATTTCATTTAACAAATTGAATTTGCTGCGCCTGCTAATCACGTCTGGTGTCGGCTCTGATCAGAGACAGGGAGAGGAGGCTGCAGCCCCCAGGGTCCTAGTGGTGGGAGGGGAGAGAGGAACACACCAAGGGGAGAGAGCACCACCTGGCCCAGGGGAGCCCTCCCTCAGTAATAGAAACTCAGGGCAGCTTAGCATTTTATTTGATAAAAACAGGAAGGCGGGCACTGTGCCCAGTCCCCCCCTCTGGCTCAGAAAGGTAACTCCCCCTCCCCGAGAAAGAGCAGGAGCCTTTAACACTGAGATCCTGGTGCAGAGCGTTAAGGCAGAAAGGCCCAGACCCCTTTTCTAAGTCTTGCTACAAAAGGTCATCTGCTATGGATTCTGGGAAGGCTCTTCCCGTAAGTCAGAGGCCTTTTTGCTCCCCGCTCCACTGGCCCAGCAGTGGGGGAGAAGGGAGTCCAGTCTACGGGGAGGATGTTATATGTAGATTCTTATAATCGACTCCCCCTTTCCAACCCACCCTCCCTCCACCCTCTAGGTATATCGCCACCCTCACCACTGGTCCTGAGGGGTTTATCTGTCCTAGATTCCCTGAGTTTCCGGTTCCTATCTGTACCAGTGTACATCCTCTGGTCTAGCCACATTTGTAAAGTAAAATTGGGATCATGATAGTGGGCGGGGGGCGGGGGAGGAAGCATTTAAAAAATTTTTTTCATCCAGTTTTTACTTATTCTTTGCAGATACCTATGAACGCCATTCCATGCATTAAGGAAAAAATGTTAATACTTTCCTTGACATAATTTTCCCATAATGTACACATCCATACATAGTTAAGTCGTTTTTTAAGAGTTGTATCTATATCATCACAATCTGTTCTAGTACTCCCTCTCCCCTCCCACATTCATTGTTTGCTTCCAAATTCCCCTCCTCCTCTCCACACATCTCCCTTCATTCTCTCCAAACCATTACATCAGTTAGTGTGTATCCACTCCTGTGCTTCATCAACTGGGAACCTTAACTGAAACCAGAAAACAGAAAGCAGGAGGCCTCATCTTTCTCCCAAGGAGTGGCTGGTCATTTGGAACTGCCCACCTTGCAGATTGCAACCCAACGCATAACCACTACGGCAGCAGGGCCTCTTAAAAACTCAAGGCCGTGAAGTTGATTCTGACTCATAGCAACCTCAGCCTGATTCAAATGAAGCCGCCACTGATCTAAACACCTTGTTTTGACTCCCAGTACCCTGAAAAACCACACCTCCCAGGGCTGGGACCACGGCAGGGCCAAGGTGGGACCTCAGAGATGTCTCTAGCTTAGTGCTTGCTGAATGCTCGCCCACAACTTACTGGGGGTGGGAATCATTGGGAGCTTGTTAGAGTGCAGAACGGGAAGAAAGAGGTTTTCTACTACTGTTAAGAGTCGCAGTCTCAGAAGTCTGCCCTGTCTTATAGGGTCTCTACGAGTCAGAATAGACTCAGTGGCAGGAGGGTGTTTGGGTCTGTGTTAAAGCTCAGGTTCTTGTGGCACTAAACCCAAACACTTGGATTCAGTAGATCTGGGGGCAGGTCTCAGGGGGAAATTTTTTTTTAAAAAATCATGTTTTGAGGGGGCTCTTACAGCTCTTATAACAATCCACATGTCAATTGCATCAAACACATTTGTACATATGTTGCCATCACCATTTCCAAAACAGTTTTTTTCTACTTGAGCCCTTGGTAGCAGCTCTGAAAAAAAAAGTTTAAAAGTGTAAATAAATAAATCTAACATTCGCAAATGAGAAATGTGGCTTTTGTCTGGGGTCTTAAAAGCTTGAAGGTAATCAAGCGGCCATCTAGCTCAGAAGCAACAAAGCCCACATGGAAGAAGCACACCAGCCTATGCAACCACGAGGTGTCGAAGGGATCAGGTGTAAGGCATCATCAGAACAAAAAATCTTACCATAGTGAATGATGGGGGGAGTGCAGAGTGGAGATCCAAAGCCCATTAGTAGGCCACTGGAGATCCCCTTGCAGAGGGGTCTCGGGGAGGAGATGAGCCAGTCAGGGTGCAATGTAACAACGATGAAACATACAACTTTCTTCTAGTTCCTAAATGTTTCCTCTCCACTCCCACTATCATGACTCGAATTCGACCTTGCAAGTCTGGCTAGAACAGAGGATGTACACTGGTACAGATAGGAACTGGAAACACAGGGAATCCAGGGCGGATGAGCCCTACAGGACCAGTGGTGTGAGTGGCGATACTGGGAGGGTAGAGGGAGAGTGGGTAGGAAAGAGGGAACGGATTACAAGGAACTATATGTGACCTCCTCCCTGGGGGACGGACAACAGAAAAGTGGGTGAAGGGAGACGTCGGACAGGGCAAGATATGACAAAATAATAATTGATAAATTATCAGGGGTTCATGAGGGAGGGAGGAGGAGGGAGGAAGGGGGGAAAATGAGGATCTGATGCCAGGGGCTTAAGTGGAGAGCAAATGTTTTGAGAATGATGAGGGCAATGAATGTACAAATGCGCTTTACACAATTGATGTATGTATGGATTGTGATGAGTTGTATGAGCCCCTAATAAAATGATTACAAATAAATAAAAAAAGGTTATAATAAAAAAAAAGAGAGAGAAATGTGGCCTTCGAAAGGTCAGGTACACCGCCAGGTCTCTGTGTGTGCCTCCCTGTAGGCTATCTGATGAAACCTCCAATCCGAAAGGGATTTTCCCCAAGAACACCGCCCCCTCCACCCCCACCCCCTTCAACACTGGCTGTGCGGGTCCCAGGGCAGTCTGGGTAAGGAGGGCTCGCAGCCTGATCGCAGGCTGGGAATCAATGAAACTTCCAGTCCTTCCTAACGTCCTTGGCCTGTTCGCCTGAACCAAGTAGGTAAGAGCCTCTTATAACCATGAGAGGCACCTGAATACTCATCTAAGTCTAAACACTTCCTCTCTGGCCTGATGGTACAAGCTAGTTACGAGAGCAGATAGCTGGCTGCTGAGCGCCCCCTGCTGGTAAAACTGGTGCAGTGAGTCAAGTGTTCCCCAGTTGTTTTCCTGTGGGCTGGAAGCCATTCATTACCACCACCACCCCCAAACAAACATAAACCCTCCCTGCCTCAAGTTGATTCCGACTCATAGCAATCCTACAGGACTGGGCAGAACTTCCCCTGTGTGTTTCTGAGACTGTACCTTCCTCCCCCCCCCGCCAAAAGAAACCATTTTATTGGGAGCTAATACAGATACCATTCCATAGTTCAATCATATCTAGCAGTATTGTACAATTGCTACCACAATCAATTTCAAAACATTCTCTTCCTTCTTGAACTCCTTGATATTAGCTTCCCTTTTACTTCCTCTCCTCCCCCCAGACTAACTCTTCACAGGAGTAGAAAGCCCTGTCTTTCTCCCATGGAGTCGCTGGTGGTTTCGAACTGCTAACTGACATTAGCAGCCCATCACGTAACCACTGTGCAACCAGGGTTGCTAGATATGGAATCCCATACAGGAAGCTCAAATCCTGGACTGGGACGCTTGGAAAAAAAAGGGTGCCCTGAAGCTACCTCCCTCAAGTCTCTGGGACTTACCTCTCCTAAAGGAGTAGGAGGGGAGCAATTAAGAAGGCCCCCACCTGTCCAGGGAAGTAGGTTTTGAAGCTGATTAAATAAATAGGTTTGGTGCTCTTATGAGAAGCCACTGTGGACCCAAAGGGATTCCCGTCATGAGCCAGTTCAACGAGAATGAGAAATGGACCTCACGCCCTCGCCCTCGCCTGGCACTTAATCGTGCCCCCAGCAACGACGGTGACCCATATACTTCATATTAAAGTAGGAGAGGAAGTCTAAAAGTATTGCTACAAAATCATAGAAACCTTTCTCACTCACTGTCAATTCTGATTCTTAGTGATCCTTTAGGACAGAGTAGAACTGCCCCTGCGGGTTTCCTAAGCTGTAACCCTTTTACAAGCATAGCGAGTGTCCTTTTTTTCCTTGGAGTGGCTGGTGGGTTTGAACTGCTGACCTTGTGATTAGCTGTTCAACTCGCAACCCACTATGCCACCAGAACTCCTATACTTTTATTAAACAAAAATATAAAAATTGAAGCTATTGTTTCTCCACATAACCTCCAGTTAAGTCTATCCACTTCTAACGGTGTATTTTATTTCATCTCTCTAACCCTTCGCTGAATAATTTTGTGCTCCTCGATCTGCACCATGTCAAATCAACAGTTTGGGCATCATTGAAAATGTCTGACGGGATGGGATCATGACTGTAGGGTGTACGGAGTCAGGTTTCCCAAGGGAATTCTCTTCGAATTGCAGCCCTTAAAGGCTGAGCAGGTGCATTGTCTTGGTGGAAGAAAGATTCCCTGACATGACCTTCCTGGGCTTTTTCTCGCTAAGGCAGTTTTGATTTTCTTTGTGTTTCCTGGGGGGACTTCCCTGGCTTTTGAATTTTACTGGCTTGCCCTAGCCCCACGAAGCCAGTTTTGAATTGTGCTGTTGTTGTTGTTGAAGGCACCGATAGGACCAAGACATCTGTATTACAAAGAGAATTTGTCTGCAACCATTCACAGATCACGGTTGCTGTTGCTAGGTGCCGTCAAGTCGACCCCATGCGCAACAGAACGAAACACCACTGGGGCCTGTGTCTTCCTCACAACTGCAGCCCACTGCTGCAGCCTCTGTGCCCATCCCTCTTGCCCCAGCTCTTCCTCTTGTTCACTGCTCTGCCGCTGCACCAAGCTTGATGTTCCTCCTTGAGGGCCAGGTCTCTCCCGACAACATGTCCGAAGTATGTAAGACGAAGTCTTGCCATCCTTGCCACTAAGGAGCATTCTGGCTGTACTTCTTCCAGGAGAGATTTGTTTGTTCTTTTGGCAGTCCACCGTACTTTCAATGTTCTGATTCACAGAGACAATGTTTAAACACATTTTATGCGGTATAAGCCCATGCAGGCACCTATGAACTGGAATGCTAGTACCAATGTTTTCTGATTGAATCTTGAACACGAGGAAGCTTAAGGTAAAAGCAGAGATTGGAAGGGTGGAGGGAAGGTGAGGGGGAAAGGGGGAACCAATTACAAGGATCTACATATAACCTCCTCCCTGAGGGACAGACAGCAGAGAAGTAGGTGAAGGGAGACGTTGGATGGTATAAGATGTGACAAAATAATAATAATCTATGAATTATCAAGGGTTCATGGGGGAAGGGGGACTGGGGAGGGAGGAGAAAATGAGGAGATGATACCAAGGGCTCCAGTAGAAAGCAAATGTTTTGAGGATGAGGGAAACAAATGTACAAAAGTGCTTGACACAATGGATGGATGGATGGATTGTGATAAGAGTTGTATGAGCCCCCAATAAAATGGTTAAAAAAGAAGGCAAAAGCAGAGATCAGAAACCTGGCCTACATATTTCTCCCAAGACAAGCTTGTTAGTCCTTTTGGCAGTCCACGGGGCTTCCAATGTTCTTCACCAGCACCCCCATTCAAGCGCATGGAAGTCTATGTTAGATGAACATATAAGTCAAGTGAAGGGTATAACCAGAGAAACCTACAACCAAGAAAACATAACTTTTCTCATGTTTTCTTATTTTGTATTGATTTATCATAAAAGAAGTGCTTAACTTGATTAAAGATCTTTATATCCAAAAAGAAAGAAAGAACCCTGACCTACCCAGAGAAAGGGGAGGTCCTCCTAGAGCAAGGAAGTCACAGCGAAGACTAAGGCGTGCCTGATCCAACCTGCAGTATTTTTGATCGCCTCATATGCGTGGGAGCACTGGACATTGAATAAGGAAGGCTGAAGAAACAGAAGCGACACATTTGCATCGTGGTGCTGGTGAAGAATCCTCCTGAGAGGCAAGGATGGAGAGACTCCCTGCGTCTCATGTACTCTGGACATGTTCTCAGGAGAGACCGGTAGCTGAAGAAGGACATCATGATTGATAAAGTAGAAGGGCACCAAAAAAGAGGAAGGCCCTCCAGGAGATGCGTGAACATAGTGGCTGCAATAGTGGGCTCAAACCTAAGAACAATTGTGAGGCTGGAAGAAGACCTGGCCGTGCGTCATTTTGCTGTGCATCGGGGTCACTACGAGTTGGAACTGACTCGATAGCACCTGACAACGTCTTTCAGTGGGAAGGATGCTGTGTGAGGCCGGTCTAACTGGAGAAACAAACCCAGTAACACTTGTATATGTGCAAGAGAAAGCTTTATATTAAGAATTAATTCTATATCAAGCAAACATTCCAGCCGAGTCCACATCAAATCTATTCAGTCTGATACTAATCCGTAAGTCGGATACTAGTCCATAAGTCCCTCTTCAGACTCACGCAGCCACATGCAGGGATGCAGAATGCAGGAAGATCACGGGCCGGTTGGGTACAAGGTTGTGTGGATCCAATGGTGCAGTTCATCCCAGGACTCTGGCGGGCCTCAGCATGGCTCACCAGCAGGAAGGTGAAGGCAGAGAGAGAGAGAGAGAGAGAGAGAGAGAGAGAGAGAGAGAGAGAGACATGTATCTGATTGACAGGCTAACCTCCACCCATATCTTCTTACAGGTGCCATGTTGGCAGAAAAAAAAATCTACCTATCATAGGTGCTGTCAAACCTAGCCTGGTTTGGGGGCTCTGCATTCAGCAGGTAAAATGGATTGAGCATCTTCTGGGTTCTATTTAATACTACTCCCTGCCATGGGGTCCATGCAGACTCACAGCACCCCCTGTAGGTTTCCGAGACTGTCACTGTTTCAGGGAGTAGAAAGCCCAATCTTTCTCCCGAGGAGCTGGTGGTGGTTTCAAACTGCCGACCATGCAGATCACAGCCCAACTCAAAACCACTGCACCCACCAGGGTTCCTAATAAATACTAGCGTGTGCTTAATCTTCACAGCAGCCTCTGAGACACACAGCCACCAAATGAGATCAGGGGTTAGACGCAGGAATGTCAAATTGTAGATCCCGAAGCACAGACTAACTCTTCTTCACTCTCTCCGCCTCTCTCAAGCCGGAGAGGAGGGCATGCTCCTGAGGCTGCTGGTTCCATCTTGGCTTTACTGAGGACTCAGAAGCAGCTGGGCACTGGGGTGAGATGCCAGGGTTTGTGCTGGTAAAATGTTCTCTTCGTTCAGGCTTCGGCCTAAAACCTGGGGAGGGATTGCTGGGATCTGAGGAAGGAGCCCTGGTGGCAGAGTGATTACCTGGTGGACAGTCAAACCGACTCCATCAGCCACTCCATGGGAGAAAGACGGGGCTTTCTACTCTCATAAACATACTGTCTTGGAAACCTCCAGTTCAACCCTGTCCTATAGGGTTGCTATGAGTCGGCATCGACTCGATGGCAGTGAGTGTGGAGCCCAGCTGTAGACAATGGGGCTTTAGGTCTCTGGGTGAGACGTGCTAATTTGTCCATGGATCAGAAATCAGCTTTGAAGAGTGCAGATCCTCTCTTTAAAAAATAACTTGGGGCGGGAGGGAGGAGGGGCAGGGAAAATGGTGGTTCTGTAATGTAAGGCAGGAGTACTTCAGTATTTCTTGAGATCATTTAATTTTCAGAACGACTCCTTGTCTCTAAAACGGGCTTGAAATTCCTTTTCACAGGATTTTGGGGGAAACTTTAAATGGGATCCAAACCAAACCTAACCTTACTGCCATTGAGTTGATGCTGATTTGTGGTGACCCTATAAGACAGGGTAGAGTCTCCCAAAGTGTTGCTGTTAATGGAACTACAAAGCCTCATCTTTCTCCAGTGGAGCAGCTGGTTGTCTCGAACTGCTGACCTTGTTAACTGCAAGTTTTTTTTTCTTTTTCCCTCGGAGAAGCTGGTCACTTTTAACTGCTGACCTTGTGGTTAAGCAGGCCAACATATAACCACTATGCCACCTTTAATGAGACGATGCACGTGAAATGTTGCTTAGGGACAAACTTTTGGGTACTATCCTTTACCCATTTCCCCTAATTTAAAGAACACTGGAAGAGTGGAGAAGCCTTAATGTCTTTGAATTCAGTGATGGTGAAGACTATTGACTATTCCAGGGACTGCCAGAGCAATGAATCCATCTGTCTGGGACAAGATACAGCTGGAATGTTCATTCAGAAGTACCAATGCTGAGACTTTAATCTCATGGACTTGGGAGAAGGACATCATGCTGGGTAAAGTGAGGGGCAGTCAAAGAGAGGAAGCCCCTCAAGGAGACGGCCTGACCCAGTGGTTGAAACAATGGGCTCCAACAATTGTGAGGATGGTACAGGACCAGACAGTGTCTCACCCACGTAACGCCCGTCACCCAACAAGAGGAAGAAATCTGAAGAGCCCTCCTGGTGACTGGTTAATTACTCAACTGCTCACGGAAAGGTCTGTTCTGTGGTTTGAAGCCACTAGTCGCTCCGCAGGAAAAAGACGTGGCAACCTAGATGGCAGTTCTACATTTGTAGTATTAAATAAAAAAATTTGGCGCTGAGGGAAGTGGGGGACCAGCCCCCACCGCTAATACTCCTATTACTACTACTTCTACTCGGATTCAGTAATACTAACCTCTGGGTTCAGTAATGCACAATTGTACGGTTGAAATATATAAGCATTATATTAAAGTCATTGAGAGCATGAGATAATACAATAATACAAGCAGGCATGTTACATAGTACCATTGCTCACCTCAGCCCAGCTTGGTCCACGTGGAGAGAGGGGGAAGGGAAGGAGGGAAAGGGAACAAGGGAGAGGGGGAAGAGCCAGAGAGGTCAGAGTCCGAGAGGGAAGTCCGAGCCTATATTGCTGACCCATGCCTATATACCTTTTGGGAGCATGCCAGCCCACTAATTACAGGTAGAGACATACGTCACAGGGAGGGGTTGCACTATAGGCTACACAGCAATGAGAGGGTGGTCTAGGGGGTGGTCTCTGGGTCTCCATAGGAACCCTTATCAGTAGGGTGCAAACCCCTCCTACAGGAACCAAGCTAATGGTCCCAAGCTTCAGAGAGTAGTCCATTGTCTCCAGCAGCAGGGAGCAGGCCCACCCCTGTGGTGGGAGGAGACAGCAGTCTGGCAGCAAGGATCTGACTTCCCCCCACATACATTGTCCTATAGGGTCACAATGAATCAGAATCAACTAGAAGGCAATGCGATTTGGGGATTTTAGGAAGAAATTTTAGAGAATTTTAAGGTCCCCCACCAGCACCCTGATCCCAATCAGCCAGTTAGAAGAAATCAGCAGAGTTGACTTGATTCGTGTTTGATATTCAGCACGGAGGTCACATGACCACGTAGTGAGTGAGCGCGCTGGATTTTCCACTCCGGGGTTCTGACTCCTGGTGACACTCTTTCCAATGCACTTCACTTAGAATGAAGCTGGAAGTGGCTAAGAGGACAAGACCAACTTTTCCAATCACCTCACATTTATTCCACCAATAAAGTGGACAACTAGGCTAAGCAGCCTTGCCTTCCAAGCTTGAAGTAACTACAGATTGACCAAGGGTTCTTATGCTCTGAAGATCTGCTGTATTCCACTCTCTGTGCTCACCCCCACCCGCACCCCCCAAAAACCCAAGCAAAAACCAAGTGGTGCGACGTCAGACTTTTCTGTAACGAGTCTCTTCAGGTTCATTGCTAACGAAGATGAAGACTGGGAAAGTCAGCAATGAGGGGTGAAGAAGTCAGACCCATGTCATGACTGAGCCACCCTGTCTCAAACCTCACCCCAGACTTCCGAAGGAAAAGATCGCTTGCCTACACTCATTCAGTGACACGTTTTCACAAAACTAAGAGTGTGTTGAGTAAGTAAGTGGCCAAGATTTGGGGAAGAATTGAATCTTTAGTTAATACTAATGCCTACGTTTTCTGAAAAGGGATTCTGGCCAACTATGTTTTTCGGGGGGAGGGGGGGCGCATAGGTGGGTGGAGGACAATGTTCTCTGAGCTCCCATGCCTTTTTAAAGGGTTTGTATCTTGATAAAGAACGCACTGGGCTGCTAACTGAAATGAAAGGTCAGCAGTTCAAAAACAAGCTCTCCCAGGAGGAAAGACGAGGAAACCCCCAGGGGCAGTTCTACCCTGTCCTATAGGGTCACTGAGTAGGCATTGACTCGATGGCAGTTTTTTGGCCAGTGCTGGTGGGTGGCTATTAAAACTCCTGATGACTAAGATTCCCTAGAGGGGTGGTTTCCAGGGTGTTCTCTCAGTAGTAGCAATCCCAAACCATATCCCCACTGCCATCGAGTCAACGCTGGCTCACAGTGAGCCTATGAGACACAGTAAAAATGTTCCCGAGGCTGCCAATCTTTATGGAAGCAGACAGCCCCATCTCTCTCCCAAGGTGAATGGGAACCTCTTCCGGCGAAACATAGCGCGGCAGTAACATTTATTGAATGGATACTTTTGTCAGGCCAGAGCCAAATATAGTTTGTATATATTATCTCTAATTCTTAAACAGCAACCTAAAAAGAAAACAAGTATTGTCTGTCTGATGAGTTGGTGGAGGCTCGGCAAGGTTAATAGCCAGTGAGATACACAGCTCATTGTATTTCAGGCTGTGCTCCCTTCACGGGATAGTGCTTTCCGGAGGCAGACGCAAAGCAGTAGCCCTAAGACTTTAGGGTACCTTCTCATCTGGCCTGAGACTACAGAACCATGGGCCAGACTGGCTGTCTGTCTCACAGAGGCAAAAGGCAAGGGACCATGTGGTTGAGAGGCTGTGAACTGGACTTGGCTACTGGCTAAGGAGAGGTGTTGCTGTGGACCAGACTATCCTAACCTCTGATAAGCTATTAACTTCCTTCCGAGACCTCCAGAATCGCTTGTAGTTTGTGTGAATTCTGTGTGGTCACTGCAATCGATTATGGAATCCAGAGTGGAATTAGAGTACCTTGGGAGGGGCAGTGTCAGAATAGGTAAAGGATGGAGGGAGGCGTCTGACCCCGGCCCTGTGGCTATAGGGAAGTTGGAGGTGGTCAGATACGGCCTCCTATGCTGTTGACTGCAGGAGTCCTTCTGGAAGTTACTGGAGAGAGGCACTCAAGTGGAATGAACTAAGGGCTATATATCACTTTCAAGGATCTGTGCAAAATTCGTCTTTAATGGTGACAAATTAAAGATCTTCTTTGCAGAGGAAAGAAAAAAGGGACAATTGGAAGGCAAGGTACCGTTTCCCCGAAAAGGCACTTTGTTATATTTGTTTTTCCTCAAGAAGACACATTATGGCTTATTTTCAGATGTCTTATTTTTATTAATTATGGTACAATCATCTCCATGTACGCAAATATAGTTACGCCGTCTTCTTCCGGAACATCGGCCCACAGTGCTGAGTCAAACGGCAGCCACAGCGTTCCTTCTTCCCCGAGGATACACAGTACCGAAAGCAGAGCGTCCTGCTAACTTCACAGAGACTTGTACTCGCATTGTCTTGTGTCTCCCTCTGTGCCTCAGCTTGCAGCACGCACAGAAAGACCGGGACCTGACAGCGGGGGACGACCTTGTTGATGGGGCTGCCTGCACCTCCGCTGTCACGATGGGGCAGAGAAGGGCTGCCCATCTTCGTGACCGCTCCACGCAGGTACGCTGCAGAGCCACGCCTATCACTAGGTCTTATTTTCGGGGGATGGCTATATTGCGCAAATACTTAGAAATCCTGCTATGGCTTATTTCATGGGTATGTCTTATTTTAGGGTAAACACGGTAAGCTGGAGACTACGGCCATTCACTGAAAAGGTTGGAGGGTTGAGACCACCTAGAAGCCCCACAGATGAAAGGCCTGGGAACCTGCTTCTGAAAAATCAGTCATTGACAACCCAATGAGGTGCAGTTGTATTTTGTCAAGGGGTCAGACGTTTTCATCAGAAAGAAATAAGCAATGAACGGAATCATGAAGGGCAGAAATACATTTATGGTTATCTATGAAGGCTCACACTGGTAGTGTTTGCCAAGTCCTGGTTCTAAGAGTTATATACAGACGAACTCATCTTCTTTCATTAGCCCTAAGTAGTGTTATGAAAATCTGCATTTTACAAATGAGAAAATTGGGGCACAGGAGTCAAGTCAAAAGCCCAAACTTCCCACACTGGGATGTTTACAGCAGTCTGGGCTCATAACCGTTCCACCACAGACCTTTCTTAAGGGTCTGAGGGTTTCCTGTGGACTTGGTTGACAAATCTCCTAGGCCTCTTAGCAAGCTGCTGAAGGCTTGAAATATTTGAGGTGAAGCCAGTCCTTAATAGATAATAGGTCAAAAAGCTTCAAGAAAAGCAGGTAAGTAGAGTGGTAAACGCAGCATGAGTTACAAGGAAGTGGCAGACGCATTAAAATCATTGCAAGCTGTCAAGTTGCAAAGGTCATAGAAGGCAACCATGCTTAAAACAAAAAAAACCCTAGTTTTGTAGTGCTTAGACTTTAAAAAATGTGTCCCAACACAACTTTGTTTTTCAGGTATATACTGAATGTAGCATTTTGAGATCGGCTTTGAAACATATGCCCCAAACTGTCAAACCTCTCGATTTAGTTTCTTGTAAAATATTACACAGCCCATCTCAAGAAATGAAAACCATCCTGTTAAAGCCTCCATTCACACCCACCCAGCCCCTCCTGACCCCATTCCTAGTCTCCTTGTGGCCATGTCTTGTCTTTTGGTGTATAAACCATGTTACTTCTTGGTTTTCCTTTTAACAATGGTGATATTAAACATTGATCTTTGCAAGATTGAGCTTGCTAAGTATAATGTTCTCTAGTTTTGTCCAAGTCTTATAGTGTTTAAAGAGTTCTCATTGTTCTTGACACAATACTCCCTTGTATACCAGTTTGTTTATGCATGCTCTATAGTTTTTGGGTGTTCTAGCTATTGTGGAAATTACTGCAATAAACAAACATAACTGTGCACGTCTGCTTGTGTTTTAGTCTTTCTTTTGGGTATACACCCAGTAGAGATTGCTGGATCATAAGGTACTGATTTGCATTTAAGTGTCATCCTAATTTTCATAGCAGTTATACAATTCTACAGTCCTATCAGCAATGTAAAAGCATCCCAATCTCTCCACCTCCTCTCCAGCATTTAGTGACTTTTGCAAAAGTGTTGGGTGTGCAGTGTTATCTTAGTTGTTTAACTTATTTAATTTCTTATTGCTAATGACCTTGAACCTTTATTCCTATGGTGGTTGGCCTCCTGGATGCCGTCTATTCATGTCTAGTGCCTAGTTTTTCCATTGGATTATTTGTCTTTTTCTGCTTAAGATGTTTTTGATAGATTTAGGAGATGAGCTTAGATTTTTGAAAGTCTAACAATGAGCCCACAACTTGCTGATGTAATTTATAGAAATAGAAAAAGGTGTATTGCTGGCCGCCAAATACTCCACCTTAAAATGACTTATGGGCATGGATGTAAAGTCTAGGAGTCCAACCTAGTTAACCTTCACTCTTACGAGTTTACGCCTGAATTTATTGCCGTATCAAACTGAAGAACTTGAAGACCAAGTTGTGGGGTCATCCATGTAGGCTGAGTTCATCTAGGCTCTCCTGAAGACTGTTTCCTAAAGTGGTATTTCTGTGTAACTGATCTACCAAGACTTCAGTGGAAGATGTCATTTTTCTTAGTTCCTTTGCACTTCCTGATGCAAGAAACCTGAAGAATGATGTCTGTAGGCCAAAATTCTCCCCATCCTAGTAGAAGCCACTAATTAAGAGTTGGGGATGGAGGGGATTCCAGGGTGGACTAAGTGCTTGCAAAGTCTCTTCTTAGGGAACCATAGGCCACATGTAGCTTAAAAAATCCCACAGCAATCAATGTAATTGGAACCCAGGATTTCCTAAATTAATTTGACCACAGAATCTGTATTTTGTAGATCTTTCATAGATATTATAAATAGAAGCAATTGTACAAGAGAACATGTTGAGAATTAACCGTGCCCGGGTGCAATGGGAAGGAGCCCTGGTGACAGTGGGTTCACATTGGAAACTACCAGCTGCTCTGAGGAAAAGAGGCGGCTTTCTAGTCCGGGAAAAAATTATAGTCTCAGAAACCCACAGGGGCAGTTTAGCTTGTCCTAGAGGGGTTGCTACGAGTCAGAATTGACTCAGTGGCAGTGAGTTAGGTCTGGGTTAGGTGCATCAGGAACATCTCAACTGCTGGGATGCCCCCGAGTTTATCTTGTCCTTCTCTCAGTCAACATTACATTTTACTGACAAGCCTGAACCTCTGCCCTAAACTGAGGGCACGCATGGATCTCTCACAGGCATCTCCAACTCAAAACATGTCCCAACTAAAAAACCCTCATCTCCCCCCACCCTAAATCTGTCTTCCCGGTCAATACCAACACCTTCTACCCAATTGCTCAGGTCAACAGCTGCATTGCCCTCCCCACTCTCACCCCTCACATTCAAACTAGCAACAAAGTCTGTTGGCTCAACCTTCAGGATGGTTTTCTCTAAACCGCAACACTTAAGCACCTGCACGACCACTGTTCTAGATCGATCCTGATGACACTATTCTGTATGTTTAAATTTTTCTTTTTAATAATCATTTTATTGGGGGCTCTTGCAGCTCTTAGCACAATTGATAAAATACATTGATTGTGCCAAACACATTTGTACATGTTGTCATCAATTTCAAAACTTTCTACTTGTGTCCTTGGTATCTGCTCATTTTCTCCCCTCCCCCAGGAGCCCTTAAGTTACAAAATTTTTTTTTATATCTTTCTTTTCTATATACTGGGGTATATACTATTCCTTTATAGCTATTTCCGAGTAGATGCCAAATCTGGGCACTTGTATAGAAGGCCCTACATAGTCTATATCATCTCTCAGGCCCCATCTTCTACTCTCTTCCTCCACACCCAGAAAGTAGCGATCTTTACCTACAATATCACTGCAGTTCGGATGTGGCTTACTGTAGTTTTCAAGAATGGCCCACGCAGAGAAAGTACGGGCAAATTCAGAGTGGCGTTATGTGAGTAACAATTCTTTCTAGAAAAAAGTTTGAAACACTGGGGAAAAAAAAAAAAGGAGACAGGAAGTAGGCTCCTCCGCTGGGTTACTGTCTGCTCTGAGGCGGAAACGCCTTGCCTACTGGGTATCAATGCAAGTCTGAGTAAGAAAAACCGACTTCTTCCACTTAAGCCGTGGCTGATCAGTTAACACAGAAGTGCCACTTTTGGAAAAGTCTTCAGGAGAGCCTAGATAAGCTCATAGTCTCAACAGATCACCCCCCAACTTGCTCTTCAAGTTCTTCAGTTTGATAAGGCAATAAATTCAGCTGTGGCTCAGAGAGTCAGGAACAGAGCCAATGTTAGGGGCTCTCTAAATACGGACAGATTCTGCGATAAGGTATGGACTTCTGCTTTGAATGATGCTGAATTCAGAGATGATGGGGCGTATTAAAGTAGATGCAGTGAAAACTGTAGTCTGTAAAAATACTGCCTCCTACAAAATGATTAAGGTAAAAATACTTTTTTTGTGCCATCTTCTATTGATCATTTTTTGAAGAGAAACATACAAGAGTCTTTTAAAATTTTTTCTAGCAATGCAGAAATGACTGCGCTGTGCTACACCAGTACAGAATTCCCATAGAACGAAGCTTATAACTGTAGCCACATTATCTTTATTATACAGCATGGAAAAAAACCGAACTTTTAAAAAAAATGACATATCAAAAGTTGTTGCCTTCCTACAAGCATTCTGTAATAAACGCATTTTAAAACTAAAAATAAGTAGGAAGAACTGCATAAGGAAAAAAAAGACAAGGAATATCCCCATGTCTACTACCGAGAAATAAGGCTACTTCTGGGAGATTTTAGAAAATAATTCTCAGCAGATATAAGTTGGTAAAGTTAAAACAAATGGATATATATATATTTTTTATTATAAACAACCAGGAACAATCTATTTCAAAATCCAAGTCAGAAGATGTTCCAGGAAAACACGACTTGAGATTGGGAATAACTCCTGAGCCTGACTACCTTGGTGGTTATTGAGCTTATTCCAGAAGTCGGGGAAGTATAAATGGGTGCTGGAGGAAAGACTGCCAGATGCACTTAGGAGATAAAGCAAGCAGGTTTCCATGAGACGAGCAAAGCAATGGTCCTACTCACAGGAGAGAAAAGACTATACTTTTTATAGGAAGTCACTTCTTAGAAAGTAATTTCCAGGGCACTTGAAGAATTCAACTTTTATTAAAAAAATAAGAAACAACATCCAAACTGTTCAGCAAATCTCTATTCAAGGTAACCAAAATAAACAGACACCAAATTAAAAAAAATATACATCCATCTCTATATATATGGGCAAGAAACAAGTGCATTTTTGGTCCTAATATTTTTTTGAATATATTATCTTTATCCAAAGCAATTACATTAATGGCTAAGAAGATATCGTGTATTAGATGTACAGAAATGTTTTGCCAAAGAGTTTGCACCAATTCTTTGTATCTATGAACTCACAAAAGGTTAGGATAATGAATAAGGATGGTTCGGAGACAGAGAGAGGATGTCTTAGATCTACAACTGTCAAATGTCGCTGTTCCTGTCATGCGCTGTCAATCTCTTTCCTGACTCATCATGGTGATCTAGCAATTAAAACTGTGTAGGAGTCTAAGGAAATTCAGAGTTCTTCACACACACAAAAAAGCATGCAACAAAGTTTTAGAAAGAACAGCATGAAAATACATATAACAAAATGGGCAAAATAAAAAAATCAAAGACCAAATCAAATTATCGAAATCAAAATTAAAAAAACCCCTGATTATTAGTACTGCTGATTAATTTCTAAGGGCTAATACTGGATATAAAACTTCCAGTGACAGTACAAAGAACTGTTAACTTTGCAACTGTCACGTGAGAAACTCCATTTCAGCATGTGAACAACGGGACCTCAGCCTCAGCACCTCCAGGAGGCTAGCTTTCTGTGGGCAGGAGCTAGATTGGTCAAAGCCCGACTCGGCTGCTGAAGCACTGCTCTGACTGACTTAAAATTCTCAGTCAGAACTGACCCACAAGCCTATTCTCATGAGCTCCCATCCAGTGGGAAGTTGTGCTCAATTCAGTAGGCTCTGAGGTCATCTTGGGCCCAGTCAGCACCAAACTTCTGTCAGGCTAGCCAGGGATCAAGGGATTCTCCCTAAGGTGGGATTTCTTGAGGCCACAGACTATAGGAGGTCTCACAGTCAAATTATTCACATTCCTCGGACAGAGAATAGCTATCATTTGTGTCCATCGGAGGGGGACACTGTCCAGGAATACCCTGGATTTGAAAATTTCTGTGTTGCTTCTGCATCTGAAAAATAGGAAAACAGAACAATGACAGACAAGGACTGGGGGGGAGGGGGCAGGAAGGGGGAGAGAGGGAAGGGGAGAAATGGCTACCTGATTTTAAAATGGTAAGACTTCTAGGAAATGGACCAAGAAAGCAGGTCAGACAGAGAGATAAACCATCATAACTGTTTGGAATGTAATATTCGGGAGGCAAGTAAGTACAGAGCAGAGAACAACACCAATCACTTTAAGCAAATTAAGAAAAGGCCCAAGCAACACCACAAGTGACTTTTTGGAAGAGGGCCAACTGGAAGGAAAAACAACAATAGTAACAACAACAATTAAACCG
>NW_022110581.1:326635-343539 GCF_000313985.2 Echinops telfairi
GGGGGGGGGAATATAAAAAAACAACCCCCAAAACATAGGTTAAGATATGTTAACCTGACACAAAGATATATAAGGTGGAATAGGAATCTAGTGCCATCTGAAAGCCGAGTAAATGAGAGCTAGTGTCATGAACGCGGCCGTTTAACTGCCTCGGTGTAAGAAAACACTTCACAACTGTGAACTTAGGAAATTCCAACTTGTCTTGCACCAGGTTGCACGAGCTCCATGGAACAGGAACCTATTTCAACAAGGAGCTTTAAAACAAAAACAAAAACAAAAGACTTTAATATTCATCATTTCTCTTCATGATACGTTAAACAAATGTTAACAGTGCTAAAATCCATCAAAAGAAAACGCACGAGACGGAATAGGAAACTTACGCCGAAGCAGATCTGGATCTCGAGACAGTGTCCGAAACTGAAAGGAAGATGCAGAGTTTCAGATATTTAAAACAGTATACACGATGGGCATCGATTTAATACATAAAGAACCCGTGACTGGGCCTGATCAAAAGGACTGGAATAAGTAGTTTTAAAAAAACAAGAAGCAAATCCAAAGCATTACATACATACCGCTCTCTTTTATAACTTGGCAAGTATGAGTTTTACGTTGACTTAAGTGTTTAGCCATAAGATCTAAGCCAGAGGCGTCAACTAGGAAGTCACAGTTAAGGCACACGAGAGTAATGCCCCTACGAAAAAACAAAGCGGTAGAATAAGAGGCTTTCAGCCTTTATGAAACTCTCCAGACATATTCTCTAAGAACTTTTCTCTGCAATAACCCTCACTTTCCCTTTTATCTGTCACAACGGGCACTTGCTATCCGTTATATAAACTTGGGGTAACTGACACAATTCTCTAGAAAATGCCACCACCTAGTCCACAGTATGCTCCCATTTATTTTCAGAAAACAGTCTGTGTCTATAAATCATTCCTTCTCACAGTAGTTGCTAATAGCTAGTAGCCAACAGACTAACAGCCTAGTCTTGTGAGTAACCGGGGAAATGCATCATCTTTTTGTGCCTTTACGCATCTGCAGAGCTGAGACTTACGTGTTTATTGAAGACCTGCTTCACATACACATTGTGCTACTAGGTATTGTGGATACGCCGGTGAACAAAGAAGGGGAGAGTCTGTGTGCTAATGGAGCTGACAGTCTGGTGTCTTATTTAAGTGAGTATAAAATGAGAAAAGAAACATGCAGACTTGAAGAAAAGATCATGGTAGCTGAGCATACATCTTTGAAGTTCATCGTGCACTGGAATAACAAGCAATAGATTTTACACTCCTGGATCCCCCAAGGCTCCTGTCTATTTACACACTGAACGTGATCTTCATAAAACTAAAATCAGGGACAACCCACCCCTGAAATTCAGCTTCCGGTGCCATTGACCCTGCCACCGAGGTGGCACAGCTGTAGCTGCCTCAGACTCCCTTCTTCCTTAAAACATTCAGTTGTTCAAATATTTTAGAAGATTAATTTTTTTTGGGGGGGAGTGGGGGCTCAGTAAGAGCAATGTACCCAAGAGGAATTACCAAAACACGAATGAAAACATGATAGTGGGGCAGGAGGAAAGTAAAAGGAAATAGAGGATAAGATTAATTTTTAATAATTATTGAGCATCATCAGCCTGGCCAGACTGAGGGCTCAGACATTTCTCATCAAAACCTTACAACCTAAAGGGACAAGTGGCTATAAATAATGGCCTTTTTTTATAAAGGGGAGAGCCAGGACCCATTTGAACCCTATGTCCTCCCATCCACCCCCATCCCCAATTCCGGAGTTCATGTTCTTAAACAAGCTCTAATATCACCTCATCTCCTCTCTTGACATGGGTTTGTATTAAACCAGCAGGTAACAATAGTCCTAACTAGTCTCTGTGCCCCATGCAACTACAACCCACCTGGCACCCCTTTCAAAGCTTCTTTCAAGTCTACTCTGCACATTGCTGGTTTACCTCTGGCCTCTAAAGTCAGGCCAAACTCCCTAGCCTGTTTTCAAGGCATTTGCAATTGAGACCTATTTTCAAAACGCACTTCCCCTTGGACTTTGCACTTGATCTACACCAAAGGGCCAAGAAAAGCTATTTCCCCCGAGATTTGGGTTTTACTACTACATAACGTAGATCTTTTTCATTAGCAATTCTCCATGTATGCTCTCTATATTTTCATTTTGGGATCTTTATTCAGGGTATTTCTTCCAACTAGAATACTCTCGTGGCTCTTCTGATCAGTAGAAGCCTCTCTTCCTTTAGAGATCAAAGGCTCCCTGCACTTTCAGAAACCTCCTTGTATTCTTGCAGTCATGCTCACATATGCTGTTATTTTCAATTACTACACTATACATACTCAGAGGGGTGGGGCCAAGATGCTGTCCTTTTCACTGCCTTCTTTATGCTGGGTTACACGTGATAAGTGCACTATAAATAGCTAAAGAATGAACATTTCATCCTGACAATATATGAATTATCTCTCAAAATTATAGTTCGATAGAATGATGCCACATTAAAATGTTAAGTCCCACACTCCCAAATTGACCAATACTCAACTTAAATTTGAGTCCTCCTCAGGTTGAGAAAAGGCTTCTCAGGCCTTTAAAACCATGCAATTCACCTAAACACTAAGCACACAACTAAGCTTGGGAAGCATAGGGGACAATTCCACTCGCATCTTTAGAAATGCACCACAGCCCTCTCATTCCCACACACGCTTTACAGGAATGCCATCTAACACTGCTTATTCTTTTCTCATTCTCTGCATCCAGTAATAAGTAGATTCCGCTTTAACAATAGCACCAGCCTATTTAAAGGACACAGCCCAGCTTTTCTCTGGCTGCAAGTGATTGGTTCAGCTTTGTAGATGGAGCCCACCACTCACAGAGGATGGTTTCAACACGGACACGAATTGATTCATCGCCTACTTACGGATTGCCTACTGTGTGCCAGGCATTATTCAATGCCTGGAAAATAACTGGCAAAAACCAATATAGAAAGAAGACACTGCCATAAACAAAACAGCACAATGTAGATTATGGCAAGTTGTGAAAAGGTGGCTATAAAGAAAAGGCACGAGTGGAAGACAGGGATATGGGGTGTGAGGGAGTCAACCAGGCTGGTCTTGAACTAGTAAAGCAGGCAGAGGGAATGACAGATACAAAGACCGTGACGACATTGTTCCTTCTTCCATCTTTTCCATGAACCAAAGCATGACATTAAGTAGTGGCTAAGCTTACATATACCTACATCTGGTACATGAGCAAAATAACTAAAGCAAGCAAGGACAGGGGAAAACAGTGGATGCTGAGGTATGTGGTATAACCCTAACCATTCATTCATCAAATGTTCTTGCTGAGAATAGGCTGTGGATTTTTACTTCCAAAAGAACAGAAACCACCCAGTAATTATGAAGGTTATATAGTTCAAGAACCACTCGAGTTTTAATAATTTACTTCGACCCTCATATAGAACAGACCCTCACAAGGGCCATATTGCTGTACCTTCCAGCCTCCCCTCTGCCCCATTCTCATGCTGGTTGGCATTCGCAAGCCCACTGCTGCTGTGTATCTTGAGTGTCTTTCCACCTAGGGGGCTCATCTTCCAGTACTTTCTCAGACAATAGTCTGTTGTGATCTGGAAGAACTTCTGTGGCTAATTTTCAGAAGTAGCTTGATAGGCCTTTTTTCCTCATCTGTAAGCTCTGCTGGAACCTATCTACCACAGGTGTTCCTGCTGCTATTTGATATGCTAGTGGCACAGCTCCTAGCATCCCTGACACAGAAATGCCATGTCGCTGTGTGACAAGCTGAGAGACCAGTGGTTGGGGGAAGGATGGAGTTACTTGACTGGGTCTATTAAATGTCTTTTTTATACGTGAATATTGTTGGAAGACTTGATTTTTATTCTTATTTTGCAATGCAAATGAAATTCCCACCCCAAGGACTGACATCATTGGCGTCAAGTCTAGCCTGAGCAAAGAGGCTGCTCACCATCCCACCCCAACTTTGGTTTCAGAATCAAATGACCAGAACCAAGGGGCTGTTCTGCCCAATAGCATTCATTTACATTTCCAAACTAAGCACCCCAAAATTAGGAGTCCAAAGTGACCACTGTTTGTCTATGGAAAGAAGGAAAGAAAATCAACTGGTTACCTGGGAATTCCCATACTGTTCTTAAAAATGTAAAACCGTTTACTGGGATGGTTGCTATGGGAGCTGGAAAGATGAGAGACAAGAGAGACCGGATTACTTTTCTTTTACGGTAAGTTACTAAATACTTGCTAATAACTTATGTTTACAATATAAATTGTTAATGGTAATAATTATTTTCTTACCTTAATACGGTTGGGTGGGTGTGAGGGAAGGGGGCAGGTGCAGGTGGAGAAGCCATAAGATCTTAGAAGTAATTATCACCTGAGGCAACTGCCACTGCTTATCATTTGGAAAACCAAACATTTAGAAAGTTCTTTGAAATTATAAGGAGGAATAAAAAAAAAAAAGAGAAATTATGAGGATGGGTCACTTTTAAGGAAAGCAACTGAAGCGAAGCAGAGCTCCTGAGTTGAAGCAATGCTCCTCCAACGAGTCGCTTGGCATTAGCCACAGTTTCTCATCACTGGGGAGAACTCTGACACCTCCTCTGAAGTGGATAGGGGCAGGTTTCCGGGCCTGGAGAGCCAGGTGCGAGATTTGCCTAGCACAGTGTTAATTAAGAGAAGTACAGTAAAGGCACTTATCACTTGGGAGCTCACTAGAAATGCAAACGGCTGAAACCTATCTCTGAAAATGGGGTTTAGGAATCTGTAAAAAAATTATTGGGGTGAAAATATACACACCCAAACATTTGCTGATCCAACTACTTCTGGTCACATCAATCACATTTTTCACACTCGCCACCATTATCGCTCTCAAACCCCCAAACCAAACCCCCTGCCTTCCAGTCCATTTTGACTCATAGTGACCCCGTAGGACAAGGGTAGAGCCAGCCCATGTGAGCTTCCAAGACTGTAACTCTTTACAGGAGTAGAAAGCCTCATTTTTCTCCCGCAGAGTGGCTGGTGATTTTGAATTGCCAACCTTGCGATTAGTAGCCTCCAAGAATCTTCTGAAGCAAGCCCTTCAGGTTAGTCTCTTGCAAGCTAAAAGCTGGAAAAGCACTAGCCCTGGCTGGCATGTACCATCCTTATACTTACTGATTAGGACCTTGTGGCTAATTGTGTCCAGAGGCAGTTTTAGCTGGTTAAGTAAGGGCACTACTTGAATTACAAAGGGTAAAAAAAATAACAAGCCATTTGCAAATGCTGATGGCAGAAAGAAGACAAGAATATAAGCCTAGTAAATGCAACAGGCCCTCATTCTAAATTATATGCCTGAGAATGGGAGGCAGAAGGAATGTGGGCGAAACAGAAGAAATAAAGTGAAGGGAACAGGAGAGGATGGGGGACGGGCGATTAAGGGGAAAAGTGGGAGACTGACAGTAGGATGGTGAGCAAAGAGTGACTTCAAAAGAAAAGTAATTTGGGGTACGATGAAGAGGATAAATGGAGTAAATAGTAGGACAAGGTTAACAATGGAGACAAGCATAAATTCTTGACGTTACTGAAAAAAGTTTATAGTGACATTTAGAGATAAAAATAGAGGTAATTCTAGTTCCGAAATGCTTCCTCCCACCCCCCACTCCCTGACTATCATGATCAGAATTCTACCTTGCAAGTCTGGCTAGACCAGAGGATGTACACGAATACAGATAGGAACTAGAAACACAGAGAAACCAGGGCGGATAATCCCTTCAGGACCAGTGGTATGAGTGGTGATACTGGGAGCATAGAAGGAGGGTGGGTTGGAAAGGGGGAACTGATTACAAGGATCTACATGTGACCTCCTCCCTGGGGGACGGACAACAGAAAAGTGGGTGAAGGGAGACGTCGGACAGGGCAAGATATGACAAAATAATAATTTATATATTATCAAGGGTTCATGAGGGAGGGGGGGTGGGGATGGAGGGGAAAAAATGGGGCCCTGATGCCAGGGGCTTAAGTGGAGAGGAAATGTTTTGAGAATGATGAGGGCAATGAATGTACAAATGTGCTTTACACAACTGATGTATGTATGGATTGTGATAAGAGTTGTGTGAGCCCCTAATAAAACGATTAAAAAAAAGGAATAAAAGCATTTAAAACACACAAAAAAAATAGAGGTATTAAAACCTAACTCACTGCAATTGAATTGACTCCTAGTGACACTATAGGATAGGGTAGAACTGCCCCTGTGAGTTTCTGAGACTCAAACTCTTTATGGGAGTAGAAAGCAGAGTCTTTCTCACCCAACTGGACGGTGGTTTTGAAGTGCCGACCTTGCAGTCAGCAGCCCGACATGTAACCATTAGATGTGCAACCACTGTGCCACTAGGGCTCCCAAAAAGGCAAGGATCATGAATTCAGAGCTGTTTAAATCAAGTTGTGTGTGGTCATTTAAAAGCAGAGCACAGAGAAAGATCCAAGAGGCAAACCAGCCAGGAGGGAAGACCGAGGACAGGCTGGTCTCCAGGATCAAACAAAGTCATATCCTAGACAGATAATAAGTTTGATGGGCGCCGCTGGGCTAGAAAGAGGGAACAGGTCCTGAAAAGACACCGGCGAATAAGAATTCAAAATGAATCGAGTACTACATGTCAGGAGGTTCAAATGGGGCTGTGGTAAGAAAAGTGTAATGGGAAGTGCTGGTACTAAAGAAGTTAGGGGGCATGAGGTCAGGCTAATCTCCAGAGGAAAAGTCCCGAGAGAGACAAGTGCAGCAGCCAGCTGAGAGGTGGTTGTGTCCTCAAAGGCCAGGGCGGATTCTGATCAGAAAAGAATACTGAAGCCATATGAGGATCTGCAAGAAAACCCCTTTTCTTGATTTTTCAATTATTTCTGGAATAGCCTTAATTTGAATGATCAAGGTTTTCAATTTATATCTGATTAAGTTCTGGCTCTTTAAGGAAAAGAAAATTAAAACACCCTGAAGGAGAATAAAGTGAGCATTTTTTACTCAGGAGATACAAATGAAAGGATGTGGGTATTGTGGGCTTTGCCTCACACAGGAGGCCATGATAGCTGCTCTGCTAATACAATGGAATCAATGTCTGAGAAGGAATGCCAATAGTAGCAACAGGATTGAAATTTCCCTCAGCCTCTTTCTACTGAATGAACATGCAGATGGATGGATGGATGGAAGAAAGGGCACACAAATAAGTGGAGACCCCCCAGCCCAATGATTTTAACTCCAGCCAAAGACGTGGAGTCTCTCAAAGTCATTGCTTTGAAATTCACCTGGTTATATGTATTTATTTCATCAAAATATTGACACCATTCAGTGTTCTATTAGAAAAGAACTATTTTTGAAGTCTTTCTAAAAAAAAAATTCCCACAGCAAACCAAATTTCCCTCACAAATCGATACTAATTTCATTAATTGAATGGGCCTGATCATTTTTGTGCCAGAAATTTCTTGACTTAATCTGCTAGAAATCAGTGCTGGTGGATGAGGGGAAAGGGCTGGGGAGCATATAGCAGAAGTTTCCTGTTGATGCTACACCGTTTTAGCTCCAGGCCAAGCCAAAGTGGCTTCCACTAGGCTAACTCAGTTTTCCAGACACAACCTTCCTCAAGGAAAATGCTACTGGGAAATTTACATGTTTAACTCACCTCATCATGTGATTCACAAAAGCTTTGTTACAGTTCGTGTTGTATTTGCAAACTTTACAGTGGACAAACGTAGAAAAGTGGCTTGCAAAATCTTTTATTTTCCAACGACACTCAATGCACTTGTGAGTTCCACGACGAAACCTGGTGGAGACAAGAGAAAATGCTCACGGTTTGAGAAGAAACAGTAATGAGGGCTGGCCTTAGTAACACCTGATCAACTGAAGTTAATATATTTAAATTAAAATCTGCGAATACTTAGTAGCTAAACACTGTTTTGGCGCAAGCTAGACAAGAAATAAAAACGAAGTGAACCCACTCAAATATTGTAGGATGGACTGGAGGGCTCGTGTAACAGATGATGACAACAGTGCTAAGTATTTTAAATTTTTTGCTTGGCCTCAATGCCAGAACAATGGTATCACATGAATATGGGCAAATAAGTTCTGCACGGCAGATGGATATTTAATATTTGAAATGAAATTAGTGTTACTTATTAGGAACAAAAGCAGTTACCTTAGGTTCTTCAAAGCTGTGCTGAGTTTATTTGCTCTGTTGCGCTGCTTCTTTTGCTTGTTGTAAGTGGCCTGGGGTTTGCGTTTAGCTCTTATCCCGCTGGCCTTCCGGGCTTTGCGCTTACTTGCAGTGGATAAAGTTGCCCGAGATTTACTTGTCTTAGACTTCCTTACATTCACTTTGGTGACAGTTTTAGCAGGTTTAATTTTAGAATTGGGAGATGGGACCTGAAGAGAAGTGCTCGGAGTAGTACTCGGAGGAGAAGTGGCTGGTTTTGATGGGACAGGTGCATACGAAGCACGGATAGTTACCTATAAAAGTCAAGGTGACATAGGATTTTAGCGAATTCATGAGATCCTATCAGTATGAAGATATCACTTTATTACTGATAAACTGATTGGAGAAGCAGAGGCAACTGCCATTAAAGGGTGCCAACACAATTCAACGATGAAAGAAAAGTCTTCTCAACAAATGGTGTCAGTACAATTGGGTATCCACATGCAAAAGAATTAAGTTGACCCACTTTTCGTACTATAACTAAAAATTCACTCAAACGATCAAAGACTTAAGTTGTAAGAGCTAAAAACTCTAAAACTCTTAGAAGAAAATGTACCCCTGGGTCAGGAAATACTTAAAAAAATATGACACCTAATATATGTGAATAGAAAAAAATGATTAACAATAACTTTGGGAAACAGTTTGGCATTTCCTCAAAAAGACTGAGGTAGGACCACATTACCAAAAAACCAAACACACTGCCATTGAGTTGATTCTAACTCATAGCAGCTTTCTAAGACAGAATAGACTATTCCATAGGGTTTCTAAGGCTGTAAACATTTATGGAAGCAAACTGCCTCATCTTTCTCTTATGGAATTGTTACAGGATTTGCACCACTGACCTTTAGGATAGGAGTCCAATGCTTTACCCCCCCGCCCCCCTCACTGTACCACATGGCTCCTTCAGGGGTAACACATGACCCAGCAATTCTAAAATCAAAAATTCAATTCCATTGAATCAATTCCAACTCATAGCAACTCTATAGGACAAAGTAGAACTGCCCCTGTGGGTTGCTGAGCTATAAATCTTCACAAGTGTAGGGAGCCTCACTTTTCTCCCATCGAGTTTCAAACTGATGACCTTGTGGCTAGCAGCTCAACACATAACCCACCACACCACCAGGATTCTCATCCCGAGGTATAGACTCAGGAAATTGTTCACAGAAAAACTTACACATGAATATTGATAGCAATATTATTCATGATAGGCAACAAGCATTGAAATAACCCATTTTAAATATCCATACGAAATGGGTAAACAAAATATGGTATTCATATAATGGAATATGATTTGACCAATGGAGTGCTTATATGTGAGGAAATTCCAAAAAGTTTATGGGAAAATTCTTTTATCTTTCAATTCCACTCTCCCATGAACTTTTTGCAGCCCCCTTGTACATACAATGATATGATTGACCCTTGGAAACATTCTGCTAAGGAAAAGAAGCCAGCCCCCAAAGACCACATAATGCATGATTCCATTGCTGAGAGAGATCCTGAGTAGTCAGCAAGTGAAGAGACACAACACAAATTAATGGCTGTCAGAGCCTGGGAGCCAGGGAGGGACAGCTAATGGGTATGGGGCTTGTGTGAAGGTAATGAATATGTTCTTAAATTGGTTTTGGTATTTACCCAGCTCTAAATATGAGCAAAAACATGGGATTCTATGCTTTAAGTAGGTGAATTAATTAAATTGTGTGTGAATTTTATTTCAATAAAGCCATGATGAAAAAAAATTGCAATACATAATTCAAGAGTCAACTGGACTTTACCAAATTTGGTTCCTGAAAATAACCCTCAAAGAAAGAGTCTTGGTCTGCGACCTTGAGGCCACACCTAAGGAGCCGTGCTGGCAGGCAGGGGGTTTGTCAAGCCAGAGAAGACTTACCTGGGAGACCAGTATCAACCAGTCTCAGAAGGCATGACTCAATCTGTTATGAAGGGCTGGGCCACAGAAGCCCAGAACAGGAAGGTTCAGAGAATTTCCTGAGTGGCAAAGGGAAGGTAACATACCCACGCGGAGACCCAGAAGTACCTCTTTGGGAACCCTCCCAGGTCTCCCCTGTGCAGTTCTTTCTTACAACTATCCTGACTACTATCCTTTTACCATTAATAAATGCATGGCTGTAAGCATACCCATTTCTCACTTACAGATTCGATTGTTTCAGGGATTTTGCAAAATTGATGTTAGGTAAAACTGGGGTCTGGCCACATCATGACGTGCCCAATGAATCATGGAGAATCACAGCCCAGCCAAATGGATGCATAAGAGCTAGCGTCACTCTTGCCCTACATCTCAGCCTTGTTGACAAAGATGTTGAAGTCACTAATTCGAAAAATAGCTCATATTTTGAACTATTGTAAAAAAAGCACAATGTTATATATAGCTGGGAAGTGAATAGAAATGTGCACAGTGCTTTCTGTGAGTTGTTCCAGCAAATTTCCAAGACCAAAAAGGGTGACCAGCAGGTGACAATGAGGGAATTATGTGGCCTCTCCAAACCTTTGATTGTGTCAGCATATTTCAGCAGGTGGCTAGGGTCACAGTATGCCATGTGGGTGGCTAGGGTCAGACATGATTTGAAAAATGGGAAAATATAGATCAGATCCATCTTCCTATTCTGGGGATTGGAATTGTGCTGATTCTTCTCCACCAAAATCTATCATCGGGTTAAGTTTTGAATTTCATCTAAAAAGTTATACCAATTGAGTAAAATTTACCTTGGTATTTTTTTACAGTGGTGGTGACACCACATAGCAGTTTATGTTAACCCAGATGCTGATGGCTAATTAGGAGCTACTGCAGATTATATGAGTATCAAAAGAAGCCATTCCCTGGGCTATTTTAATGCAATGCTATACTGAGACTGCTACAGCTATAGAAGTCAAAAGGGAAATCTCAGAGCCAAAAACATTCACTCTGGAAAGGCCTGCAGTGCCCCTGAAAACTATTGAAAACAAGCAAGTCTCTGGAAACTTGACCTTCTCTTGCCAAGGGCTCATGAGGCAGGGTTTGTTTCCAAAGGTTATGTAACAGGTGACAAATTCACAATGCACCAGGGGGAATTTCATGATATTCAGAATTTCTTTAGATATATAACATCTATCATTTACTATTTAGAAAAGGAAAATATTTGATTGCATCCACTGGTTGATCATGGAAAACTATCACCCAGCAAACATTCTTTTTACTTGTGGGACTATACTCTGTCCCTTCCCCCATCCCATGTACTTGAGGAAGCAGCCTATGAAATACAAAAAGCACTGGGCAAGGTGTCAAGACTAGGCGAAATCTCAGCACTACCTTTTCCTAGCCGTGTGACTTTGGGTAATTGATCAATTCCAACTCTCCTCATCTCTAACAGGGAAATGATATCTGCCTTGCGTACCTCATTAGCTTGTTGTATGGATTAAATAATAATACAAACACACCCAATGCCATTTAGTTGTTTCCAACTACATAGCAGCCCTATAGGACAGAGCAGAACTGCTCCTTGGGGCTTCCAAAGCTGTAAATCTTCATGGGAACAGCTAGCTTCAGCTTTCTCTCAGAGTAATTGGTGGACTCAACTGATGACTTTGCGGTTAGCAGTCCACTGCTTAATCCACTATATCATCAGGACTCCAGATTAAAGAATAGAAATGCATTTATAAAAGCACACTGAAGGCTTAAAGTGCTCTAAAACATTGAGTATCAGTATCATTAAATGAAGCTATGAGAAAGGGCTATACTGCTTACATTAGTGTTCTAAATGGAAAGTGTCAGTACAGAATGGCTGGATTGCAAATACTGGAGAAAGTCTTCAGAGTATGGCTTGACATTCTTTTACTTAATTCAAATAGGGGACATACCCACATTCCAACGTTAAGTATTTAAAGCCAAACAAAGATGTTTGGGGATTATTTCATTTGGGCTTATGCATACCTCTGTGTCCCTCCACCGGAGCAAGTATTTAAGAGAAGTCAGAGAAAACAGTTACATATAAGGCAATCAGGGAGAAAGAAATGACAAGGATCATGTGTACAGTCAGACATGTGTTTGCTCACTTAAAATAGCAATGCTATCCAGGGGAAGACCTTGTTTCTTGAGAGAAGATTCCATAATAACAACTTCAGCAAACCTATGGCATTCAAGTGACAATGGCAGATGCTGAAGACACAAAAGATGGAGTAAACAAAGTTCTGTTGCAAACACCTTACAGTCTAGCAGTAAAACAGATAGGTGCACTACCAATTGACATAATTCAAAGACAGTCCATTTAACAATGAAACCAGATTGACTCAGACTATAGTTCATCTAGATATACTACTAACGAAGAATACTGTATCACATGTGAGTGAACTGAAAAAGGTTAGTTTGTCTTCCCAAATATAAATATAAAACTGAAAATTAAAGCTTTAATAAGGGCTAGAAATTAAGTTTTAATATTCATTCATTTAATCAATCAATAAAAAATCAGATGGGAGTTCCTTTACTGTACCATACAAAAATATTAAATTCTGACAAATTCAAAACTCACTTTTGTCCCAGGAGGCAATCCTTCTAGTTCTTTCGGCTTTAAAAATGTCCGATGCTGTACTTTGTGCTCAGCCTTCTCCTTGGAGGTCAAAAATTGTAGTCTGCATTTTGAGCAACGATGGATTCCTTTTTTCTGTTAATAGAAAAGAATTTTTCCCCCCTACCAAACAAATCCAAGAACCTAAAATGGCTCGTCATTCAAATATTTAAATATTATTAATACAAGTACTTTAACCTCTTCCATCATAATTATCAAAATATGACTCCCTTAAAAAATTAAATCACTCCTTGCCTTAGTGTTTGGGTTCCAGAAGCATGTACACATTTGTACATATGTTGCCATCAACATTTCCAAAACAGTTTCTTTCTACTTGAGTCCTTGGTATCAGTTCCTCCCCCACTCCCCCTCGTGAAACTTTGATTGTATATTATTATTATTGTTCTTTCATGTCTTACACTGTCTGTTGTCTTCCTTTAACACATCTTTTTGTTATTCATCTCCCTGGGGGGAGCTATATACCCAACCTTGTGATGGGGTTCCCTCTTTCTCCCCCTGCTCCCCCCCCCCCCCTACCCTTATGCTATTACTACTCCCACTACTGTTCCTGAGGATTTTATCTATCTTGAATTCCATTGTCAAGAACTTTTATCTATATCGATGTGTGTACTCCAGTCTAGCCAGATTTGTAAGGTAGAACTGGGTCGTGGTAGTCGGGAGTGGGGGTGGGGGAAGCATCCAGGAATGAGAGAAATGATATGTGTTTCATCGGTGCTGTGCACCCTAGTTGAATCCTTCCTTCCTTATGACCCTTCTGTGGGGGCATGTCCAATTGTGTACAGATGGGCTTTGGGTCTCCACTCAAACCCCCCTCTTTAACACTGATATAATTGTTTTGTTTGGGATCTTTTGATACCTGACCGCCTCAACACCTCATGATCACACAGCTAGTGTGCTTCTTCCCTGTGGGCTTATTTGCTTCCCTGCTAGATAACTGCTTGTTTATCTTCAAGGCAGGCACCATCCACTTTCTTCACTACATTTGCTTATGCACCCATTTTGTCTTCAGCAATCATGTCAGAAAGGTGAGTACCATGTTATTAAAGTGTTCTTGTGCTAAGGGAGGAGGCTGTCAATATTTATGCAATCAGGTAGCCTCAACTTTCTCAGGTTGATGGGTTCAAACTGCTAATCTGGTGGATAGAAGCCACTAGCCCACTATGCCACCAGGGTTCTTTCTATCTACAATTAGCTTTCATTTTCAAATAACCAAGGACTCAAACCAAAAGTAAATATTTAGAAAATAATGATGACAACATATATACAAATATGCTTGATACAATTGATGTATGGATTGTTGGAAGAGACTCCAATAAAATGATCTTTAAAAAAATAAAACAATAAATGGCCCATGTGGCTAGTAGTTATGGTACTAGATAGCATGTACACATAGGCATGCATTAGAACAATGGATCCTAATCTGCTTGAGTGTGTCCTTCTTCAAACCTCTTGTTTCTAGGTCACAGATGAGAAATATGATCCTGAATGAGGGGGAGTGCAGATTGGGGACCCAAGACCCACCTGTAGGCAACTGGACAACCCCTTACAGAAGGGTCACAGGGAGGAGACGAGCCAGTGAGGGTGCACTGTAGCAACAATGAAACATATAACTTTCCTCTGGTTCCTAAATGCTTCCCCACTGCCACTATCATGATCCAAATTCTACCCTACAAACCTAGCTAGGCTAGAGCGTGTACACTGGTACAGATAGGAACTGGAAACACAGGGAATTCAGGACAGATGAACCCCTCAGGACCGGTGGTGAAAGTGGCAATACTGGGAGGGTGGAGTAGAAGGGGGAACCAATTACAAGGATCTACACATAACCTCCTTCCTGGGGGATGGACAACAGAAAAGTGGGTGAAGGGAGATGTTGGGCAGTGTACGATATGACATAATAATTTATAAATTATGAAGGGTTCACGAGGGAAGGTGAAGTGGGGATGGGAGGAAAAAAATGAGGAGCTGATACCAAGGGCTCAAGCAGAAAGCAAATGTTTTGAGAACAATGATGGCAACAAATATACAAATGTGGTTGACACAATGGATGGATATATGGACTGTGATAAGAGTTGTATGAGCCCCCAATAAAATGACTTTTTTAAAAAGAGAGAAATATGATCCAAGATAATTGTTAGCTGCTCATAGCTGGTTCTTGAATTTGTACTATAGATGATCAATTGCAATCTTAAAAAAAAATTCCAAAAAATTTTGACCACTTTGTAATCTTTATGCTTATACTTTCGATGTAACAAGATGATGGTGGACCCACCTACCTCTTTCTTACCTTACTAAGCATATTATCAGTCTCATATCCACCTTTCACCCGAGCTTAACAAAGCATCGAGGAAAGAATTATGTTCTAAAATTCCTAAGGAACCAGTCAGAGTGACTGCTTTATCTCATTCTTTCATGTTCTCAACTCTCTCCTGAAGACATGTTAATAGGTGTTATGTAAATGAAGGGTCTAGTGGTCCAGTAAGTGTGGGGAACAATATATACTAAATGAGTTTAGAGGCTTACAATATTCATTATTATATAAAAAACTCTTGAGTAGCCCTATTTTAAAAACCAAACTTAATACTACTTTGTAAATCTAGCTGCGGATCAAGCTTATTTTACCCGGGACTTTTTTTTTAATTAAATCATTTGATTAGGGGCTCTTACAGCTTAGAACAATCCATACATCAATTGTACCAAGCATATTTGCACATATGTTCCCATCATTTTCAAGACATTTTCTTTCTACTTGAGCCCTTGGTATCACCTCTTTTTGCCCTCCCTCCCTTGTAAAACTGTCATCAATTATATATTATTATTTTCATATCTTAGACCATCCACTGTCTCCCTTCACCCATGTTTATGTTATTTGAGCCCCTCGGGTGGTGGTTATATGTCAATCATTGCAATAGGTTCCCTCTTTCTCCCACCTTCCCCCTACACTCAGGGTATTGCTATTCTCATTACTGTTCCTGAGAAGTTTACCTGTCCTGGATTCCATGTGTCTAGATCTCTTATCTGTATCAATGGACATGCTCAAATCTCACTGGATTTGTAGGTAGAACTGGACTCCTGATAGTGTGGGAGAGGAAACATTCAAGAACTAGAGGAATGTTGTGTGTTTTGTCAGTGCTATATTGCACCCTGGCTGGTTCATCCCTTCCTTGTGACCGTTCTGTGAGGGGATGTCCAATTGTCAACAGATGGGCTTTGGGTCTCCACCCTGACCCCTCTCATTTGCATCGATGATTGTTTTGGGGTCTTCTGATGCCTGATACCGGATCCTGGGACATTTGTGAAGGGAACACCTATTCATATCTGATGGAACATGGTGGGTTCCACCAGGATAGAAAGATCTTGTCAGAGGTTCCCAAGGGTGAGTTGATACACTAGAAGTTTGGCAGTCATGTCGATACTATTCCAGCCATAATATAGGTGATACTGAACATATTTGAAAATTCTGCTTTTAGAATTTGTTTTCTAATGAACAGCCAGGAAGGGAGTTCATGATTATCCAATGACTATGAGTGAAAGCAAGGTGAGTGACAATGCTGAATAAATTGGCCATTAACAAAGCAATCAATAATAAGCAATTGGACATCCCCTCACAGAGGGGTCGGTCACAGGGAAGAGATGAGTCAGTCGGTGCAGTATAGCACCGATGGAACACACACCTTTCCTCTAGTTCTCAGGTGCTTCCTTCACCCCACTATTCTGGCCTCAATTCTACCTTACAAATCAGTTAAGACCAGAACATGCACACTGCTACAGACCAGAGCCCAAAACACAGGGGATCCAAGATAGATAAACCCCTCATGGCTAACAATGAGTAGAGATACCAGGAGGATTAGGGGAGGGTGGGGGGAGAAAGAGGGAACCAATCACAAGGATCAATCTAGAACCCCCAACTCAGGGGGATGAACAACGGAAAAGTGGGTGAGGGGTGACGGAGGGCAATGTAAGATATGAAAATAACAAGCTATAACTTATCAATGGTTCGTGAGGGAGCGAGGAAGGGGGAAGAAATGGGGAGCTGATAGCAGGGGCTCAGGTGGGAAGAGAATGCTTTGAAAATGATG
>NW_022110581.1:343639-354334 GCF_000313985.2 Echinops telfairi
CAGTCAGGGTGAAGTATGGCACCGATGAAACACAACTTTCCTCTAACTCTTTGGTGCTTCCTTCTCCCCACTATCATGACCTCAATTCTACCTTACAAATCGGATTAGACCAGACCACGCACAGTGCTACAGATAAGAGCCCACAACACAGGGAATCCAGGATAGATAAACCCCTGAGGGTCAACAAGGAGAGTAGAAATACCAGGAGGATTAGGGGAGGGTGGGGAGAGAAAGGGGGAATCAATCACAAGGATCAACCTAGAACCCCCTCCCAAGGGGACGAATAATGGAAAAGTGGGTGAGGGGTGACAGAGGACGATGTAAATATGGAAATAACTTATCTATAACTTATCAAGGGTTTGTGAGGGAGGGCAGGTGGGGGAGGGAGGGAGGGGGAAGAAATGGGGAGCTGATAGCAGGGGCTCAAGTGGGAAGAGAATGCTTTGAAAATGATGGAGGCATATGTGCAAATGTGCTTGACACACAGGATGAACGTATGGATTGTGATAAGATATGTAAGAGCCCCCAATAAAAGTATTAAAAGAAAAGCAAATTTAATGAACTGACTAAAGAAGACTGCCAAACTTGATTACATGATCAAATTCAGTAACTTCACTGACTTGTATAGTGTTTCATCAATGTTTTCATTTTAGCTATAGGAAGGCACAATTGCTTCAGAAGAAATAAACCAAACAACAGTAAGCACAAATACAGAATTTAAGCTAAGGGTTAGGTGTGAAGACTGGTGTCCCAGCAATGACTCAATGTAAATGGCAAGAGTCATGCAGGGAACAAGCCTAGATAGTTTGTTGACATAGCTCATGTTATCTAGTAATAAGTGCCACTGTTATTTCCTTTGTCATTGGCTGTTAAAAAGATACTACTCTGTCACCAATGAAACCACCTGATTTTTCGTGATAAAAGGGAGCTAGACAGTGGAAATAAACTTTTGAAGATAAATGTCTTCTTCAATGCTACCTTCCTTAGTTCAAATTGAATCCTCGTCCCTACTTTGGACAATTATTTTCAAAATCACTCCCATACCTATCATTCCCACCCTGAAATAGACAACCTCAATAGACATTTCCACTGATCTTGCTTCCTTCCTTCCTCTTTAGGAGTCCTATTGCTAGACATCTTGTATATTATTTTTATTTATGAGCCCACATAATCACCAAAGAGGAGCCCCTGGTGGCATAATGGTTACTTGTTGGGCTGGTAAACAGCACGGTCAGTAGTTCGATACCAACAGCCACTCTTCGGGAGAAAGATGAGGCTTTCTACTCCCATCAAAAAGTTAGTCTTGGAAGCTCAGAGGGCAGTTAAATCCTGTCCTCTAAGGTCATTGAGTCGGCGGCATCAACTCGGTAGTAGTGAGTAGTTAAAATGACCAAAAAGCAGACAAGGAAGTTTCACAAGTAATTTTGCATCAATTACAGAGGAACTCAGTTACTGAGAACCACTCTGCTTTCTTTCTGCCCAGTGTTCCCAGTGATCATCAGTCTTTTCACAAAAGACAATACAAGCAGTGAAGAACATGGAAAGCTCACCTGATGCTTCATGTAATGATTCATGTAGGGAGTTGCCATCTTACTCACTTTGAGGCAAAATGGGCATAGCAAGTTCTTAGTGTTTTCATGAGCGGCTCTAAAATGAGTTTCTACTTCAGAAAAGTGGGATGATCTATACTGGCATACCTAGAAAGACAAAGAGGGTTTAACTCAAAGGAAAAAATTGTAACTGCTATGCACTGACAATAAAATAGCAGTGATAAGCCATTTGTTGAGAAGAACATTATATATTTACTATTAATGCAACTCTGCTGCCTACATGACAAAGAACCCCATCATTGCCACAATAAAGGTTAAGTCTTTGTTGATGGAAAAGTTGTCTTTCCAGTTTTAAGGACACATTCCAAAGCATGACGAGACCCCTCCCTTTGTCCTTTTAGATCTATAAATCCCTAGCTCCACTTGGATTTTCAAGCTTGGACATCTCTAATAGGAATTTTCACCCCCTATACTTCTATGGATTTGCAATGGCATCCATGTTCTACTAGTTAAAAATAAAAAAATCTTTATGCTGTTTTTTTATGACTGGGAGCCACTTAAAATTCCAGCAAAATAATGGTCCCTAATAATCGAACTGGGCTTCTAGAAATACCCTTTTCACTTTCTTTAGTAGGCCTACATCATTCCCTATGTGGTCAAATGAGTCCCGCCCAGGTCCAATCCAGTCTGTCATGCCCACTTTAAGGCATGGCTTGGTGCCATGCAAGTTTTCACTAATGAATTATTTATAAGAGGGGCTTCAATTTATAGTAACTAATTTTACTTAAAAAAGATCAAAAGAATAGTCTTTCATGGTGGAGGGACATTACATAAGCACAATAAAATGTGTGTGTACCTGGCAAATGTATGGCATCTCCCCAGGCTTATGAGTGTCCTTCATATGTTGTAAAAGAGTATGCTCTGATTCAAATGACAATTCACAGATTTTGCAAATAGCTGGAAGCAGGAAAAAAGGGGGACATTATATGATTTTTAAGGATGGATATAGAAACTATAATCTATACATTAAAAAATCATCTTGGACATCCCTAACACCACTTACAGTAATAATTGATGGGACAGGGATGGCAGGTCTAATACTACAGTTGTTTTAAAGGACTTGAATTCTACTAACTTACTTAATTGATGCCACATTATTTTACTTAATTCAATTAACTTAATCCTCAGACCATCCCTAAGACACTACTATGATTTTCATGTTTCAGAAGAGGAACCTCAAGTCTAGAAAGAATCAGTTATTTGTCTGAGCTCTCTGTATTTAAGAAGTAGAGCTGGGATTTCAACTCAAAATGTCCAGCTCTAGACTCTGCTTTCAGCTACCATTGCTGGAGTAGTGGTTACTCTTTAGGCTGCTACCAGTGAGATCAGCAGTTTGAAACCACCAGCTGTTCTGTGAGAGAAAGAGTACTTTTCACTCCGGTAAAGAGTTAGTGTCTTGGAAACCCTCAGGGACAGCCCTCCCCTGCCCTATAGAGTTGCCATGAGTCAAAACTGACTGGATGGCAGTGAGTTAGGTTTGGGTTTTGGTCCTTTTCTTATTGAAAGTCTAAAATCAAGGTCCTTTGTTTCATATTTGAAAACCATGGAATCTGAGCTCTCTTAGTCCCTCTTCCACATAATACAATAGAAAGGTGAGGCTTTCTCTTGCTGTAAAGAGTTAGTCTCAGAAACCCAAAGGGGCAGTTCTAACCTGTCCTGTAGGGCTCTATGAATTGGAATCAATTCGTGGGCATTGAGTTTTTGAGTTTACACAATGCATGAGTTGGGCCAGGAAAGCCTCTCCAAATGAATTCTTTGCAAAAAGGCCCACAATTTTAGTAATATATTACAAGTTTATAAGAAAAGTTCAAAGTTTATCACTTAATCTTGACCTCATGGAACAAAGCCTGTTTTCTTGTTTTTTGTTTGCCTTCAGAATTCTAAGGTTCCTCAAAGTCCAAATGAAAACCAATATTTGTCATACTAAAATGCAGTTCTAACTTACTAGAAAAGTCATGGGGTGTGTGTGTGCTTTCAATGTGGCACTGGAGCTGGAAGGGCGTCGGGTACTGACGATAGCAGTGTTGGCAGGTGGTGTGGTTGTCCCAGCTCTCACTGTTCTGCTTCTCAAGTTCCAAATGGTGCTTCATGTGGTTCATAAACCTGTACAGGATGTCAACAAGGAGAAAAACTCAGAAGGGGTGAAAAATCGCATGGTCATCCAGAAAATGTACGCACTTTAATCATCACATATATTATGTGGTTCCATTAACACTTTTCATTTCATCTGTTTGAACAGAAGGTATTCATCTAATTAATATAAAATATCATGAATCAGCTGTAATTCTTTAGAATTATTTCACATTAAAGTGTGTATGTGTGTGTGTACGCGCGCACCAAAAACAGCAAGCTTCTTTTCCATGCATGATGTACCGCCAGTATTTGAAAATAAAATACTTGAAAGAAACTCTACCACCAAAAGCAGTTAAGTCATGAGAGAAATCTTTTGTAGACCTGCCAGATCTCTTAATAGGTTGCAGTAGCTTAAAAGACAAATTATTCATATTTTTACTTACTCCTTGATTTCTACATGCATGCCATAGCAAAATTAATGGCTACAAGACCTGTTTGCTTTCTTTAATGACATTGGTTTACTATTAACAGAATACTCACTTTAAGTCACTTCGGCACTGTCCAAGTTTTAGTTTCAGGGTCTGCTATTTCAGCTTCCCTAAAAGGTCTTATGAGCAGGAATTATGACCTTCAAAGCATCAAATGCAATAAAAATGGCATGAGGGGGAGTACAGATTGGGGACCCAAAGCCCATCTGTAGCCAACTGAACATCCCTTTACAGAAAGGTCATGGGGAGATGAGCCAGTCAGGGTGCAGTGTAGCAACCACGAAACATACAACTTTCCTCTAGTTCTTAAATACTTCCTCCCACTACTGTCATGCTCCCAATTCTACCTGGCAAGTCTGGCTAGACCAGAGCATGTACACTGGTACAGATAGGAACTGGAAACAGGGAATCCAGGACAGATGAACCCCTCAGGAACAGTGGTGAGAGTGGTGATACTGGGAGGGTGGAGGGAAGGTGGGGTAGAAAGGGGGAACCGATTAAAAGGATCTACGTATAACCTCCTCCCTGGAGGATGGACAACAGAAAAATGGGTGAAGAGAGATGTTGGACAGTGTAAGAGATGACATAATAATAATAGTTTATAAATTATCAAGGATTCATGAGGGGGGAGTGGGGTGGGAGAGGGAAAAATGAAGAGCTGATACTAAGGGCTCAAGTAGAAAGAAAATGTTTTGAGGATGAGGGCAACAATTGTACATATGTGCTTGACACAATGGATGTATGTACAGATGTGCTAAGAGTTGTATGAGCCCCCAATAAAATGATTTTTAAAAATGGCATACCTATTTCAACGAGTTTATTAAAGCTAGTTGCTAAATTTGAAAGTAATTAAACCCAAACTCCTATTTTTTTTAACATTTTATTAGGGGCTTATACAACTGTTATCCCAATCCATACACACATCAATTGTGTAAAGCGCATTTGTACATTGTTTCTCAAAACATTTTCTCTCCATTGAAACCCCCGACATTAGGTCCTCATTTCCCCCTCCCTCCCCGCTCCCCCCTCCCGCATGAGCCCTTGATAGTTTATAAATGGGTATTTTGTCATATCTTGCCCTGTCCAACGTCTCCCTTCATCCACTTTTCGGTTGTCTGTCCCCCAGGGAGGAGGTCACACACAGTTCCATGTAATCGGTTCCCTCCTTCCTACCCATTCTCCCTTTACCCTCCCTGTTTCGCCACTCACACCACTGGTCCTATAGGGCTCATCCGTCCTGGATTCCCTGTATTTCCATTTCCCATCTATACCAGTGTACCTCCTCTGGTCGAGCCAGTCCTGCGAGATAGAATTCGAGTCATGGTAGTGGGAGCGGGGAGGACAAACTCCTATTTTTAGACTGTGTTACCTACTAACAAATTATTCACGCTGTCTTTGAAAATGCCATCAAGTGATACCCTATGAAAAGATACAGCATCTGGGGTCTTAAAAACTTGCAGTTAAACAAGCGGTCATCTGACAGGGAAGCAACAAATCCCACATGGAAGAATCACAGAAGCCTGTGTGGTCATGAGGCGTTGACAGGCTCAAGTAGCGGGCATCAAAAGGTCCAAAACAAACAATTTTATCGATGCAAACAAGGGGTAGAGACAAAAAGCCCATCTGTAGACAATTGAACATCCCCTCACAGAAGGGTCACACAGAAGGGGTGAGTCAAGAAGGGATGTGCCAGCTAGAGTACAATATAGCACTGACGGAACATACAACATTCCTTTAGTTCTTGAATGCTTCCTCTCCCCCACTACCATGATCCTGGTTCTATTTTACAAATCATGCTAGACTGGACTATGTACATTGGTACAGATAAGAGCTCTCGACACATGGAATCCAGGGCAGATAAACCCCTCAGAAACAGTACTGAGGTTAGTGACACCATGAGGATAGATGTAGGAGTAGAAAGGGGGAACCTAATACAATAGATATATAACACCCCCCACAAACAAGACAAATAACAGAACTGTGGGTAAAAGGGGACAGTGGACAGTATAAGATACAAAAGGCGTAATAATATATAATTGATGGATTCATGAGGGTGGGCGAGGGAGAGAAAAGGAGGAGCTGATACTAAGGGCTCAAGTAGAAAGAAAATGTTTTGACAATGATGGCAACATATGTACAAGTGTGCTTGATACAATTATTAATAAAAGATAAATAAATTTTTTTAAATGCCATCAACCTATTTATCAACCTCATGGAGGTTTTAGCCTTATTCCATAATATCCAAAAACACAGTTTTCTCTTATAGCTGGCTGTGGTACACCCCGTAACATCATTTGGGGTTCTAGATACCAGCTCTACTACATAACCTATTAAAAATTCTAGTCTTGGCTAAACATTTACATACAGATTTTCAAAAGGTCATGAGCCATTAATCTCACAGTCTACAAATTCAAGTACTTAAGAGCCTACCCACATGAGGTCATTATCTTAGATGTCTCTTAATTACGATATTAGCTCCCAGCAGCAGCTCATACTTCTCAAACCAGTGGATGAAGATAGAAAGTAAGCAGCAGGCCTCGTGCACGGATGCACACAGAATTAAGAAACCCTAATTGGTTTTGAGGACATTCCATGTAGGAGGAAAATCCCCACAATAAACCAAAAAAAGTCATATAATTCAAAGATGGAAAAGTAGACCTACTTAAAATTTGAAAAACTTCAAGATTCAATTGGTACTTCTATCAATTTTATATATATCTTAAATATACAAATCAAAGCAGGCTTCTTCATAGAATGGGTTATTTTCAAGACAACCACAAAGAGATCATGTTCTCTGCAATATAAATACAAGGGTGTACCCCCAAAATCTGGATGTGTAGTGGGATAGTGCATTTGGAACTCGTTCCACCAAGTCAGACTGTTAACCTTTCTATTTAGAGGTTCTGAAAAGATAGTGTTAACAGTATGCAACAAAAAAGGCCTGAACTATGGCAGACGGGACTATTTTGCCACCACGACAACGCACCTGCTCAACAGTCATCTCAGTGCGCCAGATTTTGGCAAAAAACAGCATGCCTCTTTTGCCCCATGCAACTAACTCACCTGTCCTCACTCTGCGACTTCATTTCCGAGAATGAAGAGGGACATGAAACGACAGCTATACAAGGATATAGAAGATATGAAGAAAAAAAACGAGGGAGGTGCTTATCAGCCATCCAAACAGAAGAGTTTGAAAAATGTTTCCAAGAACGGAATTGCAGATTTTCAAGAATACATTTGATAAATGTATCAAGTGTAATGGAGAGTACTTTGAAGTTGATAAAGTCATTTATTTTATGCACATCCATTTAAAAAAATCATTTTATTGGGGGGTTCGTACAGATCTTATCACAATCCATCGTGTCAAGCTTATCTGTTGCCTTCATCATTTTCAAAACATTTACTTTCTACTTGAGCCCTTGGGATCAGCTCATTTTTACCCCCTCCCTCCCACACACTCCCTCCCTCCTGAACCCTTGATAATTAACAAGTTATTGTTTTTTCCTGTCTTACACTGACCGATGTTTTCCTTCACCCACTTTTCTGTTGTCTGTCCCAGAGAGGGAGTTGGTTATATGTAGATCATTGCGATCGGTTCCCCCTTTCTCCCCCAACCTTCCCCTTAACCTCCTGGTATCACTACTCTCAATATTGGTCCTTAGGACTTTATCTGTCCTAGAGTCCCTGTGTTTCCAGTTCTTACCTGTACCCGTGTATATGCTCTGGTCTAGCCAGATTTGTAAGGTAAAATTGGGATCATGATAATGGGGGAAGGAAGCATTAAAGAACTAGAGGAAAGTTGCATGTTTCATTGGTGCTACACTGCACCCAGACTGTCTCATCTCTTCCTATGACCCTTCTGTGATGTTCTTTGGGTCTCCACTCTGCACTTCCCCTCATTCACAATGATAGGATTTTTTGTTCTGGGTTTTTGGTGCCTGATACCTGATCACATCGACACCACCTCATGATCACATAGGCTGGTGTGCTTCTTCCATGCGGACTTTGTTGTTTCTCAGCTAGATGGCTGCTCGTTTATCCGCAAACCTTTAAGACTGCAGATGCTATATCATATATACTCGAGTATAAGCCGACCTGATTATCAGCCGAGGCACCTAATTTTACCACACAACTGCATTAAAAATGTCCCAAAAAACTCAGCGTATACACGAATATATACAGTATCTTTTTATATCAGAGTGCTATCAGCTTTCTTCACCATATTTGCTTATGTACCCATTTTGTCTTCAGTGATCCTGTCGAGAAGGTGAGCATTACGGAATGCCAGGCTATTAGAACAAAGTGTTCTTGCATTGAGGGAGGACGAGCAGAGACCCAATGCCCATCTGCTACCTTAATACTTAACATATAAATATATGTACACAGATTTATTTCCCCATTGTTAATATATAAATATATTTACTTATGTACATGCCTGTATTTAGACCTCTATAAATGCCCATTTGCCTCCCACTTTTTCCCTCAATTTTCATTTACTTTCCTCTTGCCCCACTATCATGTTCAGCTTTCATTCAGGTTGCAGTAATTCCTTTCGATTACATTGCCACTGATCAAGCCCTACAGGTATCCTATGACCTCCTCGACATTGATTTTAGACCATTTGTTTTCATTTGTCCCTGGGGATAAGGTTGTTTTATAAAAAATTAAATATATAACTTTGGGGGGAAAATTCTGCTTTGGGGGTATACCCCCTTGTATGCGAAGAACGATCCCTTTGAATGTAAACGTGAATATTACAATTATGGCTTCGAAGAAAAAAGCCAAAGGAAAAGAGCAGCTCTTGTAATGCGAAGATACAGATTCAAAATTACCTAGACAACAACAAAGTAGTCCTTGAGAATTTCTACTTTAATGCTAATAGAGTGGGAAAAAAAGAAGTACTTCTTCCTCAAGTTAAAATTTGTCCATGCTTACATTATCTCAAAGAGATGGCTGAGTGGGTAAAGTACCCAGACTCCTGAAATATAAGGCAAGTTTTACAACAAGATATTCTGCTTGGATCTTAGTACAAAATGCTAAAATTGCTTATCTAGGATGACACAGGAAACTGTGAGGGAAAAAAATCTTTTATTTCTGTAGCTGTAGCATTTCAATTTGAACACGAATAAAAATAACTCCTGACTCACCTGATATTATTTTTGAGGACTTTCAAGCAGCTGAAGCATTTAAAGGTTGTGTAAGTCTTCTGTTCTTCACAGGTTCCTTCATGTCTTCCGTAATAAAAGTCCGTCACTAACATGACCAATTTTCCCTTCTCTGCACCAGTCGCATCCAAAAGTTCATCTGTATTATTGTCCAGTGTGTTATTTACCATGTCGGGACAACAACGCTGCAAGAGAAAAAAGCATATTCAAATAGTAAATAATGGTTATTTTCAATTCACCAAGAAATAATCCCCCAGGTAAATGGAAAACCTACTAAGATCAGGACTGGCTATGAATTAAACTCCTTCAAGTCTTGCAATCTACCTTTTCAGAGGTAAATACGCATATTTTTTCCCTTGGCCAAGAGTCATTCATGTCATACCTGCGTTAAGACCTAGTTTAAAAGGAAAGGCAGCTTTATATGCCAGTATGAGCAAGTTTTACTATGTCAGTAAAACCTGCTTGAAAGTGGATGTGAGCACAGTTATACTGCCATTCCCTGGATTATTCAAGGTGCTGGAAACGGTCTGAGACACAAATAGAGAAGCATTGGGTAGATCTTGTAACCAATACATTCTATCTACACTCGCTAAATAGCAGAAGGGGACATTTACCATTCACCTCAAAAGTTAAACGAAGACCTTATATATAAATTGATCTTAATGTGGGAGACTTTCAAACATGAGCTTTTCCCCCCCTTCCAATATAAAATTAATACATTTACTGAACACATTTTCAGGGTCCTGGTGATGCAGTGGTTATAAGTTAGGTTGCCATCCACTAGGTCAGTAGTTTGAAACCACCAGCTACTTGGAGGGAGAAAGAGGAGGGTTTCTACTCCTGTGAAGAGTTCCACTCTCGGAAACGCCCAGGGGCAATTTGACCCCGCCCTACAGGGGCAAATGGAGTCTGCATTGATTCAATGGCAGTGAGTTCACTTAGGCACACAATTTTCAGTTTTAAGATTTCTTTGGAAGAATTCCCTTTATGAATAACCAGGATGATTTTCCTAAAAGCTCAAAACTACATAAAGCAATCACATGGTGAAAAACTTGTAAAGTATGATGAAAAAAAAAACAAACAAACCACGGGAGAGCCAAGATGAAGTGAATCTATTATGTAAACAAATGTAAATGGGTTAACTAGGCTACTAAAAGGTTTTTTTTCATATAGGCTCACATAAGAGGATATTGCTTAGCAAATGGAAACACTAAAAAAACCCTGGGCTTATTCAGGTCTAAGACTCGAGACACCCTTTGAGTCTAGAACTACAGTGAACCCTCGTTTATCGCGGTTAATCGGTTCTAGACCCTACCGTGATAAATGAAATTCCGCGAAGTAGGATTCCTTATTTGTAAA
>NW_022110581.1:357922-409362 GCF_000313985.2 Echinops telfairi
GGAGAGAAAATGTTTTGAGAAACGATGTACAAATGCGCTTTACACAATTGATGTGTGTATGGATTGGGATAACAGTTGAATGAGCCCCTAATAAAATGTTAAAAAAGAAAAAAAAATAGATAGGCCTACAAATTGAACAATAATACCAGGGAAGTACATACTCCTTAGAATAACCAATCACATCAGATCCAAAGGATAGCATTTGTGCAGGGACGCAACTCAGAAGGCAGGAATGGGTGGGAAGGACGGAGGAAGGGAAGGGTAAACACAGGGAAGAAGTAGGATTGCAATCAATGGCACAAAACAATGTGTCTAAATTATTGAGTGGAATACCAATTTGTCCTATAAACTTTCACCTACATCACCATAAAAAGCTTTAAAATAAGCAAGGGTTGTGAGCCTGCTATCAAAGTAGAATCCAGGCTAAAATGTACTAAACATGAAGTGAAAAAAATAGACACACTCTACAAAAACACTAAAGAGTGTGTTCTTTATGAAGTCTTCTAAGTGTTGGAACTATAATAAACATCCCAAATAATAGCAACAGCCATAAGACAGATTGGAAAACATCAGAGAAAATACTAGTAGACTTAGAATCACCTTTCTCCAACCATGAGACTGAATAGACAAAACATACGTGAAAATATAGAAATTTAAACCACCTAATTATAAATTAAATCTGATTGGTAATCAAATTCATACTCTAAACAAAATAAGGAACCAAAATGCCAGGTAAAATTCAAGAAAATAATCCAGGCATTTTTGTGAATGATAAAAAAACACATAGTATTTGTGAGAAACTGGGCTTTACCACCAGAGATTGAAATTTTCTGTTAAACTGGGTGTACCAAGATGAGAATGCAACATACCAGAGTGAAACAGAGAAGCAATAGAGAGGTCTGCGGGGTCAGCCCCAATGCCAGCTAAGTGGACACTCCTCCTCCCCCCAGAATTCACTTCAGAGGACAGCACTGAAGCTACAGTTCAAGGAGAGGGACATGTCTGATCAGAGCACACAGGAGCAAACGAACAGGGAAGGAGAGAGAGTGGAGCACATCCTGGCCCTCCAAGCCCCGAGGACAATATTCCTGTTCAGAGCAACCAATGCACAGAGGACCATAGGGCTGGCCCCACCACGAGACACGGCATACCTCACTGACCCATAGCACTTTGAGGGATAACACAGGAGGCACAGTGTGGGAATTGTGCCCAATCTGACCCCACTACACCAGAGCCAAATGTCAAGGGTATGCAACAGAACAGCAAGGGGAGCAAAGCAATTAAGTCCCCAGGGAATACCAAAAATAGACTTTGGGGCCAGAGCGTGGCACCCCATCAGACTCAACTGGAAAACACTCCTAAAGGTCAACAAACATACCTGAAACCATTTCTAGGTTTTTTCTTTTTTTGTTGTTGCAGTTGTTTGCTTATTATTGCCTCTGCATGTCTATCTAGATAAGATAGGCAGGATAAACAATCCGAAGAAAACAACGGGACCAATGTTTGGGTGGGGGAAGGCAAAAGAGAGGGGGAGGCAGGGGAAAGGAAGTGGGTGTTAACAAACCCAGGGACAAGGGAACAATAAGTGATCTAAACTCCGTAGTGAGGATGCCTGGTGGGGCTTATTCAAGGGCAATGAAACTGAAAAGCATTAATGAAACCTGAATGACGAAAAGGAAATAGAAGAAAGAAGTAGGAGGCAAAGGGAATTTATAGACGTCTAAATACAGGCATGTACATAAATATATTTATATCTAATGATAAGGAAATATATCTATGTACATATATGTATATGTTAAGTATTAAGGTAGCAGACAGACATTGGGTCTCTCCTCAAGTACTCCCTCAATGCAAGAACACTTTGTTCTAATAACCTGGCATTCCATGATGCTCACCTCAACAGGATCGCTGAAGACAAAATGGGTGCCTAAGCAAATGTGCTGAAGAAAGCTGATGGTGCTCAGCTGTCAAAAGATATAGCATCTGGGGTCTCAAAGGCTTTAAGATAAACAAGTGGCCATCTAGCAGAGAAGCAACAAATTCCACATGGAAGCAGCACAACAGCCTATGTGATCATGAAGTGTCATGTTGATGGGATGAGGAATCAGGCATCAAAGACCAAAACAAAAAAACTTATCATTGTGAATGAGGGAGTGCAGAGTGGAGACCCAAAGCCCATCTGAAGACCATCCCCTTACAGAAGGATCACAAGGAAGAGACAGCCAGTCAGGGTGCAGTACAGCACCAATGAAACATACAACTTTCCTCTAGTTCTTTAATGCTTCCCCCCACCCACTATCATGACACCAGTTCTACTTTACAAATCCAATTAAACAAGAGCATGCATATGTTTCCAGGTAAGAGCTGGAAACACAGGGAATCTGGGACAGATAAACTTCTCAGGACCAACATTGAGATTAGTGATACCAGGAGGTGAAGGGGAAGGTTGGGGGAGAAAGGGGGAACCGATCACAATGATCTACATATAACCCCCTCCCAGGGGGACGGCCATCAGAAAAGTGGGTGAAGGGAAACATTGGTCAGTGTAAGACATGAAAAAAACAATAATTTATAAATTATCAAGGGTTCATGAGGGAAGTAGGGAAGAGGGAGGGGGAAAATGATTTGCTGATACCAAGGGCTCAAGTAGAAAGAAAATATTTTTAAAATAATGATGGCAACAAATGTACAAATGTGCTCGATACAACGAATGTATGTATGAGTTCTGTTAAGAGTTGTATGAGCCCCCAATAAAATAAAATAAATGAAATTTGCTGTTAAGATAATGAGAAAAATGTCAATCTTAAAGAATCTTCCAGGGATTAACGCCATAATATTTTACAGCTCTGACACTTGGTCCTGATCAATAAATTGTTATACAAGCCAGAAATTCTCCCTATCAGCTTATACACAAACAATGCTACAAGAAAATTTTAAAAGCCACATTTTATAAGATGGTTGCCTCTTCCTCATATGTATACAGTGAACCCTCACCACTTCGTGCTTTGACATCCGCGGCTTCACTCTATCGTGGTTTTTGCGTAACAACGCATGCTCTGTCATTACTGCCACTGATTGGCTCATACTGTACACGCTTGATGCCATAAATAATAAATAATAAATGGTAATTGTAGCGTCCAAAATGTTTTACTGTATTTTCCCTTTTTCGTTTAATAAATTGGGTAATACGAGTGTAAGGGTGACTAAAGGGTGTTTTTTCATGTCCTGTATGCTCTAACTACGAAAATATTTGATTTACAAATAAGGAATCCTACTTCGCGGAATTTCATTTATCACGGTAGGGTCTAGAACCAATTAACCGCGATAAACGAGGGTTCACTGTACATATAGTATGCTATGGTTTGTGTACAAATCAGATGGGAAACAATGTATTTTTTTTAATTCCAGAAACTAGGCAGGCAGAAGAGTGAAAAGTTTCACTGTGTACCTCCTTAAGACTTTTTATTTTTGAAGCAAGTTATCTATTCAGAAAGTTAACAAAACACTAAGTATCTAATGATAACATTATATAGACAGGCAAACTAAAAGTGTTTTAGAAAGAATACTTCTTCCCTGAAACCAAATCACAAAGTCGAGTTTTGAGAAGCTCCTCTGGGAGGTAGTAGTGATAGATCAAGTACAGTGTGGTTCAAGAAAATAGAGATGACATTTGGGGATTTTTAGGACACTCCCTACATATCCTTTTATTTGGGGGGTGGTTACACAAAATCTTGCATTTTAATCAAAATGTGCCTATCTTTAAACAGTGAGCAATGACACTTCCAAGTTCTTTGGTTTGCACTCATCTCATCCTTTGCTCTTATAAGCTACCCTGTCTTTATGGCTCCTGCCTACCTTCCTGCCATTTATGCTGGGCATGTAACAATACAGACAACTTTTGTAACAGCACAAGAGGACCTTCAAATATCTACTAACATATTTTGAGTATTGCTTAAGCCACATACCTCACCAGTATTCTGACAAGTATCTACAATCTAAATTCTAGAGCTTCTTCAACCGGTGTAGAGAGAGAATGAATTTCAAAACCACACAACTAGATTACCATATATACTTGAGTATAAACCGACCTGAGTATCAGCCGAGGCACCTAATTTTACCACAAAAACTGCATAAAAAATGTGCTGAAATTCGGCTTATACACGTTTCTATATGGTAAAAAGTAAAACTTTTAACATTTTAATTATAAAAAGTCAAAGATGTGATGCACGTTACCCTGGGGACTAAATAATGGGGATTTCAAAGAAAAGCTTAAGCATCTAGTAAAATTAAACACATAATAAATATAGGAAGCTATAAGAAGGGCATGATGTAGCGTATATGATCTTAATCTATAAAATTTGATAGTTGATAATGTAACAATTAGGAAGACGTTCCAAATCCTTTACAGATGTGAATATACACGTTTTTACTTCTATAGAAATATCTACAGGCAAAAATTTCTGATCTACACATCTATACAAGCCAGTACTCACTGTCTATCAGTATCTGATGAACAGTTTTAAAAATAAGTTTTTTAAAAGTCTTACCTTCATGTGATATTTAAAAGGATCCAAAAGATTGAATTTAGCATTACATGTTGGACAAGTTCTTTGAGATGTTCCAGTTTCATTGGGACTTGCTGAGGTATTTGAACCTAAAACCAATTAAATATATCTTTAAAACCTAAAAGAACTGTTAAGAATATTTGCAGAATTGACCACCATGATTCCTCAAATGTACATACAGATTTATTTCTCTTTCATAGGCTGGATTTCATATTTACCTTGTGACAGTTCAGCCTGGGAGGATGTCGCCGAAGATGAGGTACGTGTGTGAGACACACTTGTGCTGGTCTTTGGCTTTTTTAAATTAACACTGTTTACTTCAGAACTAGAAGGACGTTTTAATGAAGACAAACTCTGATCTGCATCTACAGTAATTTAAAGTGAAAGAAAACTTGTAAATGCTTTATTACAGAATATTGCGCACAACTGCTATTAAAATGGTCCCAAATTAAAATTACAGTAAAAATTCCTTGGAGTGAAATGAAATGGAATAGCATTGAATTCTCCTATCACATAAACAATAAAGAATGATAAAAAATTATACAGTAAAGGGGTGGAAAGAAATGAATTGTACAGTTATTACCAACTACATATTTTTAAGCCATTCACTAAATACTTTTTATGCAAGAAATTATAAATGTTTCAAATAAAAAAATATATGAACAGCTATAATAAACACCAGAACCTGAAATCCGAAGTGTCACCCCCTCCCACAGTTAAAGCACAGAAAACACACTGAACTAAATTCATATAAGCAAATCATCTAGAGAGGCTTGAGTTCACAAAGGAAAACAAAGCAATTTTTATTTATTCTAAAAATTAGAGACCCTGTAATAGGCTTTTTATATAACAATTTAATATTTCTAGTGAAAAACTTAGAAGTCAACACTTTTTCCACCTAATAAATTGGCAAATAATCTTCTCATGGTTTTAGATGAAATCATGTGTTGGTTCCCTATGTAAAAAGTAGGACTTGTCTTGAACGGCACCTCACACTGTCATATAGAAAGGCAAGTAGTTAGCAAAATGACTTTCAAGCCATGCTCCCCAGAGCCTAATGGGCTCAACTTAGAGCATATAATGGGGCAATCCAGAGAGTATAGCTCTCCTTTTATATTTATTAGACTTTTACATTAAACTTTGCATAAGATATTTCATTGCTAAAAATCACTCCAAGTTTGAAAATTGTCACATCAAAGGCTCCCGGATGACTTAACTAAGCATTAGCAAGAGAAATGGGGCTACTGAAGCTATTTAACCAGAGAAGGTAAAAAGTCCTTTCTGAAAATAATTTATAATAAAGATTCTAAAGGGCACATCTCATTTTGATGTTCTCAACTACACACTAATGGGGAAATCTAGCAAATAGACATTCTAGAAATATTCCAGACCTCCAAGCCAGAGGTCAATTCAAATCAAGACTCTGTTACTCAATAGCTGTGTATCTTTTTGGCCTATTAAACTTCTCTGAGTCTTGATTTCGTGATTTGTAAATAAGAGTGATATTTTCCTCTAAAGGACACTTTTAAGGCTCAAATAAGATAATGTACTTCAAATACCCAACACAGCACTTGGCACATATGGGAGTTATTATGGCTACTAGATAATACTAAACCTGGGGGGTGTCAATGGTTTTGAGTCCACCCCGTAGTGCCACTAAAGAAAGGCCTGGGAATCTCCCTAAGATCCCAACAGGTTTCTGATGCTCTATTATGGAGGTGGATCACCAGGCCTTTGTTCTGAGGTGTCTCTGGGCGGGTTTAAATTATAGTCAACCTACTGGTTGTTTAGCCACCTGCAATACTCAGGGTCTCATTCTGTAAGAGTGTAGTCACTGAGAACACTAAAGAATGCAGTTCTGAAAAGTGTGCATAAAGTTAAATGCACTTTCCATATGAAAAAAAAAGAATACAGTTCTGCTCTGAAGCACATGTGGATAACTATGATGCAGAATTAGCTCAAGGGCTTGTTTGTACTGTTATCGACAGGGATTGAATTGTGCCCCCCCCCCCCAAGAAATACGTGCCCATTTGGCTAGGCCATGATTCCCAATATTTAGTGATTCTCCTCAATTTTGTTATTTGCCATAAATCCTAACCTTTATGTTAATATATGGAGCTTTAATGGTATAGTGGGCTATGTATTGGGCTGCTAACCACCATCTGCTCCTCCAAAGAAAGGTAAGGCCTCTTGCTCCACTAAAGGTCTACAGCCTCAGAAACCCACAGGGGCAGTTCTACCCAATATGAAAGGGTTGCTATGATTCAGAATTGAATGGATAGTAGTGAGTTTGGTTTGGGCTTTTTAAAATATGTAATGTGTGGGGTGTGTCTGAAGTCATAATCCTTACTCAAATATTCAAGTCATAGCCTTGCTTGAGTCACATCTTTTGATTTACAAGACATAAAAGGAAAGAAAAGCAACCAGAGAGGACCAAGAAAGCCAGGAGCAGAGTGTCCTTTGGACCCACAGTCCCTGTGCTAAGAATCTCCTTGACGCAGGGAAAAATGACACAGGTATCTCCAAGAAGTGCCAGGTCCACAGATGTTGGAAAAGGAGAAATCTTTTCACAAGACCCAGCAAACTACTTTCATATTTAGAGACTCATAAAATGTGAGAAAAGGATTGAATCTGTCAAGGATTTAATTTTATGTATATCTACGCCCATGGAAGAAGCAGTCAAAATGTCAAAAGATATGTTGCTTGGGTGAATCTGCAAAATATATCTTTAAAGCATCTAAAGCAAAGTTGTCACTTTGAAGACTAAGGTGTACCTGGTACTAAGGTACTTTCCATTTTATACAAAGCTGGAAAATGAACAAGGAAGGCCAAAGACATATTGATGCATTTGAGTTATGGTGTTCAAGATTATGCTTTACCATAACAATGAACAAATCTTTCTGGGAAGAAGTACAGCTGGTATACTCCCTAGAAGTGAGGATAACAAGACTTTGTCTTACCAACTTTGGGTATGTTATCAAAAGAGATGAGTCCCTTGGAGAAAGACATCATTCATGGTAAAGCAGAGTCAGGGAAAAAGACAAAGATTCTCAATGAGATGAACTGACACCATAGCTGCAATTATAATAGACTCAAACATAGGTAAAATTGTGAGGATGGATCAGGACCAGGTAATATTTTATTCTCTTGAAAATAGGGTTGCTATGAATCAGAACCAATTCAATGGCATCTAACAACAGTAATGACATGCTGCAGGTACTCTGAATTATTTTGTGTCATCACATTAATGTTCTACTAAAACGCTTAAGTTACTTGAACAACCAATATTTTGAACTAGGCAATTGACAAAATAAAATGGAGAGTAAAACTAGATGATTTCACTAGGCACTGTTTTAAGCATGAAGAAATATTCACAATAAAATAGGCTAAATTTAAAAGTTTTTAATTCTGACCCTTTATCTCTGCTGCCTTTGGCATCTACTATTCCCTACTCTCAATAGTTCTCATTTTTTGGCCAATAAAATCGAATGAGTCAATTCCAACTTCTAGCAACCCTACATATGGTTTCTGAGACTGTTAATCTTTACAGGAGCAAATATCTTCTTCATGTTCCTCTTAAACAGCAGCTGGTGGGTATGGACCACAAATCTTATTAGCATCTCAACACCTAATCTGTGTGCCACCAGGACTCCATGCTCAGGAGGAAATCAATGCTTCTGAACACACAGCGCATATTATCATCCACAATTATCATTCCATTGGCTGTTTATTATTAAGTCATTGAAAGCTTATATAGGCAATCCCCAAATTACATATGCATTCCATTCACAAGTCTGTCTTTAATGGGATTTGTATGGTATCTAACATCAATCTGTCAAAAGTTAATCTTACTGTACAGTGCACCTATCGATGCATTAGAAACATTAAAGAAACTTTCAGATACATTAAGTGTTTAGTATTAAAAATTTTAAGATATACAGAGTTGAGAATTAAAATCATATATCCAAATGGCTGATTTCAGGTCTGCAGAATGAATACATTATTTGTGTGTGGGGGGTCAATTTTAATAATTGAATTGTAATCAGTTAAAATGGCCCTTCCAGTCATAATCATTTACGAGATAGATTATAATTGTGGACTACATACATCTATTGTTATATTCCCATTTCAAAAAGCATTATGAGTTAATGAACAGGAACAGGATGAGATTAAGGTCTGACCTTATATGCTACAGCTAAGAGGAAAAACACTGCTTCTGGTGTGGCCTGGGCAAAATGCCTGGGACCTCAGGTCAAATGTGCATAAATAAGATACAGTTCAAGGGTGTAGAATAGATTTTCATATTTGAGTAACGTTAAAAAAGTGAAAGGTTATATGTTAATTTGAATGCATTACTGATACCAAACCACCTTTCCCTGAATGGTCTGGTAAGAAGGTGGGGGAAGATACTGATAGGATTTACCTGTAAGTAATTGAGAACAGTATTCTCTGCAATGCCATCCTGCTGTTTATAAAATGAGCCCTCAGAGAAGCAGGAAGTATGATCTCATTACCAGCAAGAGCCTGGAGTGGAGCTTGTCCTTTGGATTCAGCAGCTGGCTTCCCCCTGTCTGACCTTCGGATTTTGGACTAAACAGCACCTACCACCATGGGAGACGTTTCTTTATACTTTCATGAGTTTCTGTGTGGGTATTCTAGCGATTCACAGAACCCAGAAACATGAGAGGACATACTCAAAGGGAAGAGTTGGACATTTGTGATTTCATCAACCTCCAACTTCTTGCGACTAGTCTGGTACTAATTCTTTTAAGAGACACAATAATATGATAAAATTGAGGTTCAGCAAGTAAGACAATTCATAACCATACCTCCTCCTCATTATATCTGACATTTCATACACATGGTACTAGTAAAAAACCAAATAAACAAATGAAAAACTGACTATTTTACACATTAATGACGTATGTCTGGCAATAACAAATGCTGAGGGGCAAGTTACACTGACTGTGATAGCTGAAATGTGTCAACTTGACTGGGCCTCGATGCTCAATGGTTTGGCAGTTATGTGATTATGTAATTCAGCAACCATGTAATGAATTAAGTCATCATCTGGTTTGTGATCTGAGGTGGGCAACCTCCATTTTCCCTTCAAGCCAATTTTCACATAATGACCTGGTCTTTGTTCACAAGTGTATAATCCTGCTTACTGTTTGAAAAGGAGAGTAGGGGCTATTGTCTGTGCTATCTACAAGTTGCAACAATTCAACTTTAATAAAATCCATGTACTTTATAAAATGAGACAACTATTTTACTTCCCTGTTTCTTTTGGTTCTTGGCTATTTCATTAACTAGCTAAGTGGCTTGTAGTTTAAACACCAAACCAATTATCATCAAAACAGGAAAACATTCTTGGCACTTCTATTGCATGAGTTTTTTTGGTTTGTTTTCTAATGATTTAACAGTTAAATTTATGTACTGAATTAGAAAATTTCATCAATACTTCAGTGGACATTTACTTACCCCGTTTCCCCGAATGTAAGTCCGCCCCCCCCCACACCAGCTACTGTAACTCTGGACTTTGGACAGTAGCGGCGGGCACCGCCATGCAGCTCACTGTTGGCCACAGTGCAGCCAGAGCAGACAGGAAGTGCGAGGTCTCTTTTAATAAAACAATAAACAATAAATGTGTACCGTATTCCTCATCATGGAAAAATAAGACATCCCCTGAAAATAAGACTTGGCGCATCTTTGGGAGCAAAAATTAATAAAAGACACTGTCTTAGTTTCGGGGAAACAGGGTAGTATTTCCCATATGCACACCAGTATTTCTTTAGGACTGCCATTTTATATAGATAATATATATACATAATTATCCTATCTTCATAATTTGGATAGAACGCCTTATTAAGCCTATTAAGACAGTCACTATTTGACTTTTTTCAACAGTAATGACCTTCTAAATTTTTAACTAAAAACTGAAACTAAACTTTACTAGACCATTAAGGAACTTTCTTAATTCTCAAAAATTATACTAAGATTTTGGTTCCTGGTTAGAGTTCTGAGCTCAAAAAAAATTCTGGATAGAAAAGTGGGTGAAAGGAGATGTCGGACAGTGTAAGACATGACAAAATAATAATAATTTATAAATTATCAAGGGCTCGTGAGGGAGGGGGGAGTGGACGGCGGGGAAAAATGAGGAGCTGATACCAAGGGCTCAAGTAGAAAGAAAATGTTTTGAGAATGATGGCAACAAATGTACAAATGTGCTTGACACAATGGATGGATGGATTGTGATGAGATGTAAGAGCCCCCCAAAAAATGATTAAAAAAGAATGGAACTACAAAATAATGGAATTTTCCTACAAACTTTCTGAAGCCCCTCATACAAGTTAGTCAACTTAATAGAAATTAAAGATTCTAATCTTGTGTAAGATATTAAATAAAATTACTCAGCAAAGGTATTAAAAAACTATTTGCTCCATTCCATTTTATAACATATGAAAAATGTAACATCAAGGTATGGGCTTCAAAATAAAGTCAATTTCATATGCACAGCCATGACATTTCATTTTGTGATTTTTCTGAAAAGGGGCGAAAACAAACCTTTTGGAGGTATTTGTACCACTTGGTTCTGTGGTGGTGTCTCCTGGGTCAAGTCATATAGTAACAGTGAAGAATGATATGAATCAGCTTGTGACGAATCATTAGAACAATCCTATAAAATGTTTCAAAGGAAAAATGGTGTGTTTATTCAATGTATTTATAATTATCTTCTTTCATAAACTTTTATAAAGGTAAATTTAGCTGCGTCAGTACTATAAAGATAGCCATGATGAGTCCATTATTAATCTGTGATTTTCTCAAGCTAAAATATAGACCCACTGTAAATCAATTAGGAATGGACCCACTTTTGCTGTTAGGTGCTGTTGAGTTGGTGATGACTTGCAGTATAACATATTATGAGGGTGACACTGGACCAGGCAGTGGTTCCCTTCCAGTGTCATCCTCACAACAGGTTATACTTCAGCCTACTGTTGGAGCTAATGTGTCGATCCATCTTGTTGAGTGTCTTCTTTTTTGTTGACCCTCTAACTTTACCAAGCATGTCCAGAGGACATGATACAGTCTGGCTATCCTCAACTTCAAAGTGCATTCTGGCTGTATTTCTTGAAGATTTGATTTGTTCATTCTCTGACAGTCCAGAGTACTTTCAATACTCTTTGCCTGCACCCTCACTTAAATGCACCAGTTCTTCTCTGGTCTTTCTTATTCATTGTTCAGCTTTCATATGCTAAGAGGCTATTTAAAACAACATGGCTTGGGTCAGGAGCACCTGAGTCCTCCAACCGACATCCTTGTTCTTTAACACTTTAAAGAGATCTTTTGCACCAGATTTGCCCAGTGTGCAGTTTGATTTCTTGACCGCTGCTTCCATAAGCCTTGATTGTGGATCCAAATAAAATGAAATCCTTGTTAACAGCAATCTTTGCTTTTATCATGATATTGTCTAATGGTTCAGTAGTGAGGATTTTTGTTTTCTTTAGAGTTGGCATCTGTCTTTGATCAGTAAGTACCTAGCTGACAACTCTACTTTGCTGGATTTGAGGAAGCAACAAGGTTTGTTAGTTAGGCAGACCCACGTGGCAAGGAATTGAGGGTAGCCTTCAGCTCACAGCAAGAAACCAAACCAAGGCACACATTCTGACAACCCACAAATAGCTTCCTGGGCAAGCCTCAAATGAAAACTGCGCTTTTTGCTGATATACCTTGCTGGCCCCATGAGAGCCTGAACCAGGTCTCAGCTAAGTCACGCCTTGAGTTCTGACCCACAGAAGCCTTGTGATGGTAAATGTGTGCTGTTTTGAGACATTAAGAGAAGCCCTGGTGGCACAGTGATTATGAGTTGGGCTGCCATCTGCAAGGTCAGTAGTTTCAAACCACCAGCCAGTTGTTCTGAGAGACAAAGACGGAATTTTCTTCTCCTGTCAACAGTAACAATTCAGAAACTCACAGGGATAGTTCTAGCCTGTCCTATAGGGTCACTATGAGTCAGCATTGACTGGATGGCAGCTGAGTTTAAGACACTAAAGATTTTGGTTCTATGTTGAGATGTAATCCATATTGAAAGCTGTAGTTCTCAGTTAGTGCTTCAAATCCTCTTCATTTTTAGCAAGGTTGTGTCATTTAACCTGTCAAAGGCTATCCATAAGTCTTCCTCCAATCCTGTTGCCATACTCATCTTCATATAGTTCGTTTCTTGGATTATTTGCTCAGCATACAGATGGAATACTTATGGTGAGAGGATACAACCTTTCCTAATTTTAAACCATGCAATGTCCTCTTGTTCTGTTTGCAAGTCTGCCTCCTGGTCTATGTGCAGCTATTACACGAACCTAACTAAGTCTTTTGGTCTCCTCAATCTTTACAATGTTATCTACAACTTGCTATCATCCACATAAGTTCCTTTGCATAATCAGTAAAACAGAAGTAAATGTCTTTCTGGCATTCTTTGCTTTCACCTGACATCAACAATTATATCCCTTGTCTCACATCTTCTGATCACAACTCGAATTTCTGCTACTTTCCTATCAATGTACTGCTTCAACCATTTTAAAATGATTTTTGGCAAAATTGAACACGTACAATATTAATTATCTAGTTCAATGATTTTCGCTTTATGTTGGATCACCTTTCTTTGGAATGGGCACAAATATAGATCTCTTCCTGTTTGCCAGGTAGCCAGCTGTCTTCCAAATTTCTCCAGATACAGAGACGTTTTGTGCATATGACCCATTTCATCTCACACTATTTTTTAAAATGTGTATCCGAAGGTTGAATTCATAATAACAAGAATAGTTTTAAACTCAGACCCCAGAAATTCTCAGAACCCTAAGGGTCAGAGACTCCATTGCTCTAAGACAATACTATTTTTTCAAATGTGTATTTAGATATAAATGTACCGATAGAGATGTTTCTCTTCAATTATAAAATGGGGATGATGATGCTGAGTGCCTCTACTCCCTTGCGTGCAAGTCTGTCATACTATGGTGGTTTGTGTATTGGTGTGATGCTGGAAGTTATGCCAGCAGTATATCCAATACCAGCAGGGCCACCCTTGGTGGACAGGTTTTAGAGGAATTTTTAGACTAAGACTACGATTTGTTGATCTCCTTCTGAAATTAGCAAATGAACACCAGATGGATTCTGCTAGAATACTGTCTGATACAGTGCTGGAGGAAGAATCCCCTGGGTTGGAAGGCACTATACAATAATCACAACAATAGACTCAAACATACCAGTGATCACAAAAATAGGACTAGAAGAGGCAACATGTCATTCTTGGGGCCAACATGGGTCAAAGCCCACTCCATAAGGATTAAATAAGACTTCTTTTCCATTTAGCACAAAGCCTTGCACACATTAACACTGCAAGAAATGGCAACTCTTGCCAGTATTACTTCTGTTCATGTTTTAAAAATCAAAGCAATGAAAAGTTATGTTGTTTTCAAAATGAATAATCTCAGTCATATTCTGACAGGATAATTTAAAGATGTAACTGTTGAATGCCATTGAATCCATTTTCAATGCATAGTGACGACAGAGTTGGAATGTCCTCGAGTCTGCAGTCTGTATGGCAGTGGATGGACAAGCATTTCTGCCAGGGAGCCTCTGGGTGAGTCTTACTTTCCCCTGAGCACTTAACCAATATACCAACCAGGGCACAAGAAACTAAATACGTTAACTCCCTAATTTATTAAACTTATTTTATTAAAAGGTGGTAATTAGTTCTGGCAGTTATAACTTGGGAGGTATTAGCTGAGGTATCATAAAGAAGAGGTCATTTTCTGAGGCTCAGAGTGCCCTTCCTTATGGTGCCTTTAAGTAATGATGACTTGCTATGAGAGTCCAGATTCTAACAGCGGTCATATAAGAGTCAAAGCATCCCTCAGCACTAACTGTGTAGTTTCAGACACACTTACCGGTTTAGGCAGGTTCTGAGCAGAAGAACTCTGCAAAGATGATTTTGATTTAGGCAAGTGTGTTGGACTTGGTGTTCCAAAACGTTGACTTGTAGACCTGAATAACTCAGGAATACCTGAATTTAAAAATTATACAATATATTGAATATATTTTGATCTTATCAATTATGTCAAAATAGTGAACTTTAAGATGAAATGAGCACAATAGTACTGTACCTGGATTACGTGACTCACTTTTTATTGACCTTTGAGATGAGCTGCCAGAGTTACCTCTGTTCAAGATATCTACGAAAACATTTACACTTTATTGTTGGAATGAAACATTCATAATAGGAAATTTTTTCTCCAAAAACATTCAGATACAATCTATATTGATTCAACATTCAAGCCTTCTCCAACTCCCATGCCTCATTCACAATCCTGAAAGCCTAGTTTCATTATGGGAGAGCTGATTGGAGTATCTGCAACAGTATTTTAAAGTTCTGAAAGGCAAGCTATCAGAGACTTCAGACTGAGTTGAACCTAGAATGTACTAGAGTATCTTAAAAGTAAAAGGATTTCAAAACAATGCCAAAAGAAGTAAATCTGAAAATATTGGATGGGACGTGTCTCTTTATCTGTTTAAGGTAGCTCTCTTGCACTCATACAAGTCTCATAACTTTCAAGATTACTAAGAACTCAATAAAAATTTGGAAAAGTAGAGGGCTGCCGAAAATGGCTGGTCAGAAGGGACAAAGCAACAAACACATGGCAAGAAAAACAGAATCACTCAAAACGTTTCCTTTCTCCCTAGTAGAAAAGATAGCTCTTGGGTGGCACAGATGGTTAAGCCCCAAAGGTTGACAGTTCATACCCGCTCAGAGGCACTTCTGATGACCAGGCTAGTGATCTCCTTCTGAAAGGCCCCAGTCTTGAATTCTGTGGCTGTTACACAGTTTGATGTTGCACACAGAGTTGCCATGAGTACAATTTGACTGGATGGCAATTAACAACTACAAGCACGACCACTGGAGAAAAAGCACCAGATCCCACCCAGTGGTTTCCGATGACAGTAATGTAAAACTCATCTCTTCACCAGCAGTTTACAAACTGCTATGGGAAGTAGTCAAACAGTGACATGCTGTTGATGCTTTCTTTTGGGGGCGGTTGCAAATAAACCTGCCTTAGGAAAACAAAAGTGTATGGGAAAAGATGTTTCATTTTCCTCCCTTGAAATCCCGTGAGCTACTTTACACCTTCTTGAACAGAAGTCTTCACAAATATCAGTGGTATCACCACAAACTCATTTATTTAGGACCTTCTGCTACTTTCAGCAAAGCATTGCAAACACTTCCTTGTCTGTGAATGAACAAACACATCAATAAGCTACTTAGTGGATACTAAAAATTATGATTTCTAATCTTAGCAAGCTCTCAATGCTACCAGGTAAGCCAGACCCTTAGTTAACCTTTCCCTTTTTCTCACATTGAGTATCTTAATTGTGTATCTGCTTCTCAAGTCCTCAGCCCTATCTCCATCCTGATTTGAACAAGTTCTTACCAACCTTACCCCCAGCTTCCCTCAATTACCTCTAACTCCTTGTGGCGGGGAAAAGGACATTCCAAACAGGAAAAACCCCACTGCCATTGAGGCAATTCCAACTGGTAGGGACCTTGTATAAGGTTTCCAAGGTTGTGAATCACAGGGGCAGAGAGCTTCAACCTTCTTCCTCAGAGAGGCTGGCAAGGTTGGCTCACTGATCTAGCAATTAGTAATCCAACCCTCTTCCAACAGCATGGTAAGGGCATTGAGGCATGTAAAATAGCTGATTAGTAGCAACACCTTATAAAACTTGGCCCTAGCGGGGGAAAGTTGAGGCTATCTATTCCTGTAAAGATTTACAGCTTCAGAACCCCTACATAGGGTTGCTCTGAGTTGGAAATAACTCAATGGGAGGAGGCTGATTCAAAGTAAACGCTTACTTGAAATGGCTGGCTTTGAACTTGAGATCTCCCCAACAAAGATTAGTTCATCATCATCTTCATCCTCAGTTTCTTTTGCTTTTTTCTGCCATGGCTCCAGCTCTTCTTCTTCACATTCCATGAAGAGTTCTGCCATTTTTGAATTACCTAATTTTCGGCAGAAGGGAAGTAAACCTTATTTTCAAAAGAAAAATATTTTGAAGAATACGCAAAAATAATCCTAGTAGCTACTATTGCCTTGCCATTTGTAGTCAGTACATGGTAGCCACAATAAGAAACTCAGAGCTCTAAGATCTAAATTAATATTTCGTGAGCTAGATGAGCCCTGGTAGCCTAGTAGTTATGTATTGGGCTGCTAACCTCAAGGTCAGCGGTTCAAAACCACCAACCAGCTCCTCGGGAGAAACACTATGCTTTCTACTCCCATAAAAATTTACAAGCTCTGCTCTACCTGACTTTAGCACATACTGTACGGCCACGGTAGTCAAAACAGTGTGGTATTGGCATAATGACAGATACTCAGACCAATGGAAAAGAGCTGAAGACCCCCAGAAATAAAAATATCAGCATACAGGCAACTGATCTTTGATAAGGGCCCAAAAAATATTAAACGGGAAGCAGATGCCATTTTTAATAAATGGTGTTGGAAAAATGGATATCTACATGCAGAAAAAATGAAGCAAGACCCCTACCTCACTCCATGCACAAGAATAAACTCAAGGTGGATCACAGACCTTGAGATAAACCCCCAAACAATTAGGGCCATTAGTGAGGGAATTGGGACAAACCTGAGAACCTCAGCACAGGGAATACATAGGCTATCAGAAATAGGAAAGGATACAAACATAGAGGAGTCACAAACAGACAAGTGGGACATACTGAAGACACCTGTGTACATCGAAAGAATTCACAAAGAGAGTAATAAGAGAGTCCACGGATGGCGAAAACATCTTTAGCAATGACACATCAGACAAAGGCCTTATTACTAAAATCTACAATACATGGTCACAAGAAGAGAAAAGCTAACTGCCCACTGAGGAGGTGGGCAAAGGACCTGAACAGAAGTTTCACAAGAGTCTGAAATCCAAATGGCCAATAAACATATGAGAAAATGTTCCCGATCATTAGCCACAAGAGAAATGCAAATCAAAACAACTATGAGATACCACCTAACACCCTCAAAGATAGCCAAATTCAAGAAATCAGAAAGCAGCAAGTGTTGGAGGGGCTGTGGTGAGACAGGAACTCCCATCCACTGCTGGTGGACCTGTAGAAATGTACAGCCACTATGGACATCGATTTACCATACAACCCAGCAATCCCCCTACTGGGCATATATCCAGAAAAGGCAAGAAACAAACCACGGCCAGACATCTGTGCTCCAATGTTCATTGCGGCACAGTTCGCAATCGCAAGGAGTTGGAAGCAACCTATCTCAGTGGGTGGAGTAAAATTTTAAGAGGGCACCTAATAGCATATATATAGATAGCATGATCTTATTTAACAAAAAGCTTTCTTTTCTATGAATACAAAATCAATGTAGTTATAAATACTAAAGTGGTAACAGTAGTTATTCTTAGAGATGAGAAAGAGTTCCTTTTGACATTGCTGATAGTAAAAAATGAACAGTATACAATAAACCTAAGTGCGTGTGGCTTCAATAATTCTTATTTTTAAAGAATAAAATGTGCCTACTTCTGTCTCTCTTCTCTTCTCCAAAAGTCCCAGAGACTTGTCTTGTGGTGGCGATACTTACGTCTGGGTTGCAGAGAATTGTTGTTGTCCATCAAGTTGCTGGGTTGACTTTAAATTATCACCTAAGAACCAACATATAACATCAGTCAGTTTTATGAGCCACACTAAGCATCAACAAATTTTGAAACATGAGTTTCAGAAATCCTTGAGTCTAATTTTGATCTCCAGCAAACTCACCATGTGCCTCCCGACGAAGCAGCAAGTAGGTCTATTTCCCTCCCTATAAAACGTACCTGTAATTAGGATGAAGTTCATTAAATTAACTGTTTGCCAACAAAATTATCACTATTTGAGTTTGATATGTTCCATAACTTGTTCATTTATGAAAGAACACAAGTAAACAACAGGTTGAATTACTATGTATTTACAACCTGAAATTCCCATTATTAAATTACAAATCATATTTAAAGGTATTCTTTTAAAAAAATGAATATTCACCCTGTCTTACTAAACCTGAATTGCAATCTTTAACTGTGACCTGTTCATATTTCAGAAATAAATCTAATTATTAATATAAGAAACACGTTCAATACATTTTTTCACTTTAGTTTTCTGGTTTCTCATCAGTTCGAATGGAAAAGGAACAGAAAATTGGGTTGAATATATGTCATCATAGACTCATTTTTTAAAAAAATTAATCCTTGTCAGTGGTGGGGAGAACAGAAAAGTAGGTAAAGGGAGACATTGGTCAGCGTAAGACATGAAAAATTTTTTTTATAAATTATCAAGGGTTCGTGAGAGAGGGAGGAGGGAAAATGAGGAGTTTATACCAAGGGCTCAAGTAGAAAGAAAATGTTTTGAGAATGACAATAAATCTACAAATGTGCTTGACACAATGGATGTATGTATGGATTGTGACAGAGTTGTATGAGCCCCCAATAAAAAAAATCTGTTACAGTAAACCTTATCAAAAAACATTTGAATTGCTTAATCAAAAACAGGAATTTGTATTATGGATTTTCATGCACATACAAAATCATATTTTACAAAGGCATATGTCTTAGAAACAATTTTAATTATGAAACAAAAAAGGCCAAAGTTAAACATTAGGATCTTAAAATATTAGGACACTACAGTGAATTCTATCTTCACATTTCTTTTTTATCCTCAGACTGGCAAAAATAAGTTTTCCCGATTTTTCCCATTGCAAATTATTTGGACTAAATTAGTCCAAAGGAAAAAGATATTATGTGAATTCCAGAAGATGGAACTGGCATAAGTGTCTGAATTACTATTACGAGAGGTCTTAGTGAATTTTGTGTTTAAGTAAATTTCCCTAGTTTTGGGGTCTGGCCATACACCTTCATGTATCCAGCCTATCACTATAACTGGCCTTTTGAGGCCCCTGACCACCATCAAAGAGTGGACCTCAAATTAATCCATTAGTAAATACTCCCCAAAGTCAGAAATCCTTAATTGCCACTAGAACCACATTACCTTCTGTCTAAAGCTACATTACTGCAAGAAGGTGGCCACTCATTACATAGGCTATTTAAATTAAGATAAATTAAAATACAGTCAGCTCCTCAGGAACACTAGCTATATTTCAAGCACTCAAAAGCTACAAGTGACTACTGGGCTACTGTACTGGGCAGTGAAGTTACAGACATTTCTACTGGTCAGTGCTGGTCTAAAGAACCACTACCGTACTCAACTCTAGTTTAAAACGCAAAATTCCAGAGATTCCTATAGAATTTCAGCTACAGGAGCCCTCCAAAACTATCACCACACATACCAAAACATTAGTAATCTCTAGGTTATTACTTCAGTCTTTTTGTGGAAGGCCCTGGAATTCTATGGGAGATTAAATCAGCTGTCAGAACTGAAACGAATCTCCATCAAAGATATGCAGGGGGAATGAATTTTAGAACATCTACACTACCAACTCCAGAGTGTCTCTGAGTGGACTCCAAAACAGGCAGAAGAGAAAAAAATGCTGCGCTTCAGCAATTGGCTCAACATTCAAATTAAGATAATGGAATTTCCCCCTGAACTTGTTGAAGCCCCCTCCTTGGTATGTTGTTGTTAGGTGCCATTGTGTCAGTCCGAAGGTTTGCAACCCTATGTGCAAGAGAACATACACCATGCCATCTTAACAAGCTCTCCTGTTTGTGAGCAGGAAGTTCATGGACAACAGAACTGCAAGATAGACCTTTGGGTTAGAAGCAGGGCACTTAACCAGTGCGCCACCAGTGCTTTCATTTAAAATGACCATATAGAAAATACGTTATTTTAAAGTCTTTCTTTGAAACAGCAATGTAAAAAACGAAGTGTGTGTGTGTGTAACACAAATATTTCCATTCTTAGAAAAGTCACTTTTGAGATAGTAAAATAGGACTAAGCTTCTAACCGGCCATGAAAAAATGTCATTAACTTTTAATTTTTCCCAGAAAATTTTTAAGCCCCCTTGTATGTTTTCAATATAAACCTGCAAATGTTTAATCTCTTTAAAATACGATTAAAAATAAATTAAGATTACTTAAAAGCGTTTAATATATATAGATTACTTTCTCTCTTCAAAGTTTGCGTTTCATTTAGGTATTTTCCACCCCCAAGTCATAACAACAAAATTTTGGCAGGGTTTATTCTCTTGAATAAAGAAAACAAGTAGCAGAGGAGCCTACAAGGTGTCTTTCTTTCCGCTTAGCCTCTTCTACTAAAAAATTAACAACTGCCATGGCATCCATTCTGATCTATAGTGACCCTAAGGGCAGGCTAGAAATGTTCTCCAGGGTTTGGAGGCAGTAAATCTTCATGGGAGCATAAACTCCAAGCTCACTACCATAGACTTGACTGACTCATAGCAACCCAAAGGGACAGAACTGCCCCTGTGAGGTTCTAAGGCTAATTAATCTTCCTTACAAAGCCCCCAGCTTTCTTCGAAGGAGTGGCAGGTGAATCCTAACTGCTGACCTTGTGTTTAGCAGCCCCCTGTGTAATCAATTCCTCCAGGGCTTCTAAAAAAACAAAGCTGAGCAATTAGACACTAGGCTGAAGAGGCCAGATTGGGCTAGATAACCTGAAGAAAAGGAATTAAATGGGGGAAGCTGAAATTTGTAGTCCTCCCACATCAGAACTTTTCTTTTAGCTCATTTCTTCTATAAAAGAACAGGGTAGAACTGTCGCTGATGGGTTTCTGAAATTTTAGCTCTTTCCAGGAATAGATAGCCTCATCTTTCCTGGTCCTAGGCATACTTCCAGGGGAGGCAGTCTCTTATTCTGATTTTTCCTATTTTCTACCTCTTCTCTCCTAGCACCCCAATGCTTCGGAGCTGCTGGGGGGAGCAATTCAAGTTATGGAAATTTGTCTCCTCCAAAATTGCCCCCTTCCTTCTTCCTAATTCCCAACTGCCCATCTCTAGTAGGCAGTTATTACATGTAAACTCAGGTTAAGTGCTAATGCCCATATAGTGTTTGCTAATTGAAAGAAAAATACTTAGCAATAGAAATGGAATGCCCTCCCTGTCCTAGAAAAAGTCAACTTTATGTGCCTCTTAACATATAGGGGGGAACACTGGTGGCATAGTAGGTTATATACTGGGCTAACTTGAAGTTCAGCAGTTTGAAGCCACCAGCTGCTTTGAGGGAGAAAAATGAAGCTTCCTACTCCAATAAAATTTCAATCTCAAAGTCCCACAGGGGCAGCTGTACTGTCCCATAAGGGTTCCATTAAGTCAGAACTGACTTGATAGCAGCGAGTTTTGGGTTTAACTTAAAAAGGAGCCCTGGTGATGTCATGAGTTAAAGGTTGGGATGATAACCACAAGTTTGGTGGTTTAACTCGATCAGCTGCTCTGAGAGAAAGATGGGGTTTTATAATCAAATAGAGATCTAGTCTCAGCAGATAGAAGGAGCAGTTTTAATTTCCTACAGGGTTACTATGAAGCAGAATTAACGCATTAGTAGTGGGGTTGTTGAGTTTAACATTATAGAACTTGAAGTACACAGGATGAATTAGGGGAGTGTTTCTGCCACAAAAAAACAAACCCAGGAGCTGATAACAAGTAGAAAGAAAATGATGATGGCAACATATGCTTGATATGTATGGATTGTTTTAAGTGCTGTAAAATCACCCAATAAAATCATTTATATAAAATCAAACCTTAAATATACTGAAGTTTTAGCTCTGAGGAGCCCTGGTGGTATAGTGGTTATACACTGAGTTATTAACTGCAACGCCAGCAGTTCAAAACCACCAGCCAGCCGCTCTGCAGACTTTCCAGCTACCTGCCCTATAAGGTAGCTGTCAGAATCGACTTCATAGCTAAAAAAAAATTTTGGGGGGGGGGTGGGGGGGGGGTTGGAACTAACTACGAGTTCATAGGGACTAGAGCAGTGGTTCTCAACCTTCCTAATGCAGCGGCCCTTTGATACACAGTTCATGTTGTGGTGACCCCAACCATAAAATTATTTTTGTTGCTACTTCATAATTGTAATTTGCTACCGTTATTAATCGGGTGACCCCTGTGATAAGGGTCATTCAATCCCCAAAGTGGTCATGACCCACAGGTTGAGAACCACTGGACTACAGAAAACATGTTAAACACCATGTGGAAGGAACTGTCAGTTAAATACAGAAGATAGTGCTTTTAATATTATGGGGGGGGGACTATTCAAAATTAGGAAACGAATTCAAAATAACTAAGAGACATTTGAGAGGAAATTAGGGAAACTTGAATAAGTATTTATGCAAGGTGGCTTCAAAAAGTTTGTGGAAAAATTCTGACTATTTTACCACAAACATTTTGAAGCTTCCTCATCTGTGTGTGTGTGTACACACACACTAGATATTAAGGAATATTCTCAATCTGTTTTCTTAGATTTGAGAGTGAAAAGAAGGTCCTTAATTTTACAACAGGTGATGCCATGCAGTATTTAGGGGCCAAGTGCCATTTTATCTGCAAAATTTAAGCTTTAATTTGGTTTAAATTTAATTTGGTTCAGCAAAGAGTATGAGACAGATACAGCAAGATGGTAGTAATTGGTGAAATCACAGGTAGGCATTCAGTGGGCTTTGATTTTTCAACATGCTTGGAAATATATTATTATTTCAATAATTAAAAAGTGGGAAAGAAATGGACGTCTTAAAAAATATATACAAGACAGAGCTGAATAGTATTTCTTACATTTTATTAGGTGAATCTCCTTGCCTAGTCCCTGTAATCACCTAACTCCCAGGCCCCCACCCTCCACCAGGGACTATCCCACATTTTTATACCAATGACTTTGGGGAGGGGGCAAGCCATACAAACTTCTCATACATTGGTTTCTATGCTTGTGTATTATTTGTTTCTATGCTTGTGTATTATTTTTGTGGATGTATTCTATACAAAAAATCAGTAGTGAAATGAGCAACGGATGCAAAGTCCGAAGACCTAGGATCTAGAATTGATTCTGTCACTCCTAGCCACATGATCTCAGGGAAGTTTTCTCCCAGTAAGTTGCTTCCTCTTCAAAGCAGTTCTTTCTCTAACACCCCAAGGCCTTTGTCCGAAAGACTGAAAGCAGTAAAGAACACAAACGCAAGACACAATAATTTAACTAGGGTTCCCACACCGAGGGTACACGAAGTTTGTTTAATCAAAACCCAAAGCAAACCAGGGCCTTCACAGGCTCAGTAAAGTTTCTGCTGGAAAGGGAGTGAGTTTGCATGGTAACTCCCAAAGCAGGATCCCTCGCAAATACTGAGGGATGCTTTCGGAGCTTAAAAACCCTACCTCTAGGGCTCCATTTTCTGATTAATGGCACTAAAAGACATGACTACCCACAGTCCAAACCTGAAAACAGTAAAAAGCAGACGTTGACTTCAGAGATTTTTGTTTGCTTTTTTAATGACCAAATCTTTGCAAACAAAGAGAATCCCTTGGAGGAAGGTCGTCTGTACTTCCAGAAGCTGCTTTACTGTCACATTATCCCTCAGCTTTCACCTCAGAAGCATCCAAACTTGAACCGATGAAATCGCCCTCCTCTGGAGCAGGCTACAACCTCACAATGAGGTCATTTTTTCCCCCTAAAGTCTCCTGAGGTCAAACCTGCCAATTGGGTACCAAGCTCCCAGTGTTTCTCCTCAGGGCTCTTCTCTAGACAATAACGGGATGACAGAGGAGGGAAGTCCCTTTGGGAAGGGTGAGGTGTGAGGAGGACTAACCGGTCACCCGGGTGAGAAGCAACAGGGACGGAAGGAAAGGCTCCCCGGGGCCTCAAGGCCCGAAAGTTTGGAACCCCCTCGGGTCGGGTCTCTCTTCCTCCACTGGAGCCTTGGGGGTGGGCGGGTCTCCTCGAACACGGGCATCAAAAGTCCCTAACACCGAAGGAGGCTGTCCACGGGAGAGACCAAACCCAGGGAGGGGAGATGCGGCGGTGGCGACGGACCCGCGGGCCGAGGCCCGCCGCCACAGCACAGCGGACCACCAAGGAGATAGCCGCGACGCCAGCCCTCCCGCTGGGGCGGGCACAAGATGGTGGCCTGCTCGCCGCCGCGCCATCCATCCCCTCCCCCGCGTCTGGGGCGCTCCCGGAGATTCGCGCCAGCATGGAGTCCCCGGTCCCGCCGCCCTCGCAGCGGCGCCGCGGTTGGGAGGGCTAGTCACTGCTTTCCCGAGGCGGGGGATGACGCTTACCCGGCGGAGAGGAGATTAGCCCGGAGGAGTCTCGAAAGGCGGCGGCAGCGGCAAGGGAAGAGCGCGAAAACCCGAAGCAGCGATGGTAGCGGCTGCAGCAAGGCCAGCAGCGGGGGTGGTTCCCAACGTGGAATGAGCGTCTGCGGCGGGGGCAGGCGTATATAAAGAAGCGCGCGCTGCTTTATGGGTAGACACCGCCTCCTCCTCTGCACATCCGGGTTTCTTTCTCAACAGACTCGGGAGGGCGGGGCGCGCGGACATGTGCCCGCCAGTCAGACTCGCGAAGGCGGCAGCGCGCGGCAACCAGCTGCGAGGATAAGGGTCCACGCACACAGTTCTGGACTTTCTCTGCAAGCACGCAGTCCCGTGCCTGGTTGCAATCTAACATGAATTCTGGGGGTAGGGGTTAGAGGCGCCATTAAAAAAAAAAAAAGCACTTAAAAAAGACTGAGGTGAAGACAAACCGAGTCTTAGAAAGGTTATTTACGCAATAGGTCAATTTCAGCACAGTTATTTTAAACTTAGATTTGCTCGAATCGCCTTGTTGCTTTTAATGGCATGTGGATGGATGCTTGTTAAAATGGTGATACAACGTACATTACAAGAAAAACTGCCTGCAAAAAAACCCAAACATTTATGCAAGACACTCCTTGGGCAAACCTTTTTTAAAAAGACTGTTCAGAGTGGTAAAGACAGTTTCCTCTCCCAATTTTCCTCACGAGGTTTATGACACTCATGGTTCACAAGAATGACTCAAACTTAAACTTTTGTCACTTATGTTCCCTAACATACACATAAATCCAGTCCTGTCACTGAAGCCTGTCAATTGCTCTCACTGGAACTCCTTTATTCTTTCTCATGTACACTGACTGCCCTTGCTTCTAACCTCAATATTGATTCCCAGATTCATTTCCCCAAAATGTCACCGGAAACTCTTGCAAATCAGAAAACCACTCTTAGAGACAGATGAATCTTCTGTGTGGCTCAGATACCACCTATACAGTATGCCCTTTGCTTCTGGTCCTGCAAATAAGATTCACAGGAAAAGACAATAATCAAAATAGCAAACCCAGCAAGTCTATCCTTACCAAATCACGGGGCATTTATTCATCACTCGAGCAAAACAAAATCTCACTGCCAACGAGTTGGTTTCGACGCATAGCCTCTGTCCCTGTGGGTTTCTGAGACTGACTCTTAGGGCTTCTCTGGACAGGCGGATAGAACCCTTGCTGCCTGGGGAGTGGGGGTGGGAATGGAAAACTTCAGCCAGCACTCAGCCTCCTTTCTCGCTGGCGGAGAAATTTACAAATCACTGGCGTCCTTGAATTTTGCTGTGCTTTGCTAGACACAACAAAAGCCTCTTGCTAGCTCCAGCTAGCCTAGAATTGCCTTGCCTGCCCTGCTCTCCCCCAGGCAACTTTCTCTCAGTTAAGAGGGGTGGGAGTTCCATTTGCTTTAGGGCGATGACAAGGGAAAATACATGAACACGATTCTAATTCAATCACTGTTTTCAAATGGAAATTTAGGGGCCAGAGCAGTGGCACCCCATCAGACTCTACTGGAGTTACATGCCAAGAGCTCAAAAGTCAGACCTTGATCTATTTACCGATTTTTCTTTTTATTTATTTATTTTAAAAGCTAACTTATTCTTTTCTTGGTCATTGGTTTTCTTTGTTATTGTCATCATTGTGTTCTCCTTGGACACTTTTTTTGCATTGCCTTCTTTTTTGGTGCATATTATTATCTCTGCAGATCTATCTAGTTAAGATAGGGTGGATGAACTGTCTGGAGGAGAAAACAACGGGACTGATGGTTCCAGAGGACATGGGGAGAGGGGAGGCGGGGGAAAGGAAGTGGTGTTGGCCAACCCAGGGACAAGGGAGCAACAAGTGATCCAAAAATAGTGGCAAGGAGGGTGTGTGAGGCCTGGTAGGAATTCAGCAAGGGCAATGTAACCCAGAGAAATTACTGAATCCCAAATGAAGGCTGAGCATGATAGTGGGACAAGAGGAAAGTCAAAGAAAACAGAGGAAAGAACTAGGAGGCAAAGGGCATTTATAGGAGTCTAAATACAGGCATGCACATATGTAAATATATTTATATAAAATAATAGGGAAATAGATCTATGTGCATATATTTATAGGCTTAATATTAAGGCAGCAGATGGACACTGGGCCTCTATTCAAGTACTTACTCAATGCAAGAACACGTTGTTCTATTAAATTGGCATTCCATGATGCAAATCTTCCCGACACAATCGCTGAAGACAAATGTGTGCCTAAGCAAATGTGGTGAAGAAAGGCTGATGGTGCCCAGCTATCAAAAGATACAGCGTCTGGGGTCTTAAAGGCTTGCAGATAAACAAGCGGCCATCTAGCTCCGAAGCAACAAAGCCCACATGGATGAGGCATACCAGCCTGTGTGATCATGAGGCGTCGAAGGGACCAGGTGTCAGACATCAAAGAACAAAAAATCTTATCATTGTGAATGAGGGGGAGTGCAGAGTGGAGACCCAAAGCTCATCGGTAGGCAACTGGACATCCCCTTACAGAAGGGTCACAGGAAGGAAATGAGCCAGTCAGCGTGCAGGATAGAAATGATGAAATATACAACTTTCCTCTAGTTCTTAAATGTTTCCTTCCCCCTTCGCTCCCGCTCCCACTATCATGATCCCAATTCTACCTTACACATCTGGCTAGACAAGAGGATGTACACACTGGTACATATAAGAACTGGAAACACAGGGAATCCAGGACAGATGATCCCCTCAGGACCAGTGCTGAGAGTGGCAATACTGGTGGGTGGAGGGAGGGTGGGGTGGAAAGGGGGAACTGATTACAAGGATCTACATATAACCTCCTCCCTGGTGGGTGGACAACAAAAAAGTGGGTGAAGGGAGATGTCGGACAGTGTAAGATATGACAAAATAATAATAATTTATAAATTATCAAGGGTTCATGAGGGAGTGGGGAATGAGGAGGGAGGGGGAAAATGAGGAGCTGATATGAAGGGCTCAAGTGAATGCAAATGTTTTGAGAATGATGAGGACAACAAATGTACAAATGTGCTCGACACAATGGATGGATGTATGGATTGTGATAAGAGTTGTACAAGCCTCCAATAAAATTATTTTTTTTAAAGAAAAATAAATAAAAGGCATACAAATATAAAAAATAAATACAATAAAATGTAAATTTATTAATGAACAATAACTGCCAAGACATTAAATCTGGTGAACAAATTTCCTGTCAAAAGAGAAATCTACAAAAGGGTCAAATAATAAAAGGTGCCCAATGCATAACCACTATATCAACTGTTCAATACAATCAAGTCAATTCCAACTCACAGAAACCCTAGAGCAGTGGTTCTCAACCTCCCTCATGCCGAGACTCATATGGTTGCTCATGTGGTGGTGACCCTCAACCATAAAATGATTTTCTTTACTACTTCATCACTGTCATTTTGCTACTGTGATGAATTGGGCGACCCCTGTGAAAGGGTCGTTTGACCCCTAAAGGGTTCTAGACCCACAGGTTGAGAACCACTGCCCTATAGGATAGAGTAGAACTGCGTCTGTGGGTTTCTGAGACTGTAACTCTTTACTGGAGTAGCAACCTTTTCTCACATGGTTTCTAACAGCTAACCTTACAGTTAGCAGCCCAGTGCATAACCGCTACACAAACTGTTGCCATTAAATTGATTCCAACTCATAGCAACCCTATAGAACAGCATAGAATGGCTCTTTAGGGTTTCCAAGGCTGTACTCTTAAAGAAGCAGATTACACATCTTTCTCCTGCAATGCTGTGGAACCGGCAACCTCTCTGTCTGCAACTCAGAGCTTTGACCTTTGCCACCAGGGCTCCTATTTTTGACTACCTATCCATGAAACTCATAGCGACCCTATAGGACAGAGTAAAATTGCCCCTTTGGAGCAGTTAGTTCCAAGGCTATAAATTGTTACAGGAGCAGAAAGCCATTTTTCTCCCATGGAGGTTGGGGGCTTCAAACTGCTGACCTTGTGGTTAGCAGCCCAAGAGTTTATTTATAAATACAGAAAAATCAAGCCCCTACATCAGGGACTGGTCTTTCCTGACAACAATCCAAAGTACCCGAGGCAAAGTCTCGCTTCTGAGCCTCTAAGAAGCATTCTGACAGTACTTCTTCCAAGACAGATCTATTTGTTCTTAAGGTAGTCCCTGGTACTTCCAATACTCTTCACCACCACCACAATTCAAATGCATCGATTCTTTTATTATCATTAGGGTCTAACTTTCACGTGTATATCAGGTGATTGAAAATACCGTGGCTTGCACCAGACGGATACAATAGTGTATATGTTGTAATTGACACTTGAACTGTGTTATTGGGGACTGGTACTGTTTCAACTCTGGTGAGTGGAATTTGTACACATCGGAATTGTGTGACGCAGTTAGTTTCTGTTTAGGGTCCATCACTGGGGGCTGGGGAGCAACGTCTCAATGCCTCCATGCTCTCTCTCCATTTTGGACTGCGTTCTCCCCCTTTCCAGCCACTTTGTCTCTTCCCGTGTTGCCTCTAAGGTAAGGTGACCAGACGTCCCACTTTTGGTGGGACAGTCCCAATGTTTAACAATTTGTCCCGCGTCTTAAAAAAGTCCTGAGTTTTGGAAAGAATGCACGACAAGCTGGGGAATGGCGGGAGAACGGGAAAGGAATATATGGTTTTGGGCTGCCATGTGGCTTTTTCGCCAGGATATGAGTTTTATATTATTTTTGTTAATTTTATAATGTTAAACTTTAATAATAACAAATAATTGTTCAGAACTGATTAGCGAGAACTGCTTATCAAAGTTCGCATTGTTGATCAGTTGTTAGAATTCGACCACCATTGTTTGGACTTAATGAACAATGGCATTTTTTGGCATTGGCAACGACGAAAACATTTTGTAACTGTCTCTCAGACGATACACATTGTACTGCGTGCTAGTGCTAGTTAAACAAGTGATGTCAACAAATCAGCTATTCTGATAATTTAGGTAATTTATTTATTTATTTATTTATTTCATAAATACATACATTTTCTTGAATTTAGCAGACAGTACTGGAATGATGTGCAAAAATCATTGGATCGTATTACTGAAAAAAGTTCCCATATAGTAATATTTCTGAAAATGATCTTTTTAATGAGGTATCATTATTAAAAAAATATATTGACAAGGAAAAGGTTAAATCTTGGGCATCAGCAAAAATCACAATAGAGAACAAATGGTTAGAAATATTTCATCATTTTTAAACAAACCATGTTCCATACAGTAATGCACTAAAAATTGTGGAACACGCGCTGTCCTTACCAGGAATTAATGCTGTGACTGAGCGTGGTTTTTCTACAGTAAATGAAGTGTGGACATCAGAAAATTCACAATTAAGTGTTGAGACTTTGAAAGCCATTTTATGTGTGAAATATAATTTAACAAATTCTTGTGAAAAATTTCATGACCTTTTAAACAACAGCAATCTACTAAAAAAATTCACTCAAATGAGAAATATGCAAAAGAATAAAATAATACTATACATAATTTTTAATGTATTATATTTGTAGATTGTACTTATGTTGAAATTTAAAAATATATATTACAATACTATTTTTGTGTTCTATGAAAATTTTTGTTGCTCCATATAGACCAAATTTTTAATCAAGAACCACCCCCCACCTCGGTCAATGGTGTCTCACTTTATCAATGTTAAAATCTGGTCACCTTTCTCTAAGGGGAATGTGCAATGCAGTTGTAATCAACTAGTTTTGCTACTGATGGTTGTAGACAAATATGTGGAAATGGATTAGCAACACTTTAATAATGTCCTACCATAAATGGATTCTATTATAATAAATTCTTTGTTGTCCAACATTACATGAACCAGAATCAGCTGTTGATGCAGTTATTCAACAAGTATGGGCCAGGTACTTGGAATATACTGCATGGAATACACTGCAGCAGTGAACCAAAGAGGCAATGATGAGGCCATCTGCTCCCATAAAGGGTTACAAAGCCTCAGAAACTCTTTACAGGGTCATTATGAGTTAGAACCAAGTCAATTGCTGTGGGTTTATACTTTCCTGAGTGCATTACTCTTCAAGTCAAACTAGTTTGTTAGTTCAGATGAGTTCATAACAATAGCCACTTAGCAAAGAACTGGCCCCTGAAGGCTGTGTTCCCCAAACCAAACTCATTGCTATAGGGTGGATTCCAACTCATAGTGACCCTATGGGACAGGGTGGAACTGACCCTGTAAGTTCCTCAGATGAACTCTTTATAGGAGCAGAAACCCTCGTCTCTTCTCCTGCCCAACCCAGAACCACTGTACCCTTAGGGCTTCCGAGGATTATGCCAGGAGTAAATAAAGTTAGTGAGAGAAAGATAAGGCTTCTGGCTCTGGTAAAGAGTTACGGGGTCTACTTCTGAAAAGATCTACTTGTGAAAAATCAGCCATTGGAAACCCCATGGAGCACTCTGACACGCATAGGATCGCCACCAATTGGCATTGACTCGATGGCAACTGGTTGTGTGTTGAAAGTGGGTGGGGGGGGGGGATGGAAAGGGAGGAAGGTAGAGAAGTATCAGACAAGCTTCTTTCATTATGTTACCATTTGGCTTAGAACAGGCCAGTTTTAACTAGTGGGGGGAAACGAGATCAAGGGCATTTCAAAGAGCATGTAACACCCACAGCGTTTTCTACTTGTCTTTGGAGTGATTTTCTTAAAAAAAAGTTTTTATGAGCGGTATGAGTTCTTCCCAAAGTAGATAGCATGATACAGGAGAACGTTAGAAGCAAGAGGTCTTTTTCTGCGCAACAACTTTCTACAATTCCACTCCACATTTTTCACAGCACCTTTCTTTCTCTGCGTGATGTCTGAGCTTTCTTCATAGTGTCAGTGCCAAAGACATACCATAGCTTAGTACATGGATGTGATGTCTAATTTTTCCACAATCTTCATTAGCCTGCCAGCCTGTTAGTCCCACCTGCACCATTGGTATAGGCAGCTGACCGTTTTTCTTTCTTATTTAGAGTACAAGTTCCAATTGTACTTCCAACTAGATGGTGTCCGTTAAGCCCCTTCTAGGTAGAGACCTCTTTAAAGTGTCGAGAGCAAAGATACCACTTTGAGGACTAGGGTACACCTGACCCGAGCCACGATCTTTCCGGTTGTCAGATATGTATGCAGACACTGGACACTGAATAAGGAAGACAGAAGAAGAATTGATGCCTTTGAATTGTGGTGTTGGTGAAGAAGATTGGAGATATTACGGAATGCCAGAAGAACAAACAAATCTGTCTTGGAAGAAATACGGCCAGAATGTCCCTTAAGGAATGATGAGAACGGGGCACCCAAAGTTATCTGTTTAGGGACCTCATATGCCTTAATCCAGCTCGGAGTTTGAAAGCAGCAAGTCCTAAGAATGATTGGTCCACTTATATAGTTCCCTTTCTTTTAAAAAATATGTTTTATTGTGTTTTGGTGAGAATTTGCATAGCAAATGAGGTCCCATTATACATAGTTTTTAAGAGTATTCACCCTTCTCTGATAACTGTATCTAGAGAAGGCTTTTGCCCTTGCAAATGAAATATTTTAATGGATGTCATTAGAATCTTGCCTTAGGGTACATATTGGAGGAAGGCACAAAGACGTATATAACATAGACCCATCTAATTGGCGAGCTAGGTCTAAGATCCCAGAAATGATTAATGAGCAGTGCAAATAACATGTGTGATGAAGGATCAATTTGGTGTGATCCAGACTTCAGAGTGCAGTGATAATTCAAACGCGGGGAATCCATGCAAATAGAAGTACCTATGGGAGGTCTGTTCTCTTTTTCTTTTTTTAAAATCATTTTATTGGGGGCTCTTACAGCTCTCATAACATTTCCCACATCAATTGTATCGAGCGTATTCGTGCATATGTTGCCCTCATCATTCTCAAAACATTTGCTTCCTACTTGAGCCCTTGGTATCAGCTCCTCATTTTTCCCCTCCCTCCCCTCCCTCATGAACCCTTCATAATTTATAAATTATTATTATTTTGTCATGTCTTACAGTGTCAGACGTCTCCCTTCACCCACTTTTCTGTTGTCCATCCCCAGGGAAGGCGTTATATGTAGATCCTTATAATCATTTCCACCTTTCTACCTCACCTTCCCTCCACCCGCCCTTTATCGCCACTCACACCACTGGTCCTGAGGGGTTCATCTGTCCTGGATTCCCTGTGTTTCCAGTTCCCATCTGTACCCATGTACATCCTCTGGTCTAGCCGGGTTTGTAAGGTAGAATTCAGATCACGATAGGGTGGGTGGGAGGAAGCATTTAAGAACCAGAAGAAAGTTGTATGTTTCATTGTTGCTACCCTGCACCTTGACTGGCTCGTCTCCTCCCCAGGACCCTTCTGTAAGGGGATGTCCTGTTGCCTCCAGATGGCCTTTGGGTCCCCACTCCGCACTCTCCCTCATTCAAAATGCTATGATTTTTTGTTCTTTGATGGGAGGCCTGTTCTTAAGCTAATTTTTGACCAAGCAGGGATTTGAGGGATGACTCCAGCTTGAGAAGGCAAAGGAGAAAGCATCCTAGGGGAGAGCAGGGACAGGAAGGAAGATGAGAGAGAGATGAAAAGCAGACTTCTGTGAGATGCTGTAGGTACCAGCCTTATCAAGTAGATGCAATATGTTGGGACAAGGGAGAAATGAGTTTGAGTACTCACCTATTTATTAATTTACTAATTTGTTCATATAGCAGATGCTTACTGAACACCACGTCAGGTGTTTGAAATACTGAGCTAAGTGGGAACTAATTCCTGCCTTGGCTTGTATTCAAGGCGTGGAAACAGCCTTGGGAAGGTATGATATAAATACTGAGGTGTGAAGTCCAAAATCCATTAGCTTCGTCCCCACATGGATTAAGTCTGGTGAATCCCCTCTGGCCAGAGTGAATAGCCTTGCTATCAGACAGAGAGGATTGTAAAGTCAATCATAGCAGCTGTAGTTAAGTTAAAACGTAATCTCCTATCATTTGATCTCCCTCTTGATGCATTTTACAGTTGTTTCACTTCTTAATATTTTCTGCTTTCTCTCTGAGTCAGGTTTTTTCTATGTTTTGTCTAATGATTGTTCTTAGGTTTGCTTGCTTGCTTGTTTTGCATGACTTTGTATGATAGTGTTTTGTTTTGGATGATTTTCTGTCTATGAAATCCAGGATAGGTAGAGCTTTAAAGACAGTAACTGGGTAGGGGCATGGCTTGGGAGTATGGCAGGAAATGGGGAGCTGATGACAATGAGTATGAGAAAAAAATTTTTTCAGAAACTGTGGTGATGATTGCACACATATTTGTAATATGATTGAATGATTAAATTGTATGATGTGTGAAGTATATGCCAACAAAACAATTTTAAGATAAATCAATTGTATGATGAAGTGTGCTTCAAGTGGATTCCAGACAGCCTGGTGTGTCAGGGATGGCTTCTTGGAAGAAGTGATGCCTAAGTGTCTGTTCAGCTTATCAAAAGTGGGGTGGACAGTGGGAGTCGTGAACAAAACAAGATGAGGAAATCCTAGAGGGGTAGGAGCATATGGTAGACATGGAAATCCTCCACTCAGCTTTATGTACCAAAGAACTTAACTTGCTGAAGGCATCGTTGATGATGGGCATTCTCTAGCTCCCACACCTTTGAATTCATCATGGCATTTACAGCAGCTTTGCTGTTCCCTGGGGTGCTCTTAGTTCATGACTGAGCACAGTGGGAGTACTAGTGCCAGGCCTGCCCATTGTAGGATTCTTCTAATGGAGAAGTTTGATTTAGGTATTGACTACCCCCTGTCCAAGTGTTTCTTAGCTGTGCACTCCTGTCCGAGGTTTTTCCTACTCAAGCCTCTTCTCTCTCCCTTCACAGGTGTCAAACGTGCATCATGGCCTCAAAGTTCTTCTGACTTACTTCTGCTCCATTGCCCTTTACCTTTTACAGGTATTTCCCTCTATAAATATCTTGCATATCTAATTCTATCTTGGCATCTGTTTCTTGGAGGAACTGTGCTGATACCGAGCAGCAAAGTATGTATAAGAGGACAAGAAGCTTGGAAATGAGGTGGAGGAGGACATGAAGGTCCTTGCATACCTTGCCCAGGGATGTGGGCTTTAAGCCTGTGGACAGGAGGGTTTGAGTGGGAGAGTGATGTAAGTGCAGGCTTGTGTTTACTTTGGCCTCTCCTGACTCAAAGAGACATGAAAGAGTTAAGGCTAGTTGTAAGTTGTAAGTTGCAAGAGCACATTGTTTCAGGTAACAAGTGCTACCAAATGTGTGGAGCAAGTGGAAATCTGATACAGTAGCTTGCTGGTGGGAATATGAAATCAAGCAACCATTTTGGAAAGCACTTAGCTTGTTATTGAACATTTTATTCCTACATCTGCCATATGACCCAGCCATTTCACCTCTAGGGCCATCAAAAGACCAAACCAAATTCACTGCCATCTAGTCAATGTAGACTCATATCAACCCTATAGGACAGGGTAGAACTGCCCCTGTGAGTGTCTGAGACCATAACTCTTTCTGGGAGTAGAAAGTTCCATTTTTCTCCCAAGAAGCGGCTAGTGGTTTCGAACTGCTGTCTTTGCATTTAGCAGCCCCACACATATGTGAAATTGTAGAAATACAAAATTATCTATAGTAATAGCATGGATGGAGAGGAAGATGTACAAGAGAGGGATGTGCCACAACATCTTACGATGACAGAATTGTTCATTATCTTTATTAAAGTGCTGATTTTATGGCTATATCCATAGGCCCCAAACCCATCAACTGGTGTGCAGTTATACTATGTTAATAATACCTTAATAAAGTTCTAAAAACATGTTAGCAGTCTTGGTTGGAGATATTACCAAGCTGGTTCCTATATTTACATGGGGAAAAAAAAATCAAAGGATCTGAATTAAGCAATTTAAAAAAATAAGAACAGGGGCTTTAGCGCCATCTTCTTAGAAACCTCCAAGCCATGAGAGCCAAGTGGAGGTAGAAGAGTATGCGTAGACTGAAGCGCAAGACATTCTGAACTTGTTCTGTCCTCAGTTGTGGCTCGATGTAATGTGCACAATAAATCATCTCTTCTGCTGTCTTGGCTGAAGAAAAAAAAAAAAAAAAGAACAAAATCAGAAAGAAGACTAACGTTACCTGATTTCACTACTTACTACAAATCTATAGTGACCAAGGCTCTGGGATATTGGTAAAAGGATTAATGGAACAGAACAGATTCCAGAAGGAGATCCTTATGTAAGGTCAACTGAGTTTTGACAAAGGCGGCAAAGTAATTTAATGGGGAAATGAGCCTTTTCAACAAGTAGCGTTGGAAAAAAATTGACATCCATATACCAAGGTGCACTATGCGTCGGGCTGCTGACCTTAAGGCTAGCAGTTTGAAACTACCAATTGCTCTGTGGGAGAAAGATGAGGCTTTCTACTCCCATAAAGATTTACAACCCAAGAAACCCCCAGGGGCATTCTACCCTGTCCTCTAAGGTCATTAGGAATCAGAATCGACTTCAAGGCAGTGAGTTGTGGTGGCATAAGTCACCCTATATGCAAAAATCCATTTAAAAAATGTAAAACAAAACCATACAATTTCTCCAAGAAAGAATCAGATCAAATCACTGTCCTGGGGTAGGGAAAGATATTTTTATATAGGACATAAATCCATAAAACCCATTTCCATGGGATTGATTCTATCCCATAGCAACCCTACAGGACAGAGTAGAACTGTCCCATAGAATTTCCAAAGCTGTGATAGTTACAGAAGCAGACTGCCAGGCCTTTCTTCCGTGAATGGCCGGGGACTTCAGACAACTCACTCATTTGGTTAGTGGACAAAAAAAAAGAAGAACAACCCCACGGCAACATAGAAAGCATAGAGCTAAGAAAAAGACTAACGTGCTGAGGTGCCGTCAGTTTTACTTACTGTTGATTTTACACCCGCAATTAACACCACAAAAAGGGCACACAACATCAGAATTCTTTTGGAACTAATTCTAACCTCATGGACTTCTTGAAAGGTTTCAGGGCGCCTCAATGAGTCCACTGATCATACTTAGAAAATAGCTGTTTGACCCAAGTGGAAACCAGCAAACAAACCCAACGATTGAACTGCTGAGACAGGTAACAAACGGAGGCACCTTACAACCATCATGTTGAACAAGAAGCCAAGCCCAAAAGAGAAAATGCCTTGGACCAATTCCCTATGGGCTTTTATCCTCATGACATATCTTTCTGTATTTCAAAGTCTTTGATTAAATGTCCTCATACTTCTGGGCAATGCAACTATAATCAGATTCTCAAGCAGATGTTTTTGTTGTTTTCAAGAAGATCATTTTCAGGAAGAATTCATAATGAAACCAAGAAGCTGGAAATTCTAGTTTGAAGATGTTGAACCTTAACTTTCCTTTGGCATTTACTACCTTACATTACTTATCTTTTTTTAAATCTGTGTACATCTTATTTTACTAGATAGGTTAGTTCCTTGAAGGCAGTTTGCATTGAGGGTCTTTCGTAGCACAGCACAGGGTCTGGCACCCAGTAGGTGGCACAGTCAAAGATTCCTTGAGAACTCAGGTCTAAAGTACATGCTAGATGCAGTGCTCATAAAATCCTGTTGATTTTATGGGCTTGATGCCAAGACACATGGAGATCTCCAAGGGACAGCCACAGATGTTGAAAAGAGACAAGGACCTTCCCCCCAGCACCAACAGAGAGAACAAGCCTTCTTCCCCCAGAGCTGGCACCTTATATTTGGACTTCTAGCCCCTGAAGTGTGAGAGAAGAATCTTCTGCTTGTTACGGTGAGGGAAAAAAAATCCAATTGATAGTTGATTGATAAATATCAGGTACATTTCCAAAAAAAAGGATGCAATTATCTTTTCTCCTGGACTCTCAAAAGTAAGAGCTGCACACTACAAGTCTTAATAGCCCTGCTGCAAATGCTTGAACACCAGGAAATGGAGAGTAATTAACTGACTCACTTAGGGGCATGCAGTTCATTGAGAGTGGGGAGAGGATTAAGACCCTTAGAGGTTCATTACTGAACTGAGGTGCTAGGTGAAGCCATCCAGATTGACCGCGGCTCTTATTTCATTTCAGGACTCTCATTTCCCTTCTGCTACATCCACCTTCTCAGATTCATATTTCAGGACCTGCAGCATGAATTGCTTCATGTGCACATCAGGCACTGTCAGGATATATTAGACACCAAGGGCCTACGATAACACCTGAAGCAGAACGGCTATTAGAAATGATTAAAAACCTGTTTTCTAAGTTCATATTATGTAGTACTCCACCCTCACCCCTGACAATCTGTTTTTTACTTTTTTATTAAAAGCAGAAACAAGAATGATAGACTAGAGCCACACTTGAAACGTTAAAGAAAGGAAATTAAATTTTTATTTTATATTTTATAGTGAAGCAAGTGTAGTCAAAGGAAGGTAGGGATCGATAAATATTATTATCTCCTGGCAGTGCATCCTCAAGCCATCCTGCGGATTCACATCTGACAGATTCCCGACTGCGAGCAGAGAGAGGGTAAAGCATCTGCAGATACAGAAACCTGTATCAGATAAAGGCTCCAGTTTTGCTGCACTCATCCATCCGTGGTCTAGCAGGCTCAGCTGACAAGGTGTGATATTAATAAAGCATATTGCACTTGCCCTGCGCGGTGCTTATCTCGTTGGAAGCGGCAATCGTCTGAAATAATGCCCTCAAAGAAAAATGTGATCAGTTTTGAACTGCCTAAACATTAAGAACATCTATACTTAAAAACGAGACTCGTGTGTGAAGGATCAAAACATAAGCTATGCTGTATGGCACGAATAACTTGATGTTGTGAGGTTGAATTTGCACTTGTGAGAGCATTGAATTTCAAGGCAAACATTATGGGAGGGACAAAAATCCCCCCACCAAAATGTAAGCTCCATGAAAGCAAAAAGCCTAGCTCGTTCCTCAGGCTCTCTAGCATCTGGTGCAGGGCTGGGGCCAGTGAAGTTGAGTTTTGGGTAGGATGATAGCTCTAGCTTTATTTGTAACACCCTTCCCAAATTTATCACATTCCCTTCTGTTTCTAGTTTGCTGAGAGCTTTCATCATGAATGGTGTCTTTGGATTTGGTCAAATCCCTTTTCTGTGTCCATTGATAGGCTCCTAAATTGTTAAATTCTTCAGCTGCTGATACGGTGGATCCATTTGAAAGACGTTGAGGGAGTGTTAAACTAGCCTTCTATATGTAGAATAAATCCAACATAGCCGTGGTGTGTATTCTTGACGTATGCTGTGAATTTGGTTTGCTTGTATTTTGTTGTAGATTTTTGCATCAAAGTTGAGAGATGTTGGTCTGTGGCTCTTTTGGTTGCTTGATTGCTTTTGTGTTTCAATATTGTCATCTGCTTTTGGTACCATGGTGAATTGACCTCATATAGAGCTGTGCGCTTAGTGTTGGATTGCTAAATGCAAAATGAACAGTTTAAACCTACCAGCGGCTGCTAAACATATGAATATGAAGCTGTCTGCCTCTGTAAAGATTTACAGCCTCAGAAACCCAAATAGGGTCACCATGAGTCAGAATCAACTTGATGGCAGTGGGTATGATCAAGAAGTGTTACCTCTTATTCTATTTTCCAGACGAGATTGAGTAGAGTTTGGTATTATTTCTGCTTAAATGTTTGTTAAAATTATCCAGTGAAACTGTCTGGGCCTGGACATTTCTTTTTAAGAAGGTTTTAAAGTATGCATTTACTCCCCTTGTTAGTTACAAAAGTATTCAGATTATTTTATTTTGGATGTTTTATTAGTGTGACTTTCAACCAATTGGTCTGTCGCATCTAAATTCTAAAATGTATTTGTGTGGCATTCCCTTCTTTTCCCCACCTTACCCCTGCCCCTTTTATTTAAGTTGAAAGCAGTTACTCATATTAACTGACCAGATTACAAAACTCATCATGGCAGACACTTTAGTTCAGTCCTCTAATAAGCCTGTTGATCTGGTCTTCCCTATTCCCAGCATCTCCACCTTGTACGAAATGGGTGGTCTTTTTCTTCACCACACCTTTCAGACAAGATGATTTGAAGAGGCCACAGGAAGTTATTTGCTTCTTTGGAGCATTTCCGGACAACAGTATAGATCTCATAAATCGGATCCTCCCTGAAGGTGATGTCATATTTACCAAGAGACTGCCATCACCACGCTTATGAATCAGTTCATTCACTGACTTCAGGTTTGGCTGCCCCCGTGCAATGTATGGTCCCACATGTTAATGGGAGCCTGGTTACACTTAACCAAGTGGCTTCTGGCGAAGGTGAAGAAGCTGCAACAGTTTTGAAACCTTTGAACTCACCCCATTGATAACTCTGATCTTGATAACAAACGTCAGCCTGGGTTCTCCAGGTACATAGAAGTTGCCAGCTTTTCTTGCCATCTGAGCCATGCAGATTTCAGTCCTGTTCAACTGCCTATATTCCTTGTGATGATGCTTAGCTTTCTCCTAGATAAGCTTCCTCCATGCTGTTTGAAGCATCTTTTGAGCAAACTTCTTTCTCAGGTGCTTGATCTTTAGTTCTGCGGAATTCCTTCTCTTTTTCTTAAGGGTCTCTGGAACATCAGGGACTTTCATTTTCTTCTCTGCATCACCCTCCATGGTTCCAGCCATTTGTTTTTAAAAAGCACCCTTCTTTTGATATCTGTAGGATCTGTAGTGCTATCTCATTGGGTATATATAGTTATGTCTCCATCAATATCAATCTATCAATCCTGATACTAGTAATTTATGTCTTCTCTTATTTTCTTCCTTTGTCAGGCTTGCTACAGGTTTGTCAGTTCTATTTGTCATAAAAGAAAAAATCCACCTCTTTGTTTCATCGATTTTTCTCTATTGTTTTCTTATTTTCCATTTCACTGGCTTCTGCTCTTAGGTATACAGACCTTTGGGGAACTCATTATATAGTGGTGTGTGTGTGTGCGCGTGTGTGTGCAATTAATGTTTATGATTGTATTATTCTAATTATTTGAAATGTCCACAAAATGAAAATCTATAGAGACATCAAGTAGATTACTGTTTGGCCAGGACTGGGAGTGGGGATAGGGATTAATTGTAAATGAGCCTGGAGTATCTTACTGGAGTGTTTCAAGTGTTTTGAAACTAGATTATGCTGGTGGTTGCAAAGCTTGGTAAATTTATCAAAAAGCAATTGAAAGGGATGGATTTTATTATGTGTAATTGATAACTCAATAGAGTTGTGAAACACAAATAATTATGATATACTGGTGACATAGTGGTTATGTGATGGGATGCTAACTGCAAGTTCAGCAGTTCAAAACTGCCAGTCACTCTGCAAGAGAAAGACGGAGTTTTCCACTCCTGTAAAAAGTTACAGTCTTAGAAACCCATAGGGGCAGTTCTAGCCAGTCCTATAAGATCATTATGAGTCCTCACTGACTCCATGGTAGTAAATTTGGTTGATGTGGTGGATAAATGTAATAATAGAAGCACATATCCACCCCCCCCCACACACACACATACCACCCCTTTAACAAACAAGGAAATGGAGGCAATGTGTTTTGTCAAAGTCACATAGGATAAGGTGAGCATATCAATCTAGTCTTATTAAGCCAAGGCTATACAACTCCAGAGGCAATAATAAAAGGAGAGAGACAGGAGTGGCTGCCAGGAAATAGACCCTTACCCACACACAGAGACTGTGTCTCTCTCAGAATGCTCTCAACTCCGAAACAGCTCACCTGGAGTTCACACATCCAACCAGTTGATTTCAGGAACACCAATTTTCTCTTCTGGTTGACCGAACGGCAGACCAGCACAGCATGTGAATTCCACAGTTTTCACCCCCTAGAGTTCTGCGTGAGCACTGAAGGTCTGGGACCCCTGTACTTGGCAAGGTGAATAGTTTTGTTTTGACTGGTTTAATACCTATGGATTGCTACTACTTTCACTGAAGGCAGTTTGGCCCACAGCATCTTAATTCCACGGAACCTGATTTACTACATTCACTTCATTCAAAATTTAGATAGAACTGAGATTTTTCAAAGTAAGTCAAACAATTTGGGGGGATGATCCCTGCTGCTGTCTCTGTAGATGGGGCCTGTTTCTCCCCAAAAGAAAAGGATTGTTACTCATGCCCAGGAGTTTTCGAATATTTGATCTGGGTCAAAAAGCAGATTGTATGATGTGCAAAGTCAGACTTATAAGCATCAATTTCACACATTGAAGACTTTTTCATGCTCAAAAAATACCAATTATATTTCGTCATAATATGGCTGAACTCACTCAAATGTTTTAGCCAATCCAAATATTGACAATCAAGCAAATAGAGAATTTGGGGTAGGTGGGAGAGAGTGACTCTCCTTTTATAATTCTTAAGAGGAAGGAAGGCAAAGAAAGTGAAAGGGCTGCCAAAAGAACAAAATCAATCTGTCTGGGAAGATGTACAGCCAGAATATTCCTCGGAAGCAAGGATAGCAAGACGTCTCGGGTGGCCATGCTATCAGCAGAGGCCAGTCCCTGAAGGACCTTGTGCTTGGTGGAAGTAAAGGGGCAGCAAAAAGGAGGAAGGCCCTCGACAAGATGAACTGGCACAGTGACTACAACAACAGTGGTGAGGATGGTGCAGGGCTGGGCAGTATTGCATTTTGTTGTATACAGGGTCGTTATGAGTTGGAACTGACTCAATGGCACTTAACAATAACAACAACAGGAAGGAAGGAGTCGTTTTCTCAATTAAACGCTTTTTGAATCTGTGAACAAGAATTGAGCTCCCTTCAATGAAGTGTACCAACAAAACCATTCTAGTTGTCAATCTATCTCCAAGCCTTATCCTGGTTAAAGCGTTGGGCTGCTAACTAAAAGATCAGCAGTTTGAACCCACTAGCTGCTCTAAGGAGAAAGATGCTGCCGTCTGCTTCTGTAAAGATTACAGCCCTAGAAATGCTATGAGGGCTCTGTCTTATAGGGACACTGTGAGTCGGAGTCCATTCAGTGGCTGTGAGATTTTAGTCAGATCCTCTTGACTGGTGATGAAATAAATGTCCAGGGACTGTCAGAGAGATATGGTTCCAAGAAGCAGAACATCCATATGGATTGATGAGTGTTTTTGACCACTGTAAATACACTTTCTCTACCCAGAACCTTTATTTCGTGTTTGTTACCACCACTTTCGATTCATTGCTTGCAGCCCCCACTCTAGAGGCAGATATCTCTCAAAAGTGAGTGGTGTACCTTGGTTTATGGGCCAGGTCATAAAAGGCCCAATCGACTAGACTTTCTTTAAACAGTAAATAATAGAGAAAACATCTATAAGCACATCATGGGTCACTTATGCATACTCTTTGTGTAAAATAGCCAAGTATTTAATTTATAATAGAGACGAGTTTAAAACAATCTGGAGCCCATTCTCTCTTATGGTGATTGGAGAAACAAAAGTGCATTCATGAGACGCAGCCCTTAAAAATCATATCTTCCCAAGCTCTTTGGAGGTAGGGCTGATGCTAAGATTAGAGCAGGAAATTACAAGATTATTTTCTGGAACATCTTGTCCTACCAGAAGATAAGTATCAAAGATGGTTAGGCCATGTCAAAAAGGGATCCGGAGCTCATCAAAGATGCTCCTGCTGATCAAAGAGGAGACAATTTGAACATTATTAGGATGACAATTATTGGATTGAAATATAGCAAATTGCTCTCTCTGCCGTGATTAGAGATACATTCTCTCTCTCTCTCTCTCTCTCTCTCTCTCTCTCTCTCTCTCTCTCTCTCTCTCTCTCTCTCTCTCTGTGTGTGGACCTGGTGGCTGAGATCATGGCCGACCCGGGGGTTTTCAGGAAAAAGAGATCTGAGTATGGGACTTGTCGTTCTTCCTGAAGCAGCTCCTCCTGCGGTTGTAGGTGAAGTAGCTGGTGGCAGCCCCCACCAGGGTGACCACCACTGAGGACACGATCGGGGACACGATCCTCGCCAGCGCATTGCCTGCAGGGACAAGAGGAGCAGCCTCGTCAGGGAAAGACGCAGCCTGGGCAGAAGGAAGTCCTTGGAAAGAACTCCATGGGCCCATCCGCTCTGGAATCCGCAGGAGGAGAGAGGATCAATCACAGAGCCCGAGACACGGTGCGCCTTTTGTAAAGAGACAGACTGGAGGCCATGTCTTCCCTGACCATGACAGCACTGCCCCAGTGGTCACACCCGAGAGACGGACCATGGAGAGATGGGGGGCACCATTACCATAAAGCCAGGATCCCCCTTAATACAGCCTCAGGGATGTCAGGGTCTCTGGTGCGTAAAAACAAAGCCATCCACTACCCTAAAGATGTCCACCCTCAGAAGGCTCTCTGTGTCACAATGGAGTCCACAGCTGTCTGTGCACGGAGTGTACAGAGAACACCTGACACTACTGTACGGATTATGGCAGCCACAGCACGATGGACAGCTTTGAACTCTGCTGAGAATGATGGACATTGGACACAGAGGGACAAAGTGACCACAGCTGTGGGGAAACCGGCACTCATGGACTTGCTGGACTGAGGGTGGCCGTGAAACGTTAGGGTTTAAACACGCGCATGCGCACACACACACACAGAGTAAACCACAGGTGTGTATGTGTTGATTCTGACTCATGGCGCCCACCCCCCCTTGTGTGTGACATGCTAACACTGCCCCCTACCGCCCCTGCAGGGCTACCTTGATGGTGGTCTTTGCAGAAACGGGTGGCCAGGCCTTTCTTCCGCAGCAGCAGCTCCGGGCAGGTTTGAATCGCCAGCATTCAGTTGAGTCGATGGCCGACCACAAATAATATGCTGCCGCCTGGGGACCTGCCTTCCAACCATAGGACCCCATTGTCCTCAGCTCCACGTTGACATATGTGGGGGTCCAAGGTGTTGGGGTCAACCCCAAGTAAGCTTTATTTTTATTTTGGAAGCTTTATTATTATTTTGGTAAACCCTGGGCTAGCGGTTCAATCCCACATGCTGCTCACTTTTTGGGAGAGAGACCAGACTGTCTGCTCCTGTAAGGACTGACAGCCTGGGAGACCCACGGAGGCGGCTCTGCCCTGTCCTGCAGGGTCGCTGTGGGTCAGCGTCCACTTGATGGTGGTGTGTTTGTCTATCTGTCATCTGTCTGTCTGTCTGTCTATCTATCTACCTACCTATCTGTCTATCGATCTACATGTCTATCTGCCTATTGGCTCCTCGGGAGAAGGGCCAGACTGTCTGCTCCTGTGGGGACTAGCGGCCTGGGGGGCCCACGGGGGCGGCTCTGCCCTGTCCTGCGGGGTCGCTGTGAGTCAGCATACACTCAATCGCAGTGAGCTTGGCTCTTATGAGGCTGCATCCAGTCTCTGATCCAATGCTTAGCACAGACTTGCTGGTGGTCCATGAACAATCAATGGAATATCTCTCAGGTCGGGCGCTATCAGGAGCCCCTTCTGTTACACCGCTCCAGTGCTGAATGACCCTACATCTGCTGTGGTGCCTGGGGCTTATGGGAAGTTGGCATAGGGCTGGTTCTGGGCCTGAGCACAAAGTCCTCCCATGAAACTCTGCCTGGTGCGAACATGCCCCACCAAGCAGGGAGAGAGACAGCACTGATCCAGCGAACGGCCGGGTACTAATGGATAGGCAGATATGCAGATAGCTGATACATAGATAGATAGATAGATAGATAGATAGATAGATAGATAGATAGATAGATAGATAAATCCACTACCACGGAGCAGATGCCGACTCCTGGCGGCCCTGCAGGATGGGGCGGGGCTGCCCCTGTGGGTCTCCCGGGCTGTCGGTCTGTATGGGGGCAGAAGGTCTGGTCTTTCTCCCGGGGAGCTTGTGGATGGGTAGATGTGTAGATAGATGGATAGATGGATGGATGGATGGATGGATGGATGGATGGATGGATGGATGTGTAGATAGATAGATATGTAGATAGATAGATGGATAGATAGATGATGGATGGATGGATAGATAGATAGATAGATAGATAGATAGATAGATAGATAGGTAGATGGATGGGCACACTGCCATCGGGTGAACGCTGAGTCGCGGCGGCCCTGCAGGACAGGGCGGGGCTGCCCCTGTGGGTCTCCCAGGTGTCAACGTTCATGGGAGCAGAGAACCTCCTCTTTCTCCCAAGGAGCAGCTGGTGGTTTTGAACTGCTGACCTCGTGTGTAGCAGCCCACGGCCGTAACCACTAGGCAGCCAGGGCACTTCGAAGCTCACTTTGATGGTGAGCCACCTGGCTCCGCACTTGATTCTGAATGGAACACATTCAGGTCCTACGGAAGTCTCACCCCCCCCAACCCCCCCACCCCCCCGCCATTGATCAACTGATATCGGATGGATGAAGTCAAAGACAGCTTATGGAATTTAACTGCAAGGTGGCCTGGGGAGGAGGACGGGGAAAGTAGTGGGTGCTGAGGGGGTCCCAGGAAGCTAGCAATCAACGTCACCCACCCAGGCTCCCAAGATCAGACTTTTACACAAGCTCCAGCTACGGGAACCCAGACATTACCTTGAGGATGGTCGTAAGAGGAATAGCCGTCCCCACCTGAGAAGGAGAAACAGACACCCATTCATTCATCCAGCATTTACCATCTCTGGAAGTCACAGGAGCCCTGGAGGCCCAGCCATTACATGATGGACTGGTCTCGGTAAGGCCTGCAGTTCAGAACCACCAGCCACTCTGTGGTCGAAAAGTGTATGGGTGGTGTCCAGCCTGTCAATCAGGCCACAGCCTGATGGTGCCTCCCTGTGGGTGTTGCCTTCCCATTAGGAGGATCCTGGGAACCTCCCTTCTCTTGTGCTGACTGACCGTGGTTCCTGCCAGAGCCCTGGAGATGCATCCACTGCCACTGGATCCACAAGACTCGCACCTGCCGGCCTGTGATCTCCCTGCATCCTGCATCGTTGTCTGTGGGTTGCACGAGTCTGAAGAGGGACTTGTGCACTAGGATCAGACTTGTGGACTTGATCTGGACTGGGCTGGGATGATCTCTTGATACATAATTACTTCTTGACAGCAAGCTCTTTCTTACACAGAAAAAAAAAAGAAATATAGCAAATCTGCTTCAATGCAGTTTGATAGTCTCAAATAACACCACCACCACCACCACCACCACCCACCAAGATCTTTGAAAAACCTGTTGGTACCAAGAAACCCAATTTCCTCTGGTGAACACTGACAACTCAAAGTAAAGGAAGCAAGAATTTGTCTGTTTTCCTATGCATATTGTTCCTCAGAGCAACCACATAAGGAAACGATTCACTTTCCAGGAATATTCCAGCTAATAAATGCAGAAGAAATGATAGATTAGTATTATTTTATTATGCCTAAGCCCTGGTGGTATAGTGGTTACAAGTTGAGCTGCTCCTCAGGAGAAAGATGGGGTTTTCTACTCCCGTAAATAGTTACAGTCTTGAAAACGCACAGGAGCAGTTCTACCCTGTCCTAGAGGGTCTCTATTGAGTCAGAATCAACTTGATGACAGTGGACAAAGGATATGATAAATTAGATCATCAGAAAACATAGATGATGGAAAACTCTCTGGGATAAACAACGCAGTTTTGCTTCAACAAGTAAATTGAAAGAGGAGGAAGATACCATACATTAAGAGACATTTAAAACATACCAAACAATTACTGTGTGCAGAACATATTTGAACCCCAAGTTGAACAACCTAACTAAAACATTCAGGAGACAGTGTGAGGAGCTCTGAAAACTGACTATTTGACTGAATGTTGGATTATATTATAATTTATAACTTTGAAATTGGTATAACCATATTTGGTGTCCCTTCTTTTTAGATCCATATGCTGAGATATTTGTGGATGAAATGATTTGATGTCTGGGATGTACTTAACTTACTCAGGAGGTGAGGATGGAGCAAAATTGCCTAGGGTTCGAATAATTGTTGAATCTGAGTGGTTGGTACATCAGGTTAATGATACTGTTGTATGTTTGAAATTTTACATAAAATAGAATTTGATTATAAAATTGCATTTAGGGCATGATCTCTTTTAATGTTGAACTATATGAGGGGGCTGTAGGGGCAGCGAATTATTTAATGTGGCTCTTCTAGTGAAAATCTATTAATTCCCACCAAGTGCTATTTCCCCACATGGCTCTGGGAAGAAGGTGGGGGAATCTTCAGATAGGATTCATCTATGCGTAATTGTAAACAGGACTCCATGGAGTCATATCCTGCAATGTATAAAATGAGCACTCTGAGAAGCAAGGAGGAGGGAGTTCATTACCAGCAAGAGCCAAGAGTGGGGTGAGTCTTCGAGACCCAAGATCCTAGCACAGTGTCCCCTCTGGATCCAGATGACAGCTATGCCACCAAAGGAGCAGCAGCCAAACCAGGAGCCAGAGCATGGAACAGAGTGATGCATTTCCCAACCCATGGAGCAAATTAAGATGAGTGATTTTGCAGAAGAGGCTGGGTTTGCTGACCCACAGAGCTTGAGCTGAATGGTATGCTCCTTTGGGCATTTATAAGCAGACCTGAAAGAATTTATAATATGCCCTGATAAACACTGAGCATTTTTAACTGAATTTTGTATGTGAGTTCTGCGTAGCCATTGCAGTGGATAGAAACTAGTGAGGTATATTTGAGAAAAAATAACTGGCTATTCCTACAGCTTTCACAATTTGAAAGAGTCCAACTCTGCATTTAAAAATCTATTAAGAATAAGAGCTGCAAGAGTCCCCAATAAAATGATTTAAATATGTATATTAACTTCAAGCCTTTAAGACCCCAGATGCTATATCATTTGATAGCCGGGCACCATCAGCTTTCTTCACCACTTTTGCTTATGCAACCACTTTGTCCTCAGTGATCGAGTCGGGACAAACAGGCGGCCATCTAGCTAAGAAACAACAAAGCCCACTTGGAAGAAGCACACCAGCCTTCCCCGACACGAATGCTGAACACAAAGCGGGTGCATTGGCAAGTGCGGTGAAGAAAGCTGATGGTGCCCAGCTTTAAAAATATATAGAATCTGGGGTCCTATAGACTGGAAGATAAACAAGGGGGCATCTAACTGAGAAACAACAAAGCCCACATGGAAGAAGCACACCAGCCTGTGAGATCATAAGGCGTTGAAGGGATCAGGTTTCAGGTACCAAAGACCAAAAATTAAATAAATAAAAATCACAGCATTGTGAATGAGGGGGAGTGCAGAGTGAGGACTCAGGGCCCATTTGTGGGAAAATGGACATCCTCTTGCAGAAGGGCTGCAGGGAGGAGATGAGCCAGTCAGGGTGCAGTGTAGCAACAATGAAATATACAATTTTCCTCTAGTTCTTGAATGTCTCCTCCCCCACTATCATGATCCCAATTCTACCTTACATATCCGGCTGGACCGGAGGATGTACACTGGCACAGATAGGAACTGGAAATACAGGAAATCCAGGACAGAGGAACCCCTCAGGACCAGTGGTGAGAGTGGCGATATAGGGAGGGTGGAGGGAAGGGGGGAAGAAAGGGGGAACAGATTACAAGGTCTACATATAACCTCCTCCCTGGGGGATGGACAGTGGAGAAGTGGGTGAGGGAGACATCAGATGGTGTAAAGATATGACAAAATAATAATAATTTATAAATTATCATGGGTTCAGGGGGGAGGGGGGAGGGGGGAGGGAGGGAAAAAAAAATAAGGAGCTGATACCAAGGGTTCAAGTAGAAAGCAGGTGTTTTGAGAATGATGATGGCAACATGTGTACAAATGTGCTTGACACAATTGATGTATGTATGGATTGTGATAAGAGTTGTATGAGCCCCTAATAAAATAATTTAAATATATATATATTAATAGTGTTGTGATATTTGTCACCAATATCTATATCCAGAAAAAAATATCATTGGAACAAAAATCCCATGCCCATTAAACTCACTATTCTACTCCTCCCCAGTCAAAAGCAAACACTATTCTTCTTGCTATTTCTATAGATTTGCCTATTCAGGAATATTTCATATGAAATATAATTTCAATTATCTTGTTTTAAAGAGTATTCATGTAGTAGTACATATTAGTACTTCACCTCTTTTTCTAGCTGTATAATATTCCATTGTATGGGTGTACCACATCACCATAAAAAGGAATTTACCATTTATCAATGGAAATTTGTGGGTATTTAAAAATTTTAATAATATAAATAATGCTGCTCTGAACATTGGTATACAAGTTTTTGTGTGACTGTGAGTCAGAATTGACTTGATGGCAGAGATTTTTGAGATATGTTTTCAGTTCTTTTGTGTATATGCCTGTAGTGGAATTGTTGCATTACACGCAAACTCTAAATTTAACTTTTTGAAGAACTGCCCAACTATTTTTCAAGGTTGTTTTTTTTTTTCAATTTAAATAATAGCCATCCTAGTGTATGTGACTCATAGCAACCCAATAGGACAGAGTAGAACTACTCCTGTAAGTTTCTGATATTGTAATTGTTTATGAGAGTAGAATGCCTCATCTTTCTTCTACAGAGCAGCTGATGGTTTCAAACTGCTGACCTTGCAGTTAGCAGCTCAACATAGCAACCACTCTACCACTAGGGTTGCTATGAATTGGAATAGACTGGATGGCACTGAACTGAGTGTGGGTGAGAAGGAATCACAATATGCTTTTGATATGCATTTCCTAAATGAATAATGATGTTGAGCATCTTTTCATGTGCTTATTAACTATTTGTATATCTTCTTTGGAGAAATGTCTGTTCCAGTTCTTTGCCCCTTTTCCAAGTGGGATGTTTGATCTTATTTTCTGATGTTGTCATTGAGGTAAATTGTGCATAAAGCAAACCATTCTAAAGTGTATAATTCCGAAGAATAAAGTATGTCCATAGTGTAGCACGACCACCACTTCTATCTAGTGTCAAAACGATTCCATCACCTCAAAGGAAAACCCAGTAGCCAGTAAGTAGTCAGTTTCCCTCTCCTACCACCAGCACATGACAACCACCAATTTGCTTTTGGTCTCTACCAACAGGATATGCTAGCTATTTCATATTGAAGGCCTCATAAACTATGTGCCTTTTTGCTGGCTTCTCTCACCTGGCATGCGGTTGTCAAGGTTCACCCACATTTTAACAGCTCTCATCGCTTCTTTCCTTTGCATAGCTTCCTAATAGTCCATTGCATGCATGTAGCACATTTTGCTTATCCATTCAGCTGCTGATGGACACGAGTTGTTTTAACCTTTGGGTCAGTGTGACTGAATATTCAGTGTTGCTATGAATATTCATATACAAATGTTTGTTTCAGCCCTTGTTTTCAACTCTTTTGGAATTATATATACTGTGGGGGGAAGTCAGATACTTGCTGTCAGACTGCTGTCTCATCCTACCACAGGGGTGGGCCTGCTCCCTGCTGCTGGAGACAATGGACTACTCTCTGAAGCTTGGGACCATTAGCTTGGTTCCTGAGGGCGGAGTTCGCACCCTACTGATAATGGTTCCTATGGAGACCCAGAGACCACCCTCTCATTGCTGTGTAGCCTATAGTGCAACCCCTCCCTGTGACGTATGTCTCTACCTGTAATTAGTGGGCTGGC